>NC_084611.1:6154013-6281513 GCF_033978795.1 Nerophis ophidion | reverse complement strand
ATACTGATGTAATAAACAGGTCATGGTCGTGTATGTAAAATACAATGGCAACACCACAAATCTTTTGAACCACCTACCGTGTTTTTGCCTCCGCGACCACTGAAGCTGCACACCGCTTGGCCTGTCGGTACCCGTCCACTGCCTCCGGAGTCCTATGAGCCAAAAGGACTCGATAGGACTCCTTCTTCAGCTTGACGGCATCCCTCACCGCTGGTGTCCACCAAGGGGTTTTAGGATTGCCGCCCCGACAGGCACCAACTACCTTGCGGCCACAGCTCCGATCTGCCGCCTCGACAATAGAGGTGCGGAACATGGTCCACTCGGACTCAATGTCCAGCACCTCCCTCGTGACATGTTCAAAGTTCTTCCGGAGGTGGGAATTGAAACTTTCTCTTTACAGGAGACTCTGCCAGACGTTCCCAGCAGACCCTCACAATGCGTTTGGGCCTGCCAGGTCTGTCCGGCATCCTCCCCCACCATCGCAGCCAACTCACCACCAGGTGGTGATCGGTAGAAAGCTCCGCCCCTCTCTTCACCCGAGTGTCCAAAACATAAGGCCGCAAATCCGATGACACAACTACAAAGTCGATCATGGAACTGCGGCCTAGGGTGTCCTGGTGCCAAGTGCACATATGGACACCCTTATGCTTGAACATGGTGTTTGTTATGGACAATCCGTGACGAGCACAAAAGTCCAATAACAAAACACCACTCGGGTTCCGATCCGGGCGGCCATTCTTCCCAATCACGCCTCTCCAGGTTTCACTGTCGTTGCCAACGTGAGCGTTGAAGTCTCCCAGTAGGACAAGGGAATCACCCGGGGGAGCACTTTCCAGTACTCCCTCGAGCGTTCCCAAAAAGGGTGGGGACTCTGAACTGCCGTTTGGTGCGTAAGCACAAACAACAGTCAGGACCCGTCCCCCCACCCGAAGGCGGAGGGAAGCTACCCTTTCGTCCACCGGGTTGAACTCCAACGTACAGGCTTTGAGCCGGGGGGAAACAAGAATTGCCACCCCAGCCCGTCGCCTCTCACTGCCGGCAACGCCAGAGTGGAAGAGGGTCCAGTCCCTCTCGAGAGAAGTGGTTCCAGAGCCCTTGCTGTGCGTCGAAGTGAGTCCGACTATATCCAGCCGGAATTTCTCGACTTCGCGCACTAGCTCAGGCTCTTCCCCCCCCAGTGACGTGACGTTCCACGTCCCAAGAGCTAGCTTCTGTAGCCGAGGATCGGACCGCCAAGTGCCCCTGCCTTCGGCTGCCGCCCAGCTCACAATGCACCCGACCTCTATGGCCCCTGCTATGGGTGGTGAGCCCATTGGAGGGGTGACCCACGTTGCCTCTTCGGGCTGTGCCCGGCCGGGCCCCATGGGAACAGGCCCGGCCACCAGGCGCTCGCCATCGTGCCCCACATCCGGGCCTGGGTTCAGATCCGGGCGGCCATTCTTCCCAATCACGCCTCTCCAGGTTTCACTGTCGTTGCCAACGTGAGCGTTGAAGTCTCCCAGTAGGACAAGGGAATCACCCGGGGGAGCACTTTCCAGTACTCCCTCGAGCGTTCCCAAAAAGGGTGGGTACTCTGAACTGCTGTTTGGTGCGTAAGCACAAACAACAGTCAGGACCCGTCCCCCCACCCGAAGGCGGAGGGAGGCTACCCTTTCGTCCACCGGGTTGAACTCCAACGTACAGGCTTTGAGCCGGGGGGAAAACAAGAATTGCCACCCCAGCCCGTCGCCTCTCACTGCCGGCAACGCCAGAGTGGAAGAGGGTCCAATCCCTCTCGAGAGAAGTGGTTCCAGAGCCCTTGCTGTGCGTCGAAGTGAGTCCGACTATATCCAGCCGGAATTTCTCGACTTCGCGCACTAGCTCAGGCTCTTTCCCCCCCAGTGACGTGACGTTCCACGTCCCAAGAGCTAGCTTCTGTAGCCGAGGATCGGACCGCCAAGTGCCCTGCCTTCGGCTGTCGCCCAGCTCACAATGCACCCGACCTCTATGGCCCCTGCTATGGGTGGTGAGCCCATTGGAGGGGTGACCCACGTTGCCTCTTCGGGCCCATGGGAACAGGCCCGGCCACCAGGCGCTCGCCATCGTGCCCCACCTCCGGGCCTGGCTCCAGAGGGGGACCCCGGTGACCCGCGTCCGGGCGAGGGAAATCTGGGTCCATGATGTTTCTTCTTCATAAAGGTCTTCGAGCTGCTCTTTGTCTGATCCCTCACCTAGAACCTGTTTGCCTTGGGAGACCCTACCAGGGGGCTTTATGCCCCCGGACAACATAGCTCCTAGGATCATTGGGACACGCAAACTCCTCTACCACGATAAGGTTGCAGCTCAGAGAGGAGCATTTCGCTGTTCAGTGTGCGGCAAAAGGTTTTCTGTTAAGAGCACTTTGATTGAACACATGAGAACACACACAGGTGAAAAACCTAATAATTGTTCACTTTGTGGCAAAAGCTTTTCTGTTAGGAGCAAATTGACTCGACACATGAGAACACACACGGGAGAAAAACCATTTAGTTGTTCAGTGTGCTGTAAAAGGTTCGCACATAATGCAGACGCACTAAAACACATGAGAACACACAAATTGTTCAATTAGTTGTTTAGTTTGTGGTATGTTGCTCATATGTGGCGACATCCACCCTACCCAGGACCTCCTCACTGCTTCTTTCACAAATATCTGAGGTATTCATACAAACTTGGATTATTTGAAGCATAATCTTATCTATTCATGACCCCATGTCTTCTCTGTATCTGAAACCTTCCTGAACAGTAAGATAGATGATGCTTCAAGTGCTTGGTTACTCCTTCTTCAGTCCAGGGACCTGGGGCCTCATGTGTCAAGTTTGTGTACGCCCAAAAACCTGCACTACACACTTTTTCACTGCAAAGTTGAGATGTATCAAAACTGACGTTGATGCATAAGTGATGCTGGGTAACTGTTTGCATAACAAACTGCCAGGTGTTACTCCTCAGACTGATTGATGTGCAAATCAGAGACATATGAACAATTAACACTGACTCATGTGAGCAGGTTACTGTATAAACTCATTTTGTTTTAAGTTATAAAAATATGTTCAGTTCTCAGAGACACATCAATGTCAGTGTAGCTGCTGACAGAAGCAACATGTATATTTGATATATGATGTCATACTTGGTGGGAATAAATACATACCATGCATAAATAATAAGTTCACACAATGTGATTAAAAAGGTATTTCCTTGGGTTAATTCATGCAAATTTATGTTAACTTTATTTTTGTTACAAACCCATGTCGATTGAGTTGAGAATATATGTTTTGTTTCCAGTTTGGTTACGTTGTAGGGGGGATTAATAATTAATATGTGAGGGAATTAAGGAAGCAACATGAGACGACAAGTGTTTGATGTCTCGGATTGAAAATAAACTGTATTCCCTTGGAGTTTATGAGGACAACGAGGTATGATTACTTCTGATATGTTTGTCAAATCTATGTGTTTTCTTTTTTGGATGTCAGACTCATTGTAAGTTCTGGTTGCTTATTTTATTAGTTTCACACTTTCGCAAGACTTACTTTGTCAAACAACTTGCCGTTTGCTTGAACCCCCTAAACAGTGGTTCTCCAGTGGGGGTACTTGAAGGTAGGCCAAGGGGTACGTGAGATTTTTTTAAAAATATTCTAAAAATAGCAACAATTCAAAAATCCTTTATAAATATATTTATTGAATAATATTTTTAACAAAATATGAATGTAAGTTCATAAACTTACATTCAATGCAATATTCAGTGTTGACAGCCAGACATTTTGTGGACATGTTCCATAAATATTGATGTTAAAGATTTTATTTTTGTGAAATGTTTAGAATGAAGTTGATGAATCCAGATGGATCTCTATTACAATCCCCAAAGAGGACACTTTAAGTTGATGATTACTTCTATGTGTAGAAATATTTATTTATAATTGAATCACTTGGTTATTTTTCAACAAGATATTAGTTATCCATCCATCCATTTTCTACCGCTTATTCCCTTTTCGGGTCGCGGGGGGCGCTGGCGCCTATCCCTGCTACAATCGGGCGGAAGGTGGGGTATCTTGTAGAAGCATTTAAGTCTCACCTTAAAACTCATCTGTATACTCTCGCCTTTAAATAGACCTCCTTTTTAGACCAGTTGTTCTGCCGCTTCTTTTCTTTTTTCTCCTATGCCCCCCCCCCCCCCCCTCCCTTGTGGAGGGGGTCCGGTCCGATGACCATGGATGAAGTACTGGCTGTCCAGAGTCGAGACCCAGGATGGACCGCTCGCCTGTGTATCGGTTGGGGACATCTCTACGCTGCTGATCCGCCTCCGCTTGGGATGGTTTCCTGTGGACGGGACTCTCGCTGCTGTCTTGGATCCGCCTTGAACTGAACTCTCGCGGCTGTGTTGGAGCCACTATGGATTGAACTTTCACAATATCATGTTAGACCCGCTCGACATCCATTGCTTTCGGTCCCCTAGAGGGGGGGGGGGGGGGGTTGCCCACATCTGAGGTCCTCTCCAAGGTTTCTCATAGTCAGCATTGTCACTGGCGTCCCACTGGATGTGAATTCTCCCTGCCCACTGGGTGTGAGTTTTCCTTGCCCTTTTGTGGGTTTTTCCGAGGATGTTGTAGTCGTAATGGTTTGTGCAGTCCTTTGAGACATTTGTGATTTGGGGCTATATAAATAAACATTGATTGATAGACCCTGGACAAGTCGCCACCTCATCGCAGCAAGATATTAGTTATTTTTATAAAAAAAATTCCAAATAGTTCAAGAAAGACCACTACAAATGAGCAATATTTTGCACTGTTATACAATTTAATAAATCAGAACCTGATGACATAAGGCTGTATTCTCCTTCTTTATCTCTTTTTTTTCAACAGAAAATTATTTGCTGTGATTAGGGGGTACTTGAATTAAAAACATGTTCAGAGGGGGTACATCACTGAAAAAAAGGTTGAGAACCCCTGCACTAAAAGACAAGAACAATATTGTCGACTTTTGTTTAATTTCTGTCTCAAAAATTTGTTTGCGATAAGGAGCACTTCAATTATGAGTCAGAAATGTAAGAAAAGATGAAAAGGGTCGCTAGTTATTTATAAGGTATTTTATTTTTTAAAGCGCAGTTGTTGATCGGAAGTTGCAAACTTCTGGCGCATGCGCAAGACCATCGAACGCGGGAAAGTCCAAGATGGCGGACTAAGCGGCGTGGCTTTCCGGGGAAGTTTCACATTTAGGATCTTATAGATTCAAAAATAGCATCAAATACTTCAACTTTTCACATTTTCTTAAGCCCATTAAACGGACTTTGAGTGTGGAGCGACGGCGTGTTACCTGAAGTGAAGATTGAAGACGTGATAGAAGATGGACGACTACTGCTACGCTAAGTTGGCGACGTCATGTCAAAGAGAAAGTGAAAGAGAATCAACGGAGAACAAACTGAAAAGCGGAGATGAAGGTGAGTGTGTTGCGTTCCCTCATTTGAAAGCTGTTTGTCTTCCAAGCCCTAAAAACAGAAATTATCCGACTTTGTTGAACAATGTAAACAAAGAACCTCGATCCAAAATGGCGGAAATGTTTTGATGTTTATTTATTGATATTATTATTGTTTTGCTGCCTTTTTCATTTAATTTGTTTCTATTGTTTACTCTTAATGTTGTACAAAACCCACGACCAGTGAAGTTGTTGTGTACATCGTAAATGAAAACAGAATTCAATGATTTGCAAATCCTTTTCAACTTGTATTCAATTGAATGGACTGCAAAGACAAGATATTTGACGTTCGAACTGAGAAATTTAATTTTTCTGCAAATAATCATGAAGTTAGAATTCAATGGCTGCAGCACATTGAGAAAAAGTTATCACGGGGACATTTTTTTACCAGTGTGTTACATGGCCTTTCCTTTTAACAACACTCAGTAAACGTTTGGGAACTGAGGAGACACATTTTTGAAGCTTTTCTGGTGGAATTCTTTCCTATTCTTGCTTGATGTACAGTTAAAGTTGTTCAACAGTCCGAGGTCTCTTTTGTGGTATTTTAGGCTTCATAATGCGCCACACATGTTCAATAGGAGACAGGTCTGGACTACAGACAGGCCAGTCTAGTACCCGGACTCTTTTATTATGAAGCATGCTGTTGGTCCAGTGGCCATGGATGAAGCGCTGGCTGTCCAGAGTCGAGACCCGGGGTGGACCGCTCACCTGAGCATAGGTTGGGGACGTCTCTGCGCTGCTGACCTGTCTTCGCCTGGGATGGTCTCCTGCTGGCCCCACTATGGACTGGACTCTCACTATTACGTTAGATCCACTATGGGCTGGATTCTCACACTATTATTTGAGATCCACTATAGACTGGACTCTCACAATATTATGCTAGATCCACTATGGACTGGACTCTCACACTGTTATGTTAGATCCACTATGGACTGGACTTTCACAATATTATGTCAGATCCACTATGGACTGGACTCTCACACTGTTAACTCGACCCACTATGGACTGGCCTCTCACAATATTATGTTAGATCCACTATGGACTGGACTTTTACACTGTTAACTCGATCCACTATGGACTGGTCTCTCACAATATTATGTTAGATCCACTATGGACTGGACTCTCACCATTATGTTAGATCCACTATGGACTGGACTTTCACACTGTTAACTCGATCCACTATGGACTGGCCTCACACAATATTATGTTAGATCCACTATGGACTGGACTCTCACTATTATGTTAGATCCACTATGGACTGTCCTCTCACAATATTATGTTAGATCCACTATGGACTGTCCTCTCACAATATTATGTTAGATCCACTATGGACTGTCCTCTCACAATATTATGTTAGATCCACTATGGACTGGACTCTCACCATTATGTTAGATCCACTATGGACTGGACTTTCACACTGTTAACTCGATCCACTATGGACTGGCCTCACACAATATTATGTTAGATCCACTATGGACTGGACTCTCACTATTATGTTAGATCCACTATGGACTGTCCTCTCACAATATTATGTTAGATCCACTATGGACTGTCCTCTCACAATATTATGTTAGATCCACTATGGACTGTCCTCTCACAATATTATGTTAGATCCACTATGGACTGGACTCTCACCATTATGTTGGATCCACTATGGACTGGACTTTCACACTGTTAACTCGATCCACTATGGACTGGCCTCACACAATATTATGTTAGATCCACTATGGACTGGACTCTCACTATTATGTTAGATCCACTATGGACTGTCCTCTCACAATATTATGTTAGATCCACTATGGACTGTCCTCTCACAATATTATGTTAGATCCACTATGGACTGTCCTCTCACAATATTATGTTAGATCCACTATGGACTGGACTCTCACTATTATGTTAGATCCACTATGGACTGGACTTTCACACTGTTAACTCGATCCACTATGGACTGGCCTCTCACAATATTATGTTAGATCCACTATGGACTGGACTCTCACCATTATGTTAGATCCACTATGGACTGGACTTTCACACTGTTAACTCGATCCACTATGGACTGGCCTCACACAATATTATGTTAGATCCACTATGGACTGGACTCTCACTATTATGTTAGATCCACTATGGACTGTCCTCTCACAATATTATGTTAGATCCACTATGGACTGTCCTCTCACAATATTATGTTAGATCCACTATGGACTGGACTCTCACCATTATGTTGGATCCACTATGGACTGGACTTTCACACTGTTAACTCGATCCACTATGGACTGGCCTCACACAATATTATGTTAGATCCACTATGGACTGGACTCTCACTATTATGTTAGATCCACTATGGACTGTCCTCTCACAATATTATGTTAGATCCACTATGGACTGTCCTCTCACAATATTATGTTAGATCCACTATGGACTGTCCTCTCACAATATTATGTTAGATCCACTATGGACTGTCCTCTCACAATATTATGTTAGATCCACTATGGACTGGACTCTCACTATTATGTTAGATCCACTATGGACTGTCCTCTCAAAATATTATGTTAGATCAGGGGTCCCAAACGTGTTATTTTGCGGGCCGCACTTTGATAAGACAATTTAATGTATGTGCGAGAGTCCAGTCCGTAGTGGATCTAACATAATAGTCAGAGTCCAGTCCATAGTGGATTTAACATAATAGTGTGAGTCCAGTCCATAGTGGCTCTAACACAGGGGTCTCAAACTCAATTTACCTGGGGGCCACTGGATGCACAAACTGGGTGAGACTGGGCCGCTAGAAAAGATTTCTTTAAAAATCTAACATGCACTTTTTAATGAATTCACCTTCTATGAATGGTTTTCCTACCCTATCATTGCTAGGGTAGGAACAATTCCGGGAGTCTCCTGAATTTCAGTGCACCTACCAACAATCTACCGGTGCAAACATTTTCCCGAATTTGTCCCAATTTTCACCCGGCCGACATTATTAAAGGCTGCCGTGACTGCACTGCCTTTAACGTCCTCTACAACAGTGGTTCTCAACCTTTTTTCAGATATATGGTCGTAATTATTTTAACTGCACTGCGCATAATAAATGCAACATTAATAATATTGCTACTATGGATAATTTTATCAAAAACTCCTTAAAACAGCCCACTACCTATAATATGGGCTTTCTAAACATAAGATCATTGTCTCCCAAAACATTATTAGTTAATGAGGTCATTAGAGACAACAATCTTAACGTCATCGGTCTCAGCGAAACCTGGCTTAAACCAGACGACTTTTTTGCGCTAAATGAGGCATCTCCTCCTAACTATACGAATGCGCATATTGCCCGTCCCCTTAAAAGGGGTGGGGGGGTCGCACTAATATACAACGAATACTTTAACCTTAGTCCTAACTTAAATAATAAATATAAATTGTTTGAGGTGCTTTCTATGAGGTCTGTCACACCGCTGCCTCTATGCCTGGCTGTTATCTACCGCCCCACCAGGGCCCTATTCGGACTTTATCAGTGAATTCTCAGAGTTTGTTGCTGAGCTAGTGACGCACGCCAATAATATAATTATAATGGGGGACTTTAATATCCATATGAATACCCCATCGGACCCACCGTGCGTGGCGCTCCAGACTATAATTGAGAGCTGTGGCCTTACACAAATAATAAATGAACCGACGCATCGCAGCGGTAATACGATAGACCTAGTGCTTGTCAGGGGTATCACCGTTTCCAAAGTTATGATACTCCCGTATACTAAAGTAATGTCCGATTATTACCTTATAAAATTCGAAGTTCAGACTCATGTTCAGCAAGCTAATAATAATAATAATAACTGCTATAGCAGCTGCAATATTAATACGGCCACAACGACGACTCTTGCTGACCTACTGCCCTCGGTAATGGCACCATTCCCAAAGTATGTGGGCTCTGTTGATAACCTTACTAACAACTTTAACAACGTCCTGCGCGAAACCATTGATACTGACATTTTTAACTGGATACTTCGCCCGAAATTTAAAATTGCAATTTAGTAAACTAAAAAGGCCGTATTGGCATGTGTTGCAATGTTAATATTTCATCATTGATGTATAAACTATCATACTGCGTTGTCGGTAATAGTGGCTTTCAGTGGGCCTTTAAGACGAGACTTAAAGGGGAACGTTATCACAATTTCAGAAGGGTTAAAACCGATAAAAATCAGTTCCCAGTGGCTTATTTTATTTTTCAAAGTTTTTTTCAAAACTTTACCCATCCTGGAATATCCCGAAAAAAGGCTTTAAAGTGCCTGATTTTCGCCATCTGTAAATCCACCTGTCCATTTTCCTGTGACTTCACATAGTGACGCCAATACAAACAAACATGGCGGATAGCACAGCAAGATATAGCAACATTACCTCGGATTCAGACTCGGATTTTAGCGGCTTAAGCGATTCAACAGATTACGCATGTATTGAAACAGATGGTTGGAGTGTGGAGGCAGATAGCGAAAACGAAATTGAAGAAGAAACTGAAGCTATTGACCGAATAGCTATTCAAGCTATTTGGCGATCGCCTTCTAACCAACGATTGCATCTTTTGACCACTGGAGCAACTTAAATCCGTCGATTGGTATGTGTTTGTTTGGTGGGTGGAGGGAAAGGCTGGATGCAAATATACCTACAAATGTACATACAGCTAGCCTAAATAGCATGTTAGCATCGATTAACTGGCAGTCATGCCGTGACCAAATACGTCTGATTAGCACATATGTCAATAATATCAACAAAACTCACCTCTGATTTTGTTGACTTTATCGTTGGAAATGCATCTGCTTTGAGTGTCGCAGGATATCCACACATCTCTGTCGTAGCATCGCTATCGTTGGTAAAATGTGCAGAACAAACAAGGGACTTTCGCATCTTTTGACACTGGTGCAACTTGATTCCTTGGATTGGTATGTGTTTGTTTGGCATTAAATGTGGGTGGAGGGAAAGGCTGGATGCAAATATAGCTACAAATGAGGCATAACGATGCAATATGTACATACAGCTAGCCTAAATAGCATGTTAGCATCGATTAGCACGTAAGTCAAATTGAATCCGTCGCTGTTCGTGTTGTTACACCCTCGACAACACACCGACGAGGCATGATGTCTCCAAGGTACGGAAAACAGTCGAAAAAACTGAAAATAACAGAGCTGATTTCACTTAGTGTGTGTAATGTGTTTGAGAAAATGGAGGATTGCTTCCTGTTGTGACGTCACGGGTGAAAGTCATCGCTCCGATAGCGAACAATTGAAAGGCGTTTTAATGGCCAAATTCACCCTTTTAGAGTTCGGCAATCGGTTAAAAAAATACATGGTCTTTTTTCTGCACCATCAAGGTATATATTGACGCTAACATAGGTCTGGTGATAATGTTCCCCTTTAAAACACTCCACTGTGGGAGCAGTTTGAATATGGAGTGGCAGAGTATTCCAGAGCTCAGGGCCGACCACAGAGAAGGCCCCGCCTCCCCTAGTTTTAAGTCTGGTCTTGGGCACCACGAGCTAGAGCTGGCTCTCGGACCTCAGAGCGCACGCAGGATTAGGTTTTAAAATCAATTCTAAAATGAACAGGGACCCAGTGCAAACTCTCATAGATCAGGCTATGTTTTTATGTTTTGGTTTCCTGCGCCAAGAGTTGGGCCTCCACTCTGAGCGCCTTTTGTTTGTACCCCTTTTGTAGCTTTTGAGTTACGATTAAATCATGTTTTTACCTGCACGCCACGTCCAGTCAAGTTTGTTTGCATCCCGGGAAAACAAATCTTTGCAGGAAGCTGCAAAGTAATCCACGTTCCGACACAGTTCCCTTTTTAAGTCCAGTCTACATAAGTCAGTTTGGGGACATTTTCAATTGTGATCATCATTTGCTTAAATCTTATGTTCGTCAAAGCAACTTTGTTTTACCTTTTTTTTATGGTCAATAAACCTGTGGACAAGAATGACGGTTTCAGAATATTTGATCAAGGACAATTGCTTGGGTTATTCATACATATCGAGGGCGGTATATTAAGAAGTGTGTGTGTGTGTGTGTGTGTGTGTGTTCCTCAGACGTCCAGCAGCTGATTGGTCGTCCAGAAGAACTTCCCCCTCAGTTAGTAGAGAGTTTCACTTTGAAGCAGGAGATTCCACAACCACCCTGCATTAAAAAGGAAGAGGAGGAACTCTGCATCACTCAGGAGGGAGAGTGTCTTCTAGGACCACAGGAAGCTGGTCTCACCAGGTTCCCACTGACTGTTGTCTTTGTGAAGACTGAAGATGATGAAGAGAAACCACAAGTAGACAACCTCTTAGCTCCACTATCAGATAGTGAGGCTGAAGACGAGGTTGAAGAACCTTTGAGCATCAAAACCAACTCTGAAGGTGATGTGAAGACACACACTGACAACAAACATTGTTCCAAAAAGAAGTTGACACATTTGAGCTGCTCAGTTAGTGCTAAAAGCTTTACTAAAAAGAGCCATCAAAACACACACAGGAGAAGAAATATTTCATTGATGAGTGGCCACATTTTTTTGGCTAATGCGGCCCCCCGAGTCAAACAAGTTAAAGGGGAACATTATCACAATTTCAAATGGGTTAAAAACAATACAAATCAGTTCCCAGTGGCATGTTGTATTTTTGGAAATTTTTTTCAAAATTTTACCGGTCTCCGAATATCCCTAAATAAAGCTTTAAAGTGCCTTATTTTCACTATCTTCGAGACCACTATCCATTTCCCTGTGACGTCACACAGTGCTGCCAATGTAAACAAACAATAGCGAAAAGCACAGCAAGATATAGCGACATTAGCTCGGATTCAAACTCGGATTTCAGCGACTTAAGCGATTCAACAGATTACGCATGTATTGAAACAGATGGTTGGAGTATGAAAATATTGTAGAAGAAACTGAAGCTATTGAGCGAATAGCTATTGACGCTATTCATAGCCATAGCATGGCCGAATAGCTGCGTTAGCATCGCCGGTAAAATGTGCGGACCAAACGATCAGGACTTTCGCATCTTTTGACACTGGAGCAACTGAAATCCCTCGATTGGTAAGTGTTTTTTTCGCATTAAATGTGGGTGGAAGGAAACGTAATATAGTTGCAAATGCATCTACAGGTTATCCATACATCTCTGTGCCATGTCTGCTTTAGCACCGCCGGTAAATAGCATGTTAGCATCGATCAGCGTAGCATGTTAGCATCGATTAGCTGGCAGTCAACATCAACAAAACTCACCTTTGTGATTTCTGTGACTTTATCGTTACAAATGCATCTGCAGGTTATCCATACATCTCTGTGCCATGTCTGCTTTAGCACTGCCGGTAAATAGCATGTTAGCGTCGATTAGCGTAGCATGTTAGCATCGATTAACTGGCAGTCACGCCGCGACCAAATATGTCTGATTAGCAAATAAGTCAACATCAACAAAACTCACCTTTGTGATTTCGTTGAATTTATCATTGCAAATGCATCTGCAGGTTATCCATACATCTCTGTGTCATGTCTGCTTTAGCACTGCCGGTAAATAGCATGTTAGCGTCGATTAGCGTAGCATGTTAGCATCGATTAACTGGCAGTCACGCCGCGACCAAATATGTCTGATTAGCAAATAAGTCAACATCAACAAAACTCACCTTTGTGATTTCGTTGAATTTATCATTGCAAATGCATCTGCAGGTTATCCATACATCTCTGTGTCATGTCTGCCATTGGCGCTAAAATGTGGAGACACTCTGGCACATTCGATGGGGGTCTGGCGGCAGACACTTTGGCATCTTGGGGCCAGTGGTGCAACTTGAATCCCTCCCTGTTAGTGTTGTTACACCCTCCGACAACACACCGACGAGGCATGATGTCTCCAAGGTTCCAAAAAATAGTCGAAAAAATGGAAAATAACAGAGCTGAGACCCAATGTTTACAATGGGTTGAAAATGAAAATGGCGGCTGTGTTACCTCGGCGACGTCACGTTCTGACGTCATCCCCTCCAGAGCGATAAACAGAAAGGCGTTTAATTCGCCAAAATTCACCCATTTAGAGTTCGGATATCGGTTAAAAAAATATATGGTCTTTTTTCTGCACCATCAAGGTATATATTGACGCTTACATAGGTCTGCTGATAATGTTCCCCTTTAAGACACCCCTGAGCTAACTATACCAAATACTATTAAAATGGGAGCCATTACCTCCCTTCTTGGCACTCAGCATCAAAGGTTGGAATTGGGGGTTAAATCACCAAAAATGAACCCCGGACACGGCCAGCGCTGCTGCTCACTGCTCCCCTCACCTCCCAGGGGGTGATCAAGGATGATGGGTCAAATGCAGAGGAAAATTTCGCCACACCTAGTGTGTGTATGTGTGACAATCATGGGTACTTTTAAGTTGAACTTTAAACAGACTCAATAACTCTGTGGTCATGTTTTGGTGAATTTAACGATGAAATTATGAAACTGAAACAATACAAAAAGAATGGCATTACAAGTTAAAAATACTAACACAAACGCAAATGTTTGCGACACTGGCTTGATTACAGTGCGATAGCACATACAAATATGCATGAAAGCACACCTATAGACGTTACAAATGGGACGGTTCAGCAAGTATAAACCGATTTAATTACAAACCCCATTTCCGTATGAGTTGGGGAATTGTGTTAGATGTAAATATAAACGGAATACAATGATTTGCAAATCCTTTTCAACCCATATTCCATTGAATGCACCATGAAGACAAGATATTTGATGTTCAAACTCATAAACTTAGTTTTTTTTTTTGCAAATAATAATTAACTTAGAATTTCATGGCTGCAACACGTGCCAAAGTAGTTGGGAAAGGGCATGTTCACCACTGTGTTACATCACCTTTTCTTTTAACAACACTCAATAAACGTTTGGGAACTGAGGAAACTAATTGTTGAAGCTTTGAAAGTGGAATTCTTTCCCATTCTTGTGGGCATTACGTCGATCGCGATCGACTGGTCGATCTCGGAGGGTGTGTCAGTCGATCTCAAGCCAGGCATTAAAAAATAGACATAAAAATGAGCAATCATCAATCATACCAAGACTTCACTTTCGTCAGTTGTTTGACATTCTCGGCACCCGAGGATCTTGTGAGATGACGCTGGCTGCTGCGAGCTCATATTTAAGAAAAAAATCACTAACAGGGCGGACGCAGAGAAACACATTTTATTTCTAGAGACTCCGTACCTACTGTCAAAACTCTAAAGACCGACTGCACAGTTCCTGTCTTCACCATAAAAGACCTGTTTCATCCTGCCTGTGCTAACAAAATAAGAGTCTCAGAAAGCTAGCGTGCACAAGCTAGCAAGCTACGGAGTTTGATGCCAATGTATTTCTCCCCCGCCCTCAGCGACCGCTTTCTCACTTGCTTGCCCACCCGCACACTCACTGACGTCACTCACCTGCTGCCAGACATTAAAGGGCCACACACACATATGCTACTCTCATAACAAAGTGTTTAAAAAGGAGTATACATGTTGGACAAATGAGATGCCAAATCCAACCACTTTCATGTGGTATTGGACAGAAAGGAGGACTTTTTTTTTTCCTCCATTTGAAAATGCGGACGTTATCAGCACCACTGTCTAATTCCAATCAATGCAAGTCATCAGAATCAGGTATTACACCAACTTATATTCTTGTTTTCATGAAAGAAAGGAATCTATGTGTGTTAAACATGCTTGTATTATCATTAAACACCATTAACTTGTTAACAAAAATGTCTCTTTCATAAATAAATAAATATAAATTATAAATAGGAATGAGGTAGATCTCCTCGACTTGGTCAATTGAAAAGTAGCTCGCCTGCAGAAAAAGTGTGAGCGCCCCTGAGCTAGACGAAGTGGCTGGGGAGAGGGAAGTCTGGGTTTCCCTGCTTAGGCTGTTGCCCCCGCGACCAAACCTCGGATAAGCGGAAGAAGGTGGATGGAATTTCACACACAAGTCGCTCCTGAGTATAAGTCGCACCACTGGCCAAATATTGAAAAAAACTGACTTATAGTCCGAAAAATACGGTATATATCCTATATATTTCCGTATTGATTGTTTTCCCCAAAGCTGGTTTGTAGTTCCCTTAAGTACATCAAAAATATGTTGTATTTTCTGTTATTCTAGCGACACTTCTCCGAGTCTAAGCCAAGTCATGTAAACATTGATCCATCATTCTGGCAAGGCTCTAAATGAATGGCCATAAAAAACTACACACACATACAGTACATAGAAGAAAGTGTGTTTTTGTTGTTTGTGTCTTGCAGACGTCCAGCAGCTGATGGGTAATCCAGAAGAAGTTTCCCCTCAGTCAGGGGGGAGCTCCACTTTGAAGCAGGAGACTCCACAACCACCCTGCATTAAAAAGGAAGAGGAGGAACTCTGCATCACTCGGGAGGGAGAGTGTCTTCTAGGACGAGAGGAAGCTGATTACACCAAGTTTCCACTGACTGTTGTCTCTGTGAAGACTGAAGATGATGAAGAGAAACCACAAGTAGACAACCTCTTAGCTCCACTATCAGATAGTGAGGCTGAAGACGAGGTTGAAGAACCTTTGAGCAGCGATACAGACTGTGAAGGTGAAGAGAAACCACAAGAAGACAACCTTTTAGCTCCACTATCAGAAAGCGATTCTGAAGACGGGTTTGAGGAACCGTTGAGCGGCGATCCAGACTGGGAAGGTGACATAAGGACTCACACTAACAACAAACGGCCTGAATGCGCTGACCAAAAGAGAGGTAAAAAAGGTTTCAGCTGCTCAATTTGTGCGAACAGCTTTTCAAGAAGGAGCAATTTGACTCAACACATGAAAACACACAAAGGAAGGAAAACATTTAATTGCTCAGTTTGTGGTAAAATCTTTGTTTCCAAAGGAGGTTTGACCAAACACCTATTGACGCATACTGGACTAAAACCATTTAATTGTTCAGTTTGCAGTAAAAGCTTTTCTTATCACAGCAGTTTGACTGAACACATGAGAACACACACGGGAGAAAAACCATTTAAATGCTCAGTTTGCGATAAACGTTTCCGTCAAAAAACTAACTTGACAAAACACATGAGATTACACACAGGAGATAAAAAATTCACTTGCTCGGTTTGTGGCAAGAGCTTTTCTTATAAGAGCAATTTGACGCAACACACGAGAACACACACGGGAGAGAAAGGATTTGATTGCTCGGTTTGTAGTAAAAGCTTTTTGCTAAAGAGCAATTTGACAAAACATCTGAGAACACACACTGGGGAGAAACGATTTAATTGTTCAGTTTGTGGTAAAAGCTATTCGCAAAAGAATGGTCTGATTCCACACATGAGAACGCACACAGGGGAGAAACCGTTTAATTGCCCAGTTTGTGGTAAAATTTATGTTTCCAGACAAGGTTTGACTCAACACATAATGACACACACAGGACTTCATCCGTTTAGTTGTTCAATTTGTAGTAAATCTTTTACTCAGAAGAGCAATTTGAATGAACACATGAGAACACACACGGGAGAAAAACCTTATAACTGCTCAGTTTGTGGTAAAGGATTCTGTCAAAAATCCAATTTGGCAAAACACCTGAGCTCACACACTGGAGAGAAAAAATGTATCTGCTCAGTTTGTGGTAAAAGCTTTTCTCTTAAGTGCAATTTAACCCAACACATGAGAACACACACGGGAGAGAAACCATATAATTGCTCAGTTTGCGGTAAAAGCTTTTTGCAAAAGAGCGCTTTGAAGCCACACATGAGAACGCACACAGGAGAAAAACCATTTAATTGCTCTGTCTGCGGTAAAATCTTTGTTTCCAAAAAAGGTTTGACAAATCACAAAATGACACACACTGGACTTAAACCATTTTGTTGTTCCGTGTGTGGTAAAAGCCTTTCTGGGAACAGCTGTTTAACTCAACACATGAGAACACACACTGGAGAAAAACCATTTAACTGTTCAGTTTGTGGTAAAAGCTTTTCTCGGAACAGCCATTTGATGGAACACATGAAAAGACACGCCAGAGAAAAAGCGTTTAGTTGTTCAGTGTGCTGCAAAGGGTTTAATCTCAAAGCAGACGCGGTAAGACACATTCAAACACACAAGGGGGAGAGGAACCAGTTAGCTGTTTAGTTAGTGGTATGTTGCTCATATGTGGCACATACACCTAAAGCCAGGACTTCCAAATAGGTCCGTTGCTTTTTTCACAAATATCAGGCATCTTAAATTTCTGCAAGAACGCCGAAATACGCATTTTCAAACATTCTCTTTTTTTTTATCAGAATATGACTTTATTGTTTTGTTTAAAGGAGGAACATTATCAGCAGACCTATGTAAGCGTCAATATATACCTTGATGGTGCAGAAAAAAGACCATCCATTTTTTTAACCAATTTCCGAACTCTAAATGGGTGAATTTTGGCAAATTAAACGCCTTTCTGTTTATCGCGCTGGAGGCGATGACGTCAGAATGCGACGTCGCCGAGGTAACACACCCACCCTTTTCATTTTCAACACATTACAGCTCTGTTATTTTCCGTTTTTTTGACTATTTTTTGGAACCTTGGAGACATCATGCCTCGTCGGTGTGTTGTCGGAGGGTGTAACAACACTAACAGGGAGGGATTCAAGTTGCACCACTGGCCCGAAGATGCCAAAGTGTCTGCCGCCAGACCCCCATTGAATGTACCAGAGTGTCTCCACATTTGACCGGAGATGCTAAGGCAGACATGGCACAGAGATGTATGGATAACCTGCAGATGCATTTGCAACGATAGTCAACGATATCACAAAGGTGAGTTTTGTTGATGTTGACTGCCAGCTAGTCGATGCTAACATGCTATGCTAATCGATGCTAACATGCTATTTACCGGCGGTGCTAAAGCAGACATGGTACAGAGATGTATGGATAACCTGCAGATGCATTTGCAACGATAGTCAACGAAATCACAAAGGTGAGTTTTGTTGATGTTGACTGCCAGCTAATCGATGCTAACATGCTACGCTAATCGATGCTAACATGCTATTTACCGGCGGTGCTAAAGCAGACATGGTACAGAGATGTATGGATAACCTGCAGATGCATTTGCAACTATATTACGTTTCCTTCCACCCACATTTAATGCGAAACAAACACTTACCAATCGACGGATTTAAGTTGCTCCAGTGTCAAAAGATGCGAAAGTCCTGATCGTTTGGTCCGCACATTTTACCGGCGATGCTAACGCAGCTATTCGGCCATGCTATGGCTATGAATAGCGTCAATAGCTATTCGCTCAATAGCTTCAGTTTCTTCTTCAATATTTTCATACTCCAACCATCTGTTTCAATACATGCGTAATCTGTTGAATCGCTTAAGTCGCTGAAATCCGAGTTTGAATCCGAGCTAATGTCACTATATCTTGCTGTGGTATTCCCATTGTTTGTTTACATTGGCAGCACTGTGTGACGTCACAGGGAAATGGCCAGTGTCTTCGCAGAGAGCCGAAAATAAGGCACTTTAAAGCTTTATTTAGGGATATTCCGAGACCGGTAAAATTTTGAAAAAAACTTCAAAGAATACAACAAGCCACTGGGAACGGATTTTTATTGTTGTTAACCCTTCTGAAATTGTGATAATGTTCCCCTTTAAAATACTGTTCAAAATTGTCCAAAGATGTACTCCACCGATAAATGTAAGGAGTTTTTTATTTTATTAACAAAAATCTCATTAAATCCTATTTGACAAAAAAAAAAAAGCAGGCACTTTATGGTGCTAAAATTACTGTAAAAGGTATACAACTGAATTTAAAACAGAATAACTTACTTTTATTCTTTTTTTACATTGCTATAGCTATGTTTTTATTGGTAATAGTATTCTTTTAATTGTTGTAGCTTATACGTTACGAATTTATATTTTTTTATTTTAAAACTAAAGTTGAGTTTAGGTACTAAAGGAGCAGTATTGCGGAAAAACAAGTCAACTTTATGTGCTTGTTTGTGTTTCATTGTATCCATTAACCTTTTAAGGCCCAAGCTTTTTGTTTACATTTTTTTTTTTATTTCTCTTTGCTATTTGGGCTTATTGGACCCTGTCAGGCTTGGACTTGGTCTTGGTTTGTTTTCCCGAGGTGCAAAGCGAATGGAGTGGAAACGGCGTGAAGGTAAAGACATCTTTATTTTAACACTAAAACTAAAAACAGGAACCAACAAAAAGCGCGCACAATGGCGGTACAAAAAACTGGGCTATGGAACAAAAGACTAGCACAAAGACTATAAACTACAAACATGAAACAAAAACACTTGCGCAGTGGCATGAATAACAAAAACTTACGTGGACAAAATGGACAGCATTGCAAGGCATGAGGCAGATAATCGAGGGCGTGAATGAGGTGATGTTGCCAGATTGGCTAACTGGTAACTGTGGCTTAAATAATGAACATGATGAGTGAAAACAGGTGTGAGACAAGACAGGTGAACTGATTGGTTGTCATGGTAACAAAACAGGGAGTGAAAAAAAAAGGAACTTAGAGTCCAAAGGGTCAAAAGCACCTGGTATTCCTAGGCAGTCTCTCATCCAAGTACTAACCAGGCCAGACACTGCTTAGCTTTGAGAATAAGACTGGGGATGCTCAGGGTAATATGGCCATACAAAACTCATGATCAGACATGACAGAAAACTAAATCAGTTGGCATGGCAAGACAAACAAGGAAATGCAAAACAAAACTAAATGTCCAAAAAACTAAACATAGCATGACCAAAACAAAACATGAACCATAGGCGTGACAGACCCTTATTAAAATAAAAACTAAGAATCATCTTTTGATATGATGTACTTCGTCCATAAGTACACAAATGTGTACTTCATGTTTGGTGACATACTAATTCTTATTTTTACACTTCTTTTTTCCAAATTCCATCGTATGTTATACTCTTCTGACACCACCAGATGGCAGTATAAGTGTCCACATACGCGGCCATAAGACCCCAATTCAGTAGTGCACACAATTTTGTAAATAACGGTGAAAAGGTGCTGTCCACGCATGTGGCCACTAAGCCTTTAGTTAAACCATATCCATTTGTATTTGCAGTCCGCAAACTATGTGAAAATACCGTCTAAAATGCCACAAATTCAGCCAGCCATTTTGAATATTCCGCTCCGAATTTCTTCGGTAATTTCCGGAGATTCTGCATCACTCTAGTAACGCTACAGCACTCTCACCATATTATTAGGTCAGTCATACTAGAAATATGCAAAAATTGGAAAGAGATGTGCTGTTTATCATTCAGAATCCTTATGTAAGACAAGAACACATATACTTATCTTTTTCTATGCATTTGAAATCCTAAATAAATTGCTAACAATTGAGTCAACAGAGGGATGGTCCTCTGTTGCGCTCATTATATACTCTTTTTAAAAACATCTAGAAACCGCCAACAACAGCCAAAAAGATGCTTGTTGCGGAAACTTTTTATTTTAACCCTCCCCGAGGATTGTGATTGAATCTTCATCTAAACGGTGTCGGTGGACATCCCAGCAAGAATGAAAATATTACAGTAAATGTTTGTTTTATTCTGGTTTGTTGTTGTTAGTTTGTATGTTTAGCACCTAGCAATGCTGCAGATGCTAGTGTTGCTGTCAGCTTTCTGAAACTTATTGCTCATCCTCTTTGTGTTCGGCCTCAAAAATGTGAGGTCCTGGGTCATAATTTTTCCAAAATGGATCTGTGGCTACTTCTGCTACTATTTTGATCATACATATTTATTCACAAACTTTGGAAGTCTTTTGGTGTCATAAATCAGATCTATATGATAATAGCTTCAATGTAGAGGCAACTTGTTTTTCACTCTACTGCTACTTTAATATTTTGCCTGAATAGTACTGATAGTCTGACAACTGCTGAATATATATTTTCTCATAACCACATTTCGAAAATGTATTGAAGATAGTTTTTAGTTTGGTGATCACATTGTTGGCGTTTTGAAAGACTGCGTCATTGCTGTAGTGTTTGTTTTGTGTATGGTGTTTTGTATCGCTTTGTTCTTGAAATAAAGATGAAGTTGATAAAAGTGTTCACGTTTATCACTCAGGTCTGAGAGAGCACAAGCTGTAGGTTCAATGCGCACAACTGAATATCTTAGTTGTTCGGACATGAATGTGTTTATACAAGTTTAGATCGGAGTAGGATGTTTGTGGTGGGGAAATACAGTAATGTGTCTGTCAGAATAATTGTATTTATGTTATCACAAAACTTTGTGTTGCGATCCGCTGCTCGGATCTGTACATATTCTGGTTTATTGTTCCATTTTAGTATCACCCCGTTGTTTAACGTCTTTATTTCCTGTTTAGTCTGTCACCATGGTAGCTCATTAGTTCACCTGCCCCTTGTTATCTACGCACACCTGTTTTCTTCTAATCACCTCCCTTATTTAAACCCGCCCCTTTTCGTTATTCATTCTCGGATCCTAATTTGCCTACGTGCAACCGTGACTACTCTCATTCTTCTACTATATGTATTTTCTGGCTAGCTCTCATGCTATGCCACGTGATTATTCCAGTTTTCAAACTGATGATTTGTTTTCTCGTTTGTGCTCTCGTGCCAAGTTTTTGTTTTCTAGTGTTTTATCCTAGTTTTCACGCTAGCGTCTTTTGTTTGCTTTCTCTTTACACCAGTGTTTTTCTTCCTAGCCTTTTTATTATTTAATAAATCCATTTATAACATACCTTGTTGTGTTCATCGCTTTGACGCATCCCTGGAAGAACCATTACAATGCCACACAAGCCTCACACTTTGTGTTTCAAAGAACACCTTCATGTTGCTTCCCATCCTACACGGTGGAGTTTTACAAGCCTTCTTCTTGGTGGGATCAAAGACAGCTTTTGTCTTCTTGCCGGGAACTCATGGCAACAGGAATGGTTGCGATTATTTAGATACAATAATTCTGAGATTTTATTTTATGGGAGATTGGGCCTGGTGTAGATCTACACTTTTAGTGATTTTCTTCTTTGTTCAATACGATCATTTGAGATTGTAGAGGCTGTTAGCTAAAATAACAATGTACGTTTACAAAATCTTAGTTTTTTACGGAGCCCCTAAAAGGACATGGAGGGGAAAAAAATGTTTTGCGGGATCTAGCAAAAGTTTTTTTTTTTCCCTATACCAGTGAACCGGAAGTAAAACAGACACAGCTTCGGAAAATATGAATTTTGAGGTATTTTTTCGCAATGTTCGCTGTGGAACTTTACGGCTTTAAGATCGTAAATTGAAAAATTCTCAAAAAAAACCACAGCCATCTGAATCTTATCCCTGTAGCTGCAAGTAGTTTGCGCATGCGCCAAAAAATCAGCAACTTCCGTTCTCTACTTGACAGCGTTTTTTTGTTGTTGTTTTTTTTCCAAAATAAAGGCATTTTTTCTTGTATTAAAACACCTCTTTTTTTTTTTCCTATACCAGTGAACCGGAAGTAAAACAGACACAGCTTCGGAAAATATGTAGTTTGAGGTATTTTTTTGCAATATTCGCTGTGGAACTTTACGGCTTTAAGATCGTAAATTGGAAAATTCTCAGAAAAATCCACAGCCATCTGAATCTTATCCCTGTAGCTGCAAGTAGTTTGTGCATGCACCAAAAAACCAGCAACTTCCGTTCTCTACTTTACAGCGTTTTTTTGTTGTTGTTTTTTTTCCAAAATAAAGGCATTTTTTCTTGTATTAAAACACCTCATTTTTTTTTTCCTATACCAGTGAACCGGAAGTAAAACAGACACAGCTTCGGAAAATATGAATTTTGAGGTATTTTTTCGCAATGTTCGCTGTGGAACTTTACGGCTTTAAGATCGTAAATTGGAAAATTCTCAGAAAAACCATAGCCATCTGAATCTTATCCCTGTAGCTGCAAGTAGTTTGTGCATGCACCAAAAAATCAGCAACTTCCGTTCTCTATTTGACAGCGTTTTGTTTTTGTTTTTTTCCCAAAATAAAGGCATTTTTTTTTTGTATTAAAACACCTCTTTTTTTTTTTCCTATACCAGTGAACCGGAAGTAAAACAGACACAGCTTCGGAAAATATGTAGTTTGAGGTATTTTTTTGCAATATTCGCTGTGGAACTTTACGGCTTTAAGATCGTAAATTGGAAAATTCTCAAAAAAAACCACAGCCATCTGAATCTTATCCCTGTAGCTGCAAGTAGTTTGTGCATGCACCAAAAAATCAGCAACTTCCGTTCTCTACTTGACAGCGTTTTTTTGTTGTTGTTTTTTTTCCAAAATAAAGGCATTTTTTCTTGTATTAAAACACCTCTTTTTTTTTTTTTTCCTATACCAGTGAACCGGAAGTAAAACAGACACAGCTTCGGAAAATATGTAGTTTGAGGTATTTTTTTTCAATATTCGCTGTGGAACTTTACGGCTTTAAGATCGTAAATTGGAAAATTCTCAGAAAAACCACAGCCATCTGAATCTTATCCCTGTGACTGCAAGTAGTTTGTGCATGCACCAAAAAACCAGCAACTTCCGTTCTCTACTTGACAGCGTTTTGTTTTTGTTTTTTCCAAAATAAAGGCATTTTTTTCTTGTATTAAAACACCTCTTTTTTTTTTTTTTTTCCTATACCAGTGAACCGGAAGTAAAACAGACACAGATTCGGAAAATATGAATGTTGAGGTATTTTTTTGCAATATTCGCTGTGGAACTTTACGGCTTTAAGATCGTAAATTGGAAAATTCTCAGAAAAATCCACAGCCATCTGAATCTTATCCCTTTTGCTGCAAGTAGTTTGTGCATGCACCAAAAAATCAGCAACTTCCGTTCTCTACTTGACAGTGTTTTGTTTTTGTTTTTTTCCCAAAATAAAGGCATTTTTTTTTTGTATTAAAACACCTCATTTTTTTTGTTTCCTATACCAGTGAACCGGAAGTAAAACAGACACAGCTTCGGAAAATATGAATTTTGAGGTATTTTTTTGCAATATTCGCTGTGGAACTTTACGGCTTTAAGATCGTAAATTGGAAAATTCTCAGAAAAAGACACAGCCATCTGAATCTTATCCCTGTAGCTGCAAGTAGTTTGTGCATGCACCAAAAAATCAGCAACTTCCGTTCTCTACTTTACAGCGTTTTTTTGTTGTTGTTTTTTTTCCAAAATAAAGGCATTTTTTCTTGTATTAAAACACCTCATTTTTTTTTCCTATACCAGTGAACCGGAAGTAAAACAGACACAGCTTCGGAAAATATGTAGTTTGAGGTATTTTTTTGCAATATTCGCTGTGGAACTTTACGGCTTTAAGATCGTAAATTGGAAAATTCTCAGAAAAACCACAGCCATCTGAATCTTATCCCTTTTGCTGCAAGTAGTTTGTGCATGCACCCAAAAATCAGCAACTTCCTTTCCCTACTTGACAGCGTTTTGTTTTTGTTTTTTCCAAAATAAAGGCATTTTTTTCTTGTCTTAAAACACCTAATGGACAATTTAACTTTAAACTTTTTTTCGTCCGTCCACAAGCACGTGCACAGACATTTTCGATGGCTGGTGCTCGAACCAGAAAAAAGTGCATACATTGCAAAAATAATAACAATAATAAAACATAATACTACAAAAAACTACAGGCCCCTAAAGGGATATAGATGTTTTGCAAGATCTCGCTTTTTTTTCCTATGTCAGTGAACCGGAAGTAAAACAGACACAGCGATGGTGAACCGGAAGTGAAAAAGATTGTAGAGCAGGGGTGTCAAACGTACGGCCCTAGGGCCGGATCAGGCCCGCAAACAGGTTTGCCAAGTATAAAAATTAACCTGAAATGTTTTATGAGAGAGTCATCAGTTAACCATGACTGATAGGGGCGTTTTAGCTCGGTTGGTAGAGTGGCCGTGCCAGCGACTTGAGGGTTGCAGGTTCGATTCCCGCTTCCGCCATCCTAGTCAATGACGTCGTGTCCTTGGGCAAGACACTTTACCCACCTGCTCCCAGTGCCACCCACACTGGTTTAAATGTAACTTAGATATTGGGTTTCACTATGTAAAGCGCTTTGAGTCACTAGAGAAAAAGTGCTATATAAATATAATTCACTTCACTTCACTTTTAATGAAAGAAACAGCTGTTGTAAATGTGTCCGCTGGATGTCGCAATAGCAATTATTTGTATCTTTGTAGATGATGCTACGTATGTACAAAATAAACCACATGATGTTAGTACATCAGTCGAGGAAAATGATCAAACTCCATCCATCCATCCATCCATCATCTTCCGCTTATCCTAGGTCGGGTCGCGGGGGCAGCAGCCTAAGCAGGGAAACCCAGACTTCCCTCTCTCCAGCCACTTCGTCTAGCTCTTCCCGGGGGATCCCAAGGCGTTCCCAGGCCAGCCGGGAGACATAGTCTTCCCAACGTGTCCTGGGTCTTCCCCGTGGCCTCCTACCAGCTGGACGTGCCCTAAACACCTCCTTTGGGAGGCGTTCGGGTGGCATCCTGACCAGATGCCCGAACCACCTCATCTGGCTCCTCTCCATGTGGAGGAGCAGCGGCTTTAAGTTGAGCTCCTCCCGGATGGCAGAGCTTCTCACCCTATCTCTAAGGGAGAGACCCAAACTCATTTCGGCCGCTTGTACCCGTGATCTTATCCTTTCGGTCATGACCCAAAGCTCATGACCATAGGTGAGGATGGGAACGTTGATCGACCGGTAAATTGAGAGCTTTGCCTTCCGGCTCAGCTCCTTCTTCACCACAACGGATCGATACAACGTCCGCATTACTGAAGACGCCGCACCGATCCGCCTGTCGATCTCACCATCCACTCTTCCCTCACTCGTGAACAAGACTCCAAACTACATAAATACTGTAATTTGATTTCCATGTAATGAGTTGGTGTTAGTTGGTGTGATGAACATTTTCACACGATTTATTCAGAAAATATAAATAACAACAAATAAAGAGAACACTATTAACCGCACCATGTGAGTGTAAAACAAACCCAAAAACATTATGATTTGTACAATTTCAGAATCAATCAATCAATCAATCGATGTTTACTTATATAGCCCTAAATCACTAGTGTCTCAAAGGGCTGCACAAACCACTACCACATCCTCGGTAGGCCCACATAAGGGCAAGGAAAACTCACACCCAGTGGGACATCGGTGACAATAATGACCCAGTGGGACGTCAGTGACAATGATGACTATGAGAACCTTGGAGAGGAGGAAAGCAATGGATGTCGAGCGGGTCTAACATGATACTGTGAAAGTTCAATCCACAATGGATCCAACACAGTCGCGAGAGTCCAGTCCAAAGCGGATCCAACACAGCAGCGAGAGTCCCGTTCACAGCGGAGCCAGCAGGAAACCATCCCAAGCGGAGGCGGATCAGCAGCGCAGAGATGTCCCCAGCCGATACACAGGCAAGCAGTACATGGCCACCGGATCGGACCGGACCCCCTCCACAAGGGAGAGTGGGACATAGGAGAAAAAGAAAAGAAACGGCAGATCAACTGGTCTAAAAAGGGAGTCTATTTAAAGGCTAGAGTATACAAATGAGTTTTAAGGTGAGACTTAAATGCTTCTACTGTGGTGGCATCTCGAACGTGAATATGCTTGTTCTATTTTTAAAACAAGGAAAACAATCTTAAGTTGTCTTCTTTTTCAAGTTATTGTGCCGTGACTTGGGAATAGATTTTTTCTCCATGTGGCCCCCAATCTAAAATGAGTTCGACACCCCTGCTGTAGAGCATTCACGTAACGCTCACTTGGTAGTTATTGTACCTTGGCAGCCACCGTATTTGTTAGTGTGGACTGCGCTTGTGCAAGCCGATTCTTTTCTATATTAGATAGTACTTTATTTATTCCGTCAGGAGAGTTCCTTCAGGAAAATTACAATTTTCAGCACAATCCCATTCAAGATCAGACAAACATTACAGGGAGACAGAACAGGATCGCTGACGGGTCTGCCGGCTTCCAGCGCCCCTTACAAAAAAGATGACATACAGGTAAACAGGGGGGGGGGGATTAAAATAAAATTTAAAAAAATCGGTCTTAGCCTGGGCCCTGGAGTGGGGGTGCAGACTGAGGCCAAGGGGAAAAAAAACAAAACAACAACCCATAGCCATAGTACACATCCCTCTTCCATGTGTGTAAGAGGGAAACATCAAACATCAAAGAACACAGAGGACATTAAAGACATTAAAGCAGCAGATACAACCAGACACTTCTACATACAGCTATGAATAAAAAGTAAAATAAATATATACACTGTTCTGCGGTGTTCCACGCCATCGTCCGCTGGGGTGGAGGGAGCATGGCCAGAGACAGGAGCAGACCCAACAAAGCAACCAAAACAGCAAAACTCCACTCTCGGCCAGTGTCCAGTCCGCATGGATGAGCGAGGATACGTCCAAGGTGACTGAGGTGTCCGACACCTGCTCACCCAGTCAAGACGCCGCGAAGCCTCTCCGTCCCAGCGCTCAGTGCTAGCTCTGCAGCCCTGTCCCCTCATCCGCATCTCCTCCAGTCCCTCCAAACCAACTCCGGTGTGGCAGACACCCAGCAGCTGGTCTCCATGGCCAAAAGGCTCCCGGGAGGCAGATCCAGAAGTCCACAAAAAAAGCACCACGGAGGTCACGAAAGTGCCACCCCTTGTCACACAGTCCCAAAGGGTCCCGGACCAAAATGCAAAAAAATATAATAACACATGAAAACAAGAGGGAAACACAAAAGGATGACACATCTCATCTTAAAACTCATCTGTATACTCTAGCCTTTAAATAGACCTCCTTTTTAGACCAGTTGATCTGCCGCTTCTTTTCTTTCTCCTATGTCCCCCCCTCCCTTGTGGAGGGGGTCCGGTCCGATGACCATGGATGAAGTACTGACTGTCCAGAGTCGAGACCCAGGATGGACCGCTCGTCGGGACCCAGGATGGATTGCTCGCCTGTATCGGTTGGGGACATCTCTACGCTGCTGATCCGCTTGAGATGGTTTCCTGTGGACGGGACTCTCACTGCTGTCTTGGAGCCACTATGGATTGAACTTTCACAGTATCCTGTTGGACCCGCTCGACATCCATTGCTTTCGGTCCCCTAGAGGGGGGGGGTTGCCCACATCTGAGGTCCTCTCCAAGGTTTCTCATAGTCAGCATTGTCACTGGCGTCCCACTGGATGTGAATTCTCCCTGCCCACTGGGTGTGAGTTTTCCTTGCCCTTTTGTGGGTTCTTCCGAGGATGTTGTAGTCGTAATGATTTGTGCAGTCCTTTGAGACATTTGTGATTTGGGGCTATATAAATAAACATTGATTGATTGATTGACAAGAGCACAGAGCTCCTGCCTACAGCAGCCACTACAGCAGCGCCATCTTGAAAAAAATAAAAATTAAAAAAAATATCATCATAGGCGTCCGTCCGTCAGTAATGACGATGGGTTGCGCCTGGGGGAGTTCATTCTTTCTTGCAGCGGCGGCTGTGGCTGAACAGCCCCACTCAGGAGTGACAATCTCTGGTGCAGTTGGCGCAGACGTATGGGGAGGGTTCTGACACAGGAGCAGGTCCCAGACGTATGGGGAGGGTTCTGACACAGGAGCAGGTCCCAGACGTATGGGGAGGGTTCTGACACAGGAGCAGGTCCCACGTCACGCAGTTTCCGCTTTAGTCTCCTCGCCTGCAACAGGGAGATATGCTTCTCCTCGGCATGGCGGGTTCCTGTGGCAACAGTCTGCCTCCCAGTTGTTGTGGTCGATGTCTGCCAGTTTCATGTCACGTTTGCACACGTCCTTGAAACGCAGGGTCTGGAGCCTGTTGACAATTCGCCGGAAAGGACAGCTCTGGGGAGCCGGCTGGAGTCCATCCTGTGGACATGGCCAAGCCATCTCAGGCGGCGTTGGCTGAGCATGGTGAACAGGCTGGTGGAGTGAGCACGATCTAGGACTTCCATCTTGGGAACTTTGTCCTGCCGGGAGATTCCCAGGATGCGGCGAAGACAGCGCAGGTGGAAGCTGTTTAGCTGTTTTCTCATGTCTGGTGTAGGAGGTCCAGGCCTCGCTAATGACGCAGGCTTGGTAGACCTGGAGTTTAGTGCGCGTGGATAGCTGGTTGTTCCACCATACTCTTTTGGACAGCCTGGCCATCACTGTGGCGGCTCTCGCAAGCCGGATGGAACGTTCTATGTCAAGTGGCAAGTCACTGGAGATCTGCGGATCCAAGGTATGTAAAGGTGTTGACACATTCCAGAGTCCGATTGTCGACGGAGATGGAGAGTGGAGTTTCAGCATCTTGGCCCATGACATTGGTCTTCTTTAGATTGATCAATCAATCAATCAATGTTTATTTATATAGCCCCAAATCACAAATGTCTCAAAGGACTGCACAAATCATTACGACGACGACATCCTCGGAAGAACCCACAAAAGGGCAAGGAAAACTCACACCCAGTGGGCAGGGAGAATTCACATCCAGTGGGACGCCAGTGACAATGCTGACTATGAGAAACCTTGGAGAGGACCTCAGATGTGGGCAATCCCCCCCCACCCCCTCTAGGGGACCGAAAGCAATGGATGTCGAGCGGGTCTAACATGATGCTGCGAAAGTTCAATCCATAGTGGCTCCAACACAGCCGCGAGAGTTCAGTCCAAAGCGGATCCAAGACAGCAGCGAGAGTCCCGTCCACAGGAGACCATCTCAAGCGGAGGCGGATCAGCAGTGTAGAGATGTCCCCAATCGATACACAGGCGAGCGGTCCATCCTGGGTCTCGACTCTGGACAGCCAGTACTTCATCCATGGTCATCGGACCGGACCCCCTCCACAAGGGAGGGGGGGGACATAGGAGAAAGAAAAGAAGCGACAGATCAACTGGTCTAAAAAGGAGGTCTATTTAAAGCCTAGAGTATACAGATGAGTTTTAAGGTGAGACTTAAATGCTTCTACTGAGGTAGCATCTCGAACTGTTACCGGGAGGGCATTCCAGAGTACTGGAGCCCGAACGGAAAACGCTCTATAGCCCGCAGACTTTTTTTGGGCTCTAGATTAATGGTGAGACCAAACTCTTTACAGGCAAATGAAAGCCTGTCCATCAGCCTCTGGAGCCCGGACTCGGTGTGGGATGCTAGAGATACATCATCAGCAAAAAGCATTTCCCTCAGGAGGACACTGGTCACCTTGGTCTTGGAGCACAAACGGGTGAGGTTGAAAAGTTTCCCATCGGTGAAGGAGGACACCTTCAGAACATGTGCCGAAGGCAGTAGACAGAACCAGGGAGAAGAAAATGCTGTGATATCAACCAGTTCTGTTTTTTGGGGGGTTTTTTTAGAGAGAGAGTACTGTTCGTAGGAAATGTTTTGTTGCATCTTATCTTGGATTTCTGCATACTGCGTAACAAATCTCAGCCAAATATTTTTCAGTTAAAAATGTCTGCATTCATGCAATATTGCATGAAAATTCTCAGCTTCCAGTAACCGTGGTTAACAGATCACAACCATTTAATACCAATTTATCTCCCTTAGCACCTCACCATGGAGAAAGACTTATTCATATGCCTTCACCAGCAACTGCGTTAAACATGCAGAGAGTTACACAAGGTAGGGACTGATCTCTGAAATATTAGTGAACAGATAGGCCCCTTGGGTACTATCAGTCATGGTTAACTGATGACTCTCTCACAATGCCCACCTCACTAGGAACGGCAGTCCCTCCTCGACTCCCTCCACCCCCCGCACCAGCCCTCAACATGTGGCAGACAGAGGAGCCTGGATCCCGCCTGGCCTACAGGCCGACATGGCGAGGGGGAAGGATGGCCGACAACATTTCCTGCTCAGGTGAGAAATAACTGACAAATACCGGATGGTCATTCCGTCCCACAGGTTTTGGAAACAATTAAAATTCACAACCAATCACATATTTTCTTCAAACTTCGTCAATAACTTTTGTCATTAACCAAGATCAATAGCTAATGTCAGGATATATTTTATACTGCTGTTTGTCAACAGCGGCTGAGGTCCAGATCCTTAGCCTGCTGGAAACGATTAAACACACCCAAGACCAGCTGATGGCGAAGGTCAACTTCTTGACCAGCAGGTTGACCAGTACCCCGGGGCCAGAAGTTGAAATGCCGGCCAACATCCAGTTCCCACTGGACGAGTTGAAGGCAGTGGAGGCCTTTGAGGAATTTTTGAAGGAACCATCGAATGACCCAGCTCGACAAAGAGTGGTGAGGTTTCTTACTTAATATGAATTGATTGTCCATGATTATGCAAATATTCTATTGAATCAGTGGTAAGATTATGTCAGTCAGCCACAATCTACCTGGTTTGACATCCTGTGTAAAAGTAGCATAGGTCCATGAGCCAAGAGAACAGGTTCTGTTTTTCTACACTTCTGAACGCTTTCAACAGGAACAAAAAGATTTTAAATGCAACTTAAGCTTAAAGTGGAACATTATCACCAGACCTATGTAAGCGTCAATGGTGCAGAAAAAAGACCATCTATTTTTTTAACCGATTTCCGAACTCTAAATGGGTGAATTTTGGCGAATTAAACGCCTTTCTGTTTATCGCTCTGGAGGGGATGACGTCAGAATGTGACGTCCCCGAGGTAACACAGCCTCCATTTTCATTTTCAACCCATTGTAAACCTTGGGTCTCAGCTCTGTTATTTTCCGTTTTTTTCGACTATTTTTTGGAACCTTGGAGACATCATGCCTCGTCGCAGTGTTGTTGGAGGGTGTAACAACACTAACAGGGAGGGATTCAAGTTGCACCACTGGCCCCAAGATGCCAAAGTGTCTGCCGCCAGACCCCCATTGATTGTACCAAAGTGTTTCCATATTTTACCAGCGATGACAGACATGGCACAGAGATGTATGGATAACCTGCAGATGCATTTGCAACGATAAATTCAACGAAATCACAAAGGTGAGTTTTGTTGATGTTGACTTATATGCTAATCAGACATATTTGGTCGCGGCGTGACTGCCAGTTAATCGATGCTAACATGCTACGCTAATCAACGCCAACATGCTATTTACCGGCGGTGCTGAAGCACACATGGCACAGAGATGTATGGATAACCTGCAGATGCATTTGCAACGATAGTCAACAAAATCACAAAGTCAGTTTTATTGATGTTGACTTATGTGCTAATAAGACATATTTGGTCGCGGCGTGACTGCGAGCTAATCGATGCTAACATGCTACGCTAATTGACGCTAACCTTGCTATTTACCGGCGGTGCTAAAGCAGACATGGAACAGAGATGTATGGATAACCTGCAGATGCATTTGTAACGATAAAGTCACAGAAATCACAAAGGTGAGTTTTGTTGATGTTGACTGCCAGCTAATCGATGCTAACATGCTACGCTAATCGACGCTAACATGCTATTTACCGGCGGTGCTAAAGCAGACATGGAACAGAGATGTATGGATAACCTGCAGATGCATTTGTAACGATAAAGTCACAGAAATCACAAAGGTGAGTTTTGTTGATGTTGACTGCCAGCTAATCGATGCTAACATGCTATTTACCGGCGGTGCTAAAGCAGACATGGCACAGAGATGTATGGATAACCTGTAGATGCATTTGCAACTATATTACTTTTCCTTCCACCCACATTTAATGCGAAAAAAACACTTACCAATTGACGGATTTAAGTTGCTCCAGTGTCACGAGATGCGAAAGTCCTGATCGTTTGGTCCGCACATTTTACCGGCGATGCTAACGCAGCTATTCGGCCATGCTATGGCTATGAATAGCGTCAATAGCTATTCGCTCAATAGCTTCAGTTTCTTCTTCAATACTTTCATACTCCAACCATCTGTTTCAATACATGCGTAATCTGTTGAATCGCTTAAGCCGCTGAAATCCGAGTTTGAATCCGAGCTAATGTCACTATATCTTGCTGTGGTATTCGACGTTGTTTGTTTACATTGGCAGCACTGTGTGACGTCACAGGGAAATGGATAGTGGCATCGCAAATAGCGAAAATCAAGCACTTTAAAGCTTTTTTTAGGGATATTCGGAGACTGGTAAAATTTTGAAAAAAAATTCAAAAAATACAACAAGCCCCTGGGAACTGATTTTTATTGTTTTTAACCCTTTTGAAATTGTGATAATGTTCCCCTTTAAAAGTGTTTACCTGTTTGTTTTAAGATATGTTTGCCTTTTAGATTTCTTCTTTGGCCACCTTTGGAGGCAAGGATGTGAAGCGGGTGACCTGGAACATCCTGGGCAGGATCTTCACAGATGACGTTTCACATCAGATCAACTGGAAGGGTGTCAACAACAAAAAGGCCTTCAGCAGGATGGCAACAAAGACCTTGCTTTTCAGTAAGTATATCATTCAAAGTAAAAGTACATACGTTCAAAGTCAATAGTGGGGTTAGACTTAAAAATCGTAGCAACCATCATACCTGTAGCTACTCCCAAACTTATTCTCGTGGTCAGATTAACGTAACGCTTCAACTGATGTTTGTCGACTTCCTTTATTGCGTTTCTTCGCATGTTCAACACCGTCAAACACCGTAAAAAAAAAGAAATAAAGTAATACCAAATCACACGAGCATCTGCCATTGTATGACAAACATGTAACAAATCATCACAACCAAACCCTCCAAACAGGAATTTAAAGAGGAACATTATCACAATTTCAAAAGGGTTAAAAACAATAAATATCAGTTCCCAGTGTCTTGTTGTATTTTTTGAAGTTTTTTTCAAAATTTTACCGGTTCCGGAATATCCCTAAATAAAGCTTTAAAGTGCCTTATTTTCGCTATCTTCGAAACCACTATCCATTTCCCTGTGACGTCACACAGTGCTGCCAATACAAACAACATGGCGGTTACCGCAGCAAGATATAGTGACATTAGCTCGGATTCAGACTCGGATTTCAGCGGCTTAAGCGATTGAACAAATTACGTATGTATTGGAACAGATGGTCGGAGTATGGAGGCAGATAGCGAAAACGAAATTGAAGAAGAAATTGAAGCTATTGAGCGAATAGCTATTGACGCTATTCGGCCATGGCGTGGGTGTACCTAATGACGTGGCCCATAGCATGGCTGCCTTATTAGCATCGCCGGTAAAATGTGCGGACCAAACGATCAGGACTTTCGCATCTTGTGACACTGGAGCAACTTAAATCCGTCGATTGGTAAGTGTTTGTTTCGCATTAAATGTGGGTATCTAGTTTCAAATGTACATACAGCTAGCGTAAATAGCATGTTAGCATCGATTAGCATAGCATGTTAGCATCAGTTAGCTGACAGTCATGCCGTGACCAACTATGTCTGATTAGCACATAAGTCAACAACATCAACAAAACTCACCTTTGTGATTTCGTTGACTTAATCGTTGCAAATGCATCTGCAGGTTATCCATACATCTCTGTGCCATGTCTGTCTTAGCATCGCCGGTCAAATGTGGAGACACTCTGGCACATTCAATGAGGGTCTGGCGGCAGATTTCTTGCCAGTGGTGCAACTTGAATCCCTCCCTGTTAGTGTTGTTACACCCTCCGACAACACACCGACGAGGCATGATGTCTCCGAGGTTCCAAAAAATAGTCAAAAAAACGGAAAATAACAGAGCTGAGACCCGGTGTTTGTAATGTGTTGAAAATGAAAATGGCGGGTGTGTTACCTCGGCGACGTCACATTCTGACGTCATCGCCTCCAGCGCGATAAACAGAAAGGCGTTTAATTCGGCAAAATTCACCCATTTAGAGTTCGGAAATCGGTGTTAAAAAAATAGATGGTCTTTTTTCTGCACCATCAAGGTATATATTGACGCTTACATAGGTCTGCTGATAATGTTCCCCTTTAATGGTGCCTTCACAGATGTGTAACTTACCCATGCCTTATTTTTGGTCCAATATGGCCGTCATCCAACAGAGCCAAACAAACATGACAGAACCACACAGATTTATCCACACATACAGTACTCTGATCAAGGAACCAAATAACGATATTGTTTGAACATTTTGGATGTCTTCCACAGCTCTTATTTTAACCACCTCCTGTAACTTGAAGTCATGTTTCTTTTTCAAATGTAATCTCCTTAATACTTATCTCATATTTTGTATTGTGTAAGCATACTTGGCTTTGGATGCTACATATTGTAAACATGAACATAAACGTATCGGTCTTGTAATCTCGTTGGATTGCAGGTGCTGTGAGAAAAACTGTGGTGACAAGGTCAGCCACGGACGCTGAGGTCACCAAACACGCCATCAGGTGGTTCAACCTGGCGGCGGATCGGGCAGCGAGGAGACGAGTCCCGCCTCCGCCTCCACCTCCGCCTCCACAGACAGATCAGGAGGAATAGAAATGTATCAATAAACAACCTTTTATTGAAATTCTTGTCATTCACCAGTTATTCATTTTCTGATGTTAGCTGTGCATGGAGCAGCATTTCTCTTAAATTGTAGACTAATAGATTAAATATTTATATTTACTATTTATATATTATATATTTACTTTATAGAGTGAATTGACCATTTTCTGTTTCTGCCTATTGACAATATTGTTAGTTTAAAAATACAAGGCAATGCATATTTAAGTTTGGGTCTATATTGCTGTAGTAGGGCCGAGTGATAGTGTTAGTTTCCTACTTTATCCTACAGCAAGAACAGAAGGGACTTTGAAAATAAGATAAACGGGTCCAAAACGGACCCGGGCCAGATGAGCCAGGGTTTTTATGAGTCCGTTGCTGGTCCGCGGCGGATGTATGTCTGGGTCCCAATCCGCACTCGCCGCGGAGGTAAGGTTTTGAACATGGATGCGGAGCGGATCCAGCTCGGAGCCAAGGCGCTACCCGCCTCTGTGGCGAATGCGTTCCTTGGAGCAGTGGTCCCCAACCACCGGGCCGTGGCCCGATTGGTACTGGGCCGCAGAAGAATTTTTAATACATTTTTATCAAAAAAAAAAATTAAAAAATGTATTTATTAAATCAACATAAAAAACACAATATACACTTAAAATTTGTGCACCAAGCATATATACTCTGTATACTTTAAATAGACCTCCTTTTTGGACCAGTTGATCAGCCGCTTCTTTTCTTTTTTCTCCTATGTCCCCCCCTCCCTTGTGGAGGGGGTCCGGTCCGATGACCATGGATGAAGTACTGGCTGTCCAGAGTCGAGACCCAGGATGGACCGCTCGCCTGTGTATCGGTTGGGGACATCTCCACGCTGCTGATCCGCCTCCGCTTGGGATGGTTTCCTGTGGACGGGACTCTCGCTGCTGTCTTGGATCCGCTTTGAACTGAACTCTCGCGGCTGTGTTGGAGCCACTATGGATTGAACTTTCACAGTATCATGTTAGACCCGCTCGACATCCATTGCTTTCGGTCCCCTAGGGGGCGGGGAGTTGCCCACATCTGAGGTCCTCTCCAAGGTTTCTCATAGTCAGCATTGTCACTGGCGTCCCACTGGATGTGAATTCTCCCTGCCCACTGGGTGTGAGTTTTCCTTGCCCTTTTGTGGGTTCTTCCGAGGATGTCGTAGTCGTAATGATTTGTGCAGTCCTTTGAGACATTTGTGATTTGGGGCTATATAAATAAACATTGATTGATTGATTGATTGAAGCACAAAAACCTCCCTTTTTCATGACAAAGAAAAAAAAAAAAAAAAGGACACCCCCCCCCGAAAATTGTGGCAATAAGTCGCCACTAACGGAGATCAGCGGAGCCAGCGTCCTCCTGCAGCTGCCGTGACTTCTCTCAGAGACTCTGGGTCAACACACCCGTGGCCACACCCCTCTGACTTTAAGGTACTATTTGACTCACTAAAACACTAGCAACACAATAGACAGATAAGGGATTTCCCAGAATTATCCTAGTAAATGTGTCTAAAAACATCTAAATTGCTCTCACTGTGTTGGGTTTCTTCTTTCTTCACTCATCTTCAATGAATACTCCAGTTGTATGTGTATGAAAGATGATGGTTTATTTTAAGGCTGGTTCAGTACAATGTCTCACAGCACCGGGAAATAAAACATCGGTGACTGGGGAAAATAGAACACAACTACATCAAACTTTCCTGTGTGTATAACGTCATTTTCTGGCACGCATTGAACCGGAAGAGATCACGTGACGATAACACGGATGAGCCGGCACTACCGTATATAACCTGTTGGAGGCACAAAACAACAACTGCAAGCCTCTCTCTCTTGATACACAGAAGCAGCATTAATAACAATGAGATCACATTTACTCAACACACTGCCCTCGTCTTTTTTTTTTTTCTTTCTAGGCCTTCACTCTAAATTTCCTCATCCACGAATCTTTCATCCTCACTCAAATTAATGGGGAAATTGTCGCTTTCTCGGTCCCAATAGCTCTAGCTGCTGCTGGCTATGGTTGTAAACAATGTGAGGATGTGAGGAGCTGTCTCGCTAAATTTCTTCCCCCTACAACCCCCCCCCCCCCCCCCCCCATTTACTTCCGGGGTCATGATTAATACAGATGTTTTGTTAACGCTATATTACAAAAATAGAACGCTATATTATAAAAATACAGACGTTTTGTTAACGCTATATTATATTTAAAAAAAAACAATGTCGTTGTGGTTTGTGCAGCCCTTTGAGACTCTTGTGATTTAGGGCTATATAAATAAACATTGAATGATTGATTGAAAAAAAAAAAAAATTTACAAACACAAGCTATGGGATGACGTAAGAGGAAACGTGAGGAAACGTGAACCCGGAAGTAAATGTGTCATCCCATAGCTTGTGTTTGTAAATTGTTTTTTTAATTTAATTTTTTATAATATAACGTTAACAAAACGGCTGTATTTTTATAACATAGCGTTATATTTTTCTAATATAGTGTTAACAAAACGTCTGTATTAATCATGACCCCGGAAGTAAATGGGGGGGGGGGGGGGATTTGTAGGGAGAGGAATTTTTTTTGTTTTTTAAAGGTTTATTTATAAATTTCAACAATTACAAACAATAAGTCAAACAACTATACATTTGGCGTGACAGCGCCCTACAACCGACGTCACGCGCACATCGTCTGCTACTTCCGGTACAGGCAAGGCTTTTTTTTTATTAGCGACCTAAAGTTGCGAACTTTATCGTGGATGTTCTCTACTAAATCCTTTCAGCAAAAATATGGCAATATCGCGAAAAGATCAAGTATGACACATAGAATGGACCTGCAATCCCCGTTTAAATAAGAACATCTCATTTCAGTAGGCCTTTAAATATACATTTAAAAATGCCTATATTTTGAAAATAAATACCGCTTTGAAGTAGGAAACGGAAGTGGCTTATATGTGGCGCATGCGCAACCGGACCCTGCGGCTCAAAGACTTTTGACTGGGCGATTATGGCTAAAATGAAGTAGTTTCACGATCTAACGGCTGGTATTTATTCTCAATGACTCGTCTTTGTTTTAAACCCACGAAATGCAAGTTGATTTTGGAGCGATATCTGAAGTGAAGATTGAAGACGTGATAGAAGATGGACGACTACTGCTATGCTAAGATGGCGACGTCATGTCAAAGAGAAAGTGAAAGAGAATCAGAAACTTCCAGCAAATCACCAACGGAGATAAAGACGGAAGATGAAGGTGAGTGAGTTGAATTTTCGTCACTTGAAAGTTATTTCAGGCCCCAAAAAGAGCGTCGATGAGAAATTAGCCGACTTTTGTTGAAGAATGTAAAGAAAGAGCCGCCATGATTGTTAGCTTGAAGAAGGCAGTGGAGTTCACATCAGAGGAGATGAAAGAATGCAAAAGTCAAATGAAGAAAGTGGAAGAGCAAAACAAGCGCTTGTGTAAAGAAAACAATGATTTTGAAAGGAAATGATAATGCCAACAAAACACCCAGGTTCGATACCAGAAACTTCCTGGCAGTAAACCAGCAAACAAATTGTTATTTTCAGGTTTCTCTAAGTGTGCATTTTCACACTTTGCACTATTTTGTCCCACTTTATTACGCATTCCTTATTTTTACACCATTTAACGAGGTTGTTGTTTAATGCCATCCATTTCTTACCGCTTGTCCCGTTCGGGGTCGCGGGTGGGTTGCTGGAGCCTATCTCAGCTACAATCGGGCGGAAGGCGGAGTATACCCTGGACAAGTTGCCAGCTCAACGCAGGGTTGTTTAATGTTTATTGTGATTTTAGAATGTTCAATTAATCAATGTTTATTTATATAGCCCTGAATCACCGGTGTCTCAAAGGGCTGCACAAACCACAACGACATCCTCGGTTCAGATCCCACATAAGGGCAAGGAAAAACTCCCAACCCAGTGGGACGTCGATGAGAATAATGATGAGAAACCTTGGAGAGGATTGCAAATGTGGGTAACACCCCTCTCTCTCTCTAGGGGGGACCGGATGCAATGGACGTTGAGTGGGTCTGACATAATAGTGTGAGAGTCCAGTCCATAGTGGATCTAACATAATAGTGAGAGTCCAGTCCATAGTGGATCTAACATAATATTGTGAGAGTCCAGTCCATAGTGGATCTAACATAATAGTGAGAGTCCAGTCCATAGTGGATCTAACATAATAGTGTGAGAGTCCAGTCCATAGTGGATCTAACATAATAGAGTCCAGTCCATAGTGGATCTAACATAATATTGTGAGAGTCCAGTCCATACTGGATCTAACATAATAGTGGGAGTCCAGTCCAAATTGGATCTAAAATAATAGTGTGAGTCCAGACCATAGTGGATCTAACATAATAGTGAGAGTCCAGTCCATAGTAGATCTAACATAATAGTGTGAGAGTCCAGTCCATAGTGGATCTAACATAATATTGTGAGAGTCCAGTCCATAGTGGATCTAACATAATAGTGTGAGAGTCCAGTCCATAGTGGATCTAACATAATGGTGAGAGTCCAGTCCATAGTGGATCTAACATGATAGTAACAGTCCAGTCCATAGTGGATCCAACATAATAGTGAGAGTCCAGTCCATAGTGGATCTAACATAATAGTGAGAGTCCAGTCCATAGTGGATCTAACATAATAGTGAGAGTCCAGTCCATAGTGGATCTAACATAATAGTGAGAGTCCAGTCCATAGTGGATCTAACATAATAGTGAGAGTCCAGTACATAGTGGATCTAACATAATAGTGAAAGTCCAGTCCATAGTGGATCCAACATAATAGTGAGAGCCCAGTCTATAGTGGATCTAACATAATAGTGAGAGTCCAGTCCATAGTGGATCTAACATAATAGTGAGAGTCCAGTACATAGTGGATCTAACATAATAGTGAAAGTCCAGTCCATAGTGGATCTAACATAATAGTGAGAGTCCAGTCCATAGTGGATCTAACATAATAGTGAGAGTCCAGTCCATAGTGGATCTAACATAATAGTGAGAGTCCAGTACATAGTGGATCTAACATAATAGTGAAAGTCCAGTCCATAGTGGATCCAACATAATAGTGAGAGCCCAGTCTATAGTGGATCTAACATAATAGTGTGTGAGTCCAGTCCATAGTGGATCTAACATAATAGTGTGTGAGTCCAGTCTTTAGTGGATCTAACGCAGTGGTTCTTAACCTTGTTGGAGGTACTGAACCCCACCAGTTTCATATGCGCATCCACCAAACCCTTCATTAGTGAAAAATAAAATGTTTTTCAAATTCAAATTGTGTCCCGCAGATGTTCAGCAGCTGATTGGTCATCCAGAAGAACTTCCCTCTCAGTCAGGGGGGAGCTCCACTTTGAAGCAGACACCCTACATTAAAAAGGAAGAGGAGGAACTCTGGATCACTCAGGAGGGAGATTATTTTCTTGGATTGCAAGAAGCTGATCTCACCAAATTGCCACTGACTGTTGTCTCTGTGAAGACTGAAGACGATGAAGAGAAACCACAACCAGACAACTTCTTAGCTCCACTATCAGAAAATGAGGCTGAAGACGATGTTGAAGAACCTTTGAGCAGCGATACAGACTGTGAAGATGATATGAGGACTCACACCGACAACAAATACTCTGAATACGCAAAGAAGAAAGGTGAAAAATCTTTGAGCTGCTCATTTTGTGATAAAAGCTTCACTAAAAAGAGCAGTTTGACTCAACATGTGAGAGCTCACACAGGAGAAAAACCATTTACTTGTTCTGTTTGTGGTAAAGGTTTTGCCCGAAAGAGCAGTTTGACTCAACACATGAGAACGCACACAGGAGAAAAACCATTTGATTGCTCAGTTTGCCATAAAAGCTTTACGACTAAGTGTAATTTGACCCAGCACAAGACGATCCACACAGGAGAAAAAGCCGTTAGTTGCTCAGTTTGTTGTAAAGGCTTTATCAAAAAGAGCCGTTTGACTGAACACATGAGAACACACACAGGTGAAAAACCATTTTGCTGTTCAGTTTGTGGCAGGAGCTTTTCTATTAAGAGACGTTTAACTCAACACATGGGGACACACAGAGGGCAAAAAACATTTAATTGCTCAGTGTGCGGTAAAGTCCTCGTGTCCAGACAGGGTTTATTTCGACACATGAGTATACACACAGGTGAAAAACCGTTTCATTGTTCACTTTGTGGTAAAACATTTTCCCGGAAGAGCAATTTGACGCAACACATGAAAACACACACAGGGGAAAAAACATTTAGTTGTTCCGTCTGCGGCAAAAGCTACCGCCACAATGCAGACGCATTGACACACATAAGAACCCACAAGGTACAATAACCAATCAGATGATTAGTTTGTGGTATGTTGTGATACATCTACCCAATCGCAGGATTTTCTCAAAAGAAGTTTACTGCGTCTTACAAAAACATTTGAGTTATTTGTACAAATTGGGATTGTTTGGGGCTTAAATGTATCTCCTCGCGACTTCATGTCTTCTGTGTGTCTGACATTTTCCTGAAAAGTAAGATAGATTGGAGTGCTTGTAGTCTTCTTCAGTGATGCTTTTTTCATGAATCGATCTGCCAGGCCAGGACACATCACTACAAACTTCATTGCATTTGCACATCACAACTATCTGTACATTCATCCTATTAAATATGTTTCCTGTCAGGACTGCACAATGTTGGGAAGAAACCCAATTGTGATTTTTTTTCTCTTAAATTGCTATTGCCTTTCGATTAGCGACTTTTGTATTTTAAACATGTAAATGCATAAAATAGTAAAAACAACTAATGAAGGAAGACTTTCAAAATGTCATTCAACATATTCTTGTTTGAAGGTGCTACACATTAAAACATTATGCAATCATGTATTTAAAAAAATATTTGGCTTTATGCAGACAGACTAAGAGTTTGTGTCTACATCATGCTCGTGGGGCGATTTAGCTCGGTTGGTAGAGCGGCCGTGCCAGCAACTTGAGGGTTGCAGGTTCGATTCCCGCTTCTGCCATCCTAGTCATTGCCGTTGTGTCCTTGGGCAAGACACTTTACCCACCTGCTCCCAGTGCCACCCACACTGGTTTGAATGTAACTTAGATATTGGGTTTCACTATGTAAAGCGCTTTGAGTCACTAGAGGAAAAAGCGCTATATAAATATAATTCACTTCACTTCACTTAAACTAAATAAATATTTGATAACAACACAGTGTTTATAATGTAATGTACTTGTAATATATAATAATAATAATACAAATAACCATTTAAAAGGATATACATTTTTATTTCTTATTACTGTAAAATTGTACTGTGATTGGAAGGTAAAAACTTGTAGTTATCCTAAACAAATACACACAAAAATAAAATGGACTCTTATCTCTGTCTGCAAAATAATTTACTAAATATTCAACATATCTATTTTTTTTTTCGCGAAAGGAACAAGCGGTAGTAAATGGATGGAGTCTGTTTTGCTTCCTGTGTGTGTAATCTAGTGGTCTTGATCACCAAGACAAAGATTGTGAATGACTGAAAGGAGGGCTCACTCTGTCTGTTTAGTTAGTTTTACTGTTAAATAAAAGGTGCTGGGAGCTATGCAGAGAGTGAGACCTCTTTCTGTGGGAAAAACTGGACTCTTTGGAATACAGTTGTGTCTGCGTGGTCATTTAGTGCAATGACAGTAATTAATATTGTAAAGATGATATTTTCAATGGAGATGTACAGGAAGAATAAAGTAATTTTGTTCTGGATGTTTTTTTCTATGTGGTAAATCATTAACTACCTCTTGTTAATGTTTATGTTGTGGTTCCATCCATCCATCCATTTTCTACCGCTTATTCCCTTTTTGGGGTAGCGGGGGGCGCTGGCGCCTATCTCAGCTACAATCGGGCGGAAGGCGGTGTACACCCTGGACAAGTCGCCACTTCTTCGCAGGGCCTATGTTGTGGTTCTCTTTTTCTATTATGTAAACTTTTATTTTTATTTAGAAAATAAATAAAATGTTAAAATATCACAGCATGTGTGACTTTGCGGATTTTTCAAACACATTTTTATGGATTTTATTGTAAAAAAAAAAAAAATCAACAACAATTCAGTCATTTTTTAAAAGAATAATGTCTACATAAGGAAACCCATGAACAGTTTAATATCTTTTTCTTAATTAAACATAATTGACAACTATCTTCTAATACGGTAGTGCGAAGAAAATCTTTCCCAAACATTCTGTAAATACAACATAAAAGTTTATATATACATATAAACATATATATATATATATGTATATATATATATATATACACACATATATATATATATATATATATATATATATATATATATATATATATATACATACATATACATATATATATATATATATATGTAGGTGTGGGAAAAAATCACAAGACTACTTCATCTCTACAGATCTGTTTCATGAGGGGTTCCCTCAATCATCAGGAAATCTCCTGTAGATTGAGGGAACCCCTCATGAAACAGATCTGTAGAGATGAAGTAGTCTTGTGATTTTTTCCCACACCTACATATTGCGCTCTACCACGGTATCGAGCACTATTCTCTGGATAATCCAATCAAGACATATATATATATATATATATGTATATATATACATATATATATATATATATATATATCAATCAATCAATCAATCAATGTTTATTTATATAACCCAAATCACAAATGTCTCAAAGGACTGCACAAATCATTACGACTACAACATCCTCGGAAGAACCCACAAAAGGGCAAGGAAAACTCACACCCAGTGGGCAGGGAGAATTCACATCCAGTGGGACGCCAGTGACAATGCTGACTATGAGAAACCTTGGAGAGGACCTCAGAGGTGGGCAACTCCCCCCCCCCCCCCCCCCCCCCCCCCTCTCTAGGGGACCGAAAGCAATGGATGTCGAGCGGGTCTAACATGATACTGTGAAAGTTCAATCCATAGTGTCTCACACACACATATAGATATAGATAGATAGATATAAATACATTGATATATATGTATGAATATATACATATATATTTGTATATATATATACATACATATATTTGTATGTATATATATAATATTTATATATGTGTATATATACATATATATGTATATATATTTATAAATATAATAATATTTATATATATATATATGTGTATATATACATATATGTATATATATTTAAATATATATTATATATATGTATGTATATAAATATACATACATATATATGTATGTATATAAATATACATACATATATATATGTATATATAAGAATATATATACATATATATATATATATATATATATATGAATACATATGAGTATATATATATGTGTGTGTACATATATATATGTATATATGTATATTTATGTGTATATATGTGTGTATGTATGTATATATGTACAGTACATATAAATGTATGTATATTTATACATATAATTTATATATGTATGTATGTATAAACAATATATATGTATAAAATATATATATACACATATAATATATGTATACATACATATAATGTATATATTATATGTATATATGTGTGTATATATAATATATATGTGCATGTCTTTGGTGCATGTCCAAAGACATGCACCTGGGGATAGGTTGATTGGCAACACTAAATGGTCCCTAGTGTGTGAATGTGAGTGTGAGAATGTGAGTGTGAATGTTGTCTGTCTATCTGTGTTGCCCCTGCGATGAGGTGGCGACTTGTCCAGGGTGTACCCCGCCTTCCGCCCGATTGTAGCTGAGATAGGCGCCAGCGCCCCCCGCGACCCCAAAAGGGATTGAGCGGTAAAAAATGGATGGATGGATGGATATAATATATATACATATAATATATGCATATATATACACATATAATATATATGTATGTATATGTGTATGTATATACATAATATATATATATATACATAAATTGTATATAAAATATATAATTGTATATATAATGTAACGTACATTTAGCGTCATACACCCTCACCACCACAAATAGATTACAGTTCTGTTTCAAACGCTGGACTATCCAGTTGTGCCTGCGTGAGTCATTTAGAGCAATGACAGAGTGAAATGAGTGATTAATTATGTGAAGATGATATTTTCAACGGAAATGTAAAAGATGAATAAATAAACTCTGTTCTAACGTCTATATTGTGGTTCTCTTTTTCTATTGTAGCCGAGTTTCCTGGGTTCGCCAATACAGTGTAGTTATATAATAAAATAATAAACGGGAGACATTAGAGCAGGTCCGGTAGTCACCGCTTCTTTAATGTGTACTCCTTTTTAACTCCTTTCTAACTCCTTTCTAACTCCTTTCTAACTCCTTTTTAACTCTCTCTCCACAACAACACACACCCTACGTCAGCACCCCAACGGCAACTCTGAAAGGACAAAACTCCTCCTCACTCGCTGTAAACTTGGGACACCCTGAACTCTTTGTTACACTATCATGTAATCATTTTTTTATCATTTAAACTAAATAAAACGTTAAAATAATGCAGCAGAAATGACCCTGCAGGAATAAAGAAAAAGAAGCTGTTGGAAAGGATGGAGGGATGGTAATGACTTCGTCTGAGCGCATGCGCAGAACTGACCGTGCTTCCGGTAGTGAAATGCCAGGTGGCGAGCAAGATGGCGGACTGAGTGGCTGTGACTTCCCCGTCTATAAATGACCATATAACAGCGAATATAGAAACATCGAACCTCAAACAATCGTCTTTTCTTGAACCCTCAAAACTTAAGTTGCGTTTGGAGCTCTGGAGTGTTAGCTGAAGTGAAGATTGAAGACGTGATAGAAGATGGACGACTACTGCTATGCTAAGATGGCGACGTCATGTCAAAGAGAAAGTGAAAGACAATCACCAACGGAGATAAAGACGGAAGATGAAGGTGAGTGACTTGACGTTTCGTCATTTGAAAGCTGTCGTAAGCCATTAAAAATGAGTGCCGATGAGAAAATAGCCGACTCACTTAAACGTAAAGAAAGAGGCGCCATGATTGTTAGCTTGAAGAAGGCAGTGGAGTTCACATCAGAGGAGATGAAAGAATGCAAAAGTCAACATTTCATTTCATCCATACATCCATTTTTTACTGCTTATTCCTTTTGGGGGCGCTGGCGCCTGTCTCAGCTACAATCGGGCGGAAGGCGGTGTACACCCTGGACAAGTTGCCACCTCATCGCAGGGCCAACAATGTCAATCAATCAATCAATGTTTACTTATATAGCCCTAAATCACTGGTGTCTCAAAGGGCTGCACAAACCACTACGACATCCTCGGTAGGCCCACATAAGGGCAAGGAAAACTCACACCCAGTGGGACGTCGGTGACAATGATGACTATGAGAACCTTAGAGAGGAGGAAAGCAATGGATGTCGAGCGGGTCCAACATGATACTGTGAAAGTTCAATCCACAATGGATCCAACACAGTCGCGAGAGTCCAGTCCAAAGCGGATCCAACACAGCAGCGAGAGTCCCGTTCACAGCGGAGCCAGCAGGAAACCATTCCAAGCGGAGGCGGATCAGCAGCGCAGAGATGTCCCCAGCCGATACACAGGCGAGCAGTACATGGCCACCGGATCGGACCGGACAAGCAAAATCATTTTCATTATTTTTTTTTTGTCTTAATCGTCCAGCCCGAGGTCCAGTATTGGCAAGAGGGGGGATTCACAAACCACGTCAAACTAGGAATGAACCATATGGCCTTTTTTTTAATATATCGTTATTTGTAGGCCATGTCACGATACACCATATATATCTCCATATTTTGCCTTAGCCTTGAATGAACATTTGATGCATATAATCACAGCAGTATGATGATTCTATGTGTCTACATTAAAGGCCTACTGAAATGAGATTTTCTTATTTAAACGGGGATAGCAGGTCCATTCTATGTGTCATACTTGATCCTTTCGCGATATTGCCATATTTTTGCTGTAAGGATTTAGTAGAGAACATCGACAATACAGTTCGCAAGTTTTGGTCGCTAATAAAAAAGCCTTGCCTGTACCGGAAGTAGCAGACGATGTGGGCGTGACGTTACGGGTTGTAGGGCTCCTCACATCCTCACATTGTTTATAATGTGAGCTCCCAGCAGCAATAGCTATTCCGACCAAGAAAGCGAAAATTTCCCCATTAATTTTAGCGAGGATGAAAGATTCGTGGATGAGGAAAGTTAGAGTGAATCACAAAAAAAGAAAGAAGAAGAAAAAAACGACGGCTCCAGGCAGCGGCATTGGGAGCGTTTCAGATGTAATTAGACACAATTACTAGGATAATTCTGGAAGATCCATTATCTGCTTATTGTTTTAATAGTGTTTTAGTGAGATTGTAAATACCTGAAAGTTGGATGGCTGCGGTAAATGCCAGTGTCGCTCAGAGAATCCAATGGAGGATTCCATTTGATGCATATAATCACAGCAGTATGATGATTCTATGTGTCTACATTAAAGGCCTACTGAAATGAGATTTTCTTATTTAAACAGGGATAGCAGGTCCATTCTATGTGTCATACTTGATCATTTCGCGATATTGCCATATTTTTGCTGAAAGGATTTAGTAGAGAACATCCACGATAAAGTTCGCAACTTTCGGTGCTAAGAGAAAAGCCTTGCCTTTACAGGAAGTCGCAGACGATGACGTCACAAGTGTGGGGGCTCCTCACATATTCACATTGATTATAATGGGAGCCTCCAACAAAAAGTGCTATTCGGACCGAAAAAAACGACAATTTCCCCATTGATTTGAGCGAGGATGAAATATTGGTGTTTGAGGATATTGATAGCGACGGACAAGAAAAAAAAAAAAAAGTTAAATAAAAAAAAAACGCGATTGCATTTGGACGGATTCCGATGTTTTTAGACACATTTACTAGGATAATTCTGGGAAATCCTTTATCTTTCTATTGTGTTGCTAGTGTTTTAGTGAGTTAAATAGTACCTGGTACTCGGAAGGGTGTCTCCACGGGTGTCTGAGGGGGAGTCGACGACAGCTATGGACGGCACAAGCTCAGCTTTTCCCCGGTAAGAACTGACTTTTTAACCACAATTTCCTCACCAAAACCTGCTGGTTGACATTCGGTAGGGATCCATGTTGGCTTGACCGCGCTCTGATCCATAGGAAAGTTTCACCTCTGTGAATTTTAAACAAGGAATCACCGTGTGTTTGTGTGGCTAAAGGCTAAAGCTTCCCAACTCCATCTTTCTGGATGTAAATATAAACAGAATACAATGATTTGCAAATCCTTTTCAACCCATATTCAGTCTAATGCACTACAAAAACCAGATATTTGATGTTCAAACTCATAAACTTTATTTTTTTTTGCAAATAGTAACTAACTTAGAATTTCATGGCTGCAACACGTGCCAAAGTAGTTGGGAAAGGGCATGTTCACCACTGTGTTACATCACCTTTTCTTTTAACAACACTCAATAAACGTTTGGGAACTGAGGAAACTAATTGTTGAAGCTTTGAAAGTGGAATTCTTTCCCATTCATGTTTTATGTAGAGCTTCAATCCTTCAACAGTCCGGGGTCTCCGCTGTCGTATTTTACGCTTCATAATGCGCCACACACTTTCCATGGGAGACAGGTCTGGACTGCAGGCGGGCCAGGAAAGTACCCGCACTCTTTTATTACGAAACCACCCTGTTGTAAAACTTGGCTTGGCATTGTCTTGCTGAAATAAGCAGGGGCGTCCATGGTAACGTTGCATGGATGACAACATATGTTGCTCCAAAACTTGTATGTACCTTTCAGCATTAATGGTGCCTTCACAGACGTGCAAGTTACCCATGCCTTAGGCACTAATGCACCCCCATACCATCACAGATGCTGGCTTTTGAACTTTGAGCCTATAACAATCCGGATGGTTATTTTCCTCTTTGTTCCGGAGGACACCACGTCCACAGTTTCCAAATATAATTTGAAATGTGGACTCGTCAGACCACAGAACCCTTTTCCACTTTGCATCAGTCCATCTTAGATGAGCTCGGGCCCAGCGAAGCCTGAGGCGTTCTTTGGTGTTGTTGATAAATGGGTTTTGCTTTGCATAGTAGAGTTTTAACTTGCACTTACAGATGTAGCGACCAACTGTAGTTACTGACAGTGGTTTTATGAAGTGTTCCTGAGCCCATGTGGTGATATCCTTTACACGTTTTTTGATGCAGTACCACCTGAGCGGTCAAAGGTCCGTAATATCATCACTTATGTGCAGTGATCTCTCAGATTCTCTGAACCTTTTGATGATTTTACGGAGCGTAGATGGTAAAATCCCTAAATTCCTTGCAATAGCTCGTTGAGAAATGTTGTTCTAAAACTGTTCGACAAGTTGCTTACAAATTGGTGACCCTCACCCCATCCTTGTTTGTGAATTACTTAGCATTTCATGGAAGCTGCTTTTATACCCAACCATGGCACCCACCTGTTCCCAATTAGTCTGCACACCTGTGGGGTGTTCCAAATAAGTGTTTGATGAGCATTTCTCAACTTTATCCGTATTTATTGCCACCTTTCCCAACTTCTTTGTCACGTGTTGCTGGCATCAAATTCTAAAGTTAATGATTATTTGCAAAAAAAAATGTTTATCAGTTTGAACATCAAATATGTTGTCTTTGTAGCATATTCAACTGAATATGGGTTGAAAAGGATTTGCAAATCATTGTATTCTGTTTATATTTACATCTAACACAATTTTCCAACTCATATGGAAACGGGGTTTGTAGAACATGATGTCTGTCACTCCTAATCGCTAAATCCGATGAAATCTTCTTCCTCGGTGTCGCTTCTAAACAACTAGTTTTCTTTATTTCAATAAGAGTAGCCTCCACTTCTCGCCAGTCCCTTACAAGTTTCTCGCTTACTCCAAACTTTCTGTCTGCTGCTCGATTGCCTTTTTCTGCTGCATATTTCTCTACTTTCAGCTTATAACCTGCAGTTTACGATTTCCTTTTCGGTGCCATTTTTGTTCAGCCTTTCTCAGTTTTTATAACTTTCTGTCAATGTTGAAATGATCAATTTTCATTTTCAATTTTTTACGGTAATATGTTAATAATTTCACACATAAGTCGCTCCAGAGTAGGGCTGGGCGATATATCGATATATCGCGGGTTTGTCTCTGTGCGATATAGAAAATGACTATATGGTGATATTGGAGTATACGTTCTCACGCAGTTGCTTTTAGCTGCGGGCATTACACTACAGCAGGGGTCGGGAACCTTTTTGGCTGAGAGAGCCAAGGACCCAAATATTTTAAAATCTATTTCCGTAAGAGCCATATAAAAAATTGTTCAACACTGAACACAACTAAACGTGTGCATTTTTAAGTAAGACCATTTCTAGAGTATAATAGGTCTCTTATTCTTTGTATTAACATTGTTATTCCGAAGCTAACTGTGGAGGGGGCGTGGCCTGCGGGCCTGCAGCGAAGCGGGGTGTTGCCAGGATCGGCCTCGAAATCAGCGACAGATTCGTAGATGGCCCACCTTTGCCTTGTTATCTAATCACCTGTCGCTCTGTTATAAGCAGCAGCCAGGAGGAGAGACGGGGTTGGGGCTGGAGCCAGAGCGCGAGCGGGAACGAAAGAGGAAAAGACAATTACTAGGAAGCAACTGAGAGACGTATTGAAAAATAAAACAATACTGTAACCCTAAAACAGGCTCTCATGTCGGTGCTTGGTGGTCTGAAGAACCCCCAGGAGGGCAAGCCCCACACTAACCAATAATAAATACATAACTTCTTACCATTAACGCAACTTCTTGAACAGGTGCGGTAGAAAACGGATGGATGGATTCAAAATGCATGAGATTTTTTTATATTTTGAGCGTTACTTTTAACACTGTGATTACAAGTGGAATTATTCATTACTTATCGTGTTACGTAATGTCAGCTCAGATTTATCCGGGAGCCAGATGCAGTCATCAAAAGAGCCACATCTGGCTCTAGAGCCATAGGTTCCCTACCCCTGCACTACAGGCTCTTCTCAATTTTTCTTGTCCCTCCTCACAGGGACTTAAACGAGCGCACCTTCTTTCATACGTCACATACTTATACGGCCTTGCGGAGCAGAGAGATAGCAGCATGGGTAATGTTAGCGGTGATGCTAATGGAGCCGTGCGAGTGGTAATACGAGAGAAAGAATGGGCGAGCCTGGTAACGAATGAAGGAAGAATTAATTCCCAAGAAAAACAGCAGGGGGTCCATCGTCTGGCGGTGGTTTGGCTTCAAGCGGGAATATGTCGAACAGACAAGCGTAATTTGTCAAGTGTGGGGCAAAAGTGTTGCTACAAAAAGTAGCATTACTGCTAATATGTAGCATCATTCTTCTATGTCCCACTCTCCCCTGTGGAGGGGGTCCGGTCCGATCCGGTGGCCATGTACTGCTTGCCTGTGTATCGGCTGGGGACATCTCTGCGCTGCTGATCCGCCTCCGCTTGGGATGGTTTCCTGCTGGCTCCGCTGTGAACGGGACTCTCGCTGCTGTGTTGGATCCGCTTTGGACTGGACTCTCGCGACTGTGTTGGATCCATTGTGGATTGAACTTTCACAGTATCATGTTAGACCCGCTCGACATCCATTGCTTTCCTCCTCTCCAAGGTTCTCATAGTCATTATTGTCACCGATGTCCCACTGGGTGTGAGTTTTCCTTGCCCTTATGTGGGCCTACCGAGGATGTCGTGGTAGTTTGTGCAGCCCTTTGAGACACTAGTGATTTAGGGCTATATAAGTAAACATTGATTGATTGATTGATTGATCATTTGAAAAGTCACCTGCTAGAGAATGAAGAGTGCTTGAAACTCCGCATGTCAACATCTCCGTTCGGTGCCACACCAACAAAATATCGAGGCAAACATTTCCACATCAACACCTTATGTAAAAATTAGTCAACAACAAAAGGAGATAATGTCTGCAGGAACCTACCACATAGCGAAGGACATAAACTATTTGATTTCCTATTATGCAACTCATTTTTATTTGACACTTATTGAAATATCTTGTGTGACATCATGCACAAAAGTGCACTTTATTTGTTTTAAACTATTGTAGTGGCGTTCTGTACAAAAAGTACACTTTAATTTAGTGTTGTTTTGATATGTCATCTCAGTGACATCATGCACAAAAGTGCACTCATAGCTTGTTTTAAAATGTCTCAGCCAATCTTGCACTTTCTGTTTTTGGAAATGACATGAATGTTTGTGCCACTGCTTAATAACTGTTTCATAAATACACTTTTGGTCAGTTGACTTAGATGTGGTTTCCCTCTTTGCATGAAAGTTTAAAAGTAGCATATAGTAATGAAAAGTAGCATATATCAAAGCAGTATGAAGAAGAATGTTTGAATGTAGACACATAGAATCATCATACTGCTGTGATTATATGCAGCAAGTGTTCATTCAAGGCTAAGGCAAAATATGGAGATATATATGGTGTATCGTGACATGGCCTAAAAATATCGTGATATTTAAAAAAAAGGTCTATCGCCCAGCCCTACTCCAGAGTATAAATCGCATTGGCCAAACTATGAAAAAAACTGTGATTTATAATCCGAAAAAGACGGTAAATGTCAAAGAAAACATCCTACCCTTGTTCACTGTTGACTTCTTATGAATAGATTTTATATCATTGATATATTTCCATATATATTTACTATTTTCTATATTTCTAGCTTCACTTGTCCGAGTCCAAGCCAAGTCATGTAAAACATTGATCCATCATTCTGGCAAGGCACTTAAATGAACGGCCATGAAACACTACACACACATACAGTACATAGAAGAAAGTGTGTTTTTGTTGTTTGTGTCTTGCAGACGTCCAGCAGCTGATGGGTAATCCAGAAGAAGTTTCCCCTCAGTCAGGGGGGAGCTCCACTTTGAAGCAGGAGACTCCACAACCACCCTGCATTAAAAAGGAAGAGGAGGAACTCTGCATCACTCAGGAGGGAGAGTGTCTTCTAGGACGAGAGGAAGCTGATTACACTAAGTTCCCACTGACTGTTGTCTCTGTGAAGACTGAAGATGATGAAGAGAAACCACAAGTAGACAACCTCTTAGCTCCTCTATCAGATAGTGAGGCTGAAGACAAGCTTGAAGAACCTGTGAGCAGCGATACAGACTGTGAAGGTGATATGAGGACTCACACTGACAACACACACTATGAATGCTTTAAAAATAACAGAGGTTAATACTTTACAATAGATAATCATATGTTAAATTAATGAATAAATTGTGTTATTAATTGTGATTTCAATATACAGCAAAATATTTTGTTTGGAGATTTCCGATATTGTCTTTTATGCCGGTATCCAATATTACGATATTGTCCAACTACTGATATCAACCGATACCGATGTATTCAGTCGTGGAATGAACACATTATTATGCCAAATTTTTTTGTGATGACCCGCTGGATGCATTAAACAAAGCAACAAGATTTTTCAAAATAGATCAACTCAAGTTATGGAAAAAAAAATGCCAACATGGCACTGCCATATTTATTATCCATCCATCCATTTTCTACCACTTATTCCCTTTTGGGGTCGCGGGGGGCGCTGGCGCCTATCTCAGCTACAATCTGGCGGAAGGCGGGGTACACCCTGGACAAGTCGCCACCTCATCGCAGGGCCAACACAGATAGACAGACAACATTCACACTCACATTCACACACTAGGGACCCTTTAGTGTTGCCAATCAACCTATCCCCAGGTGCATGTCTTTGGAGGTGGGAGGGGCCTATCCCCAGGTGCATGCCTTTGGAGGTGGGAGGGGCCTATCCTTAGGTGCATGTCTTTGGAGGTGGGAGGGGCCTATCCCCAGGTGCATGTCTTTGGAGGTGGGAGGAAGCCGGAGTACCCGGAGGGAACCCACGCATTCACGGGGAGAACATGTAAACTCCACACAGACAGATCCCGAGCCTGGATTTGAACCCAGGACTGCAGGAACTTCGTATTGTGAGGCAGACGCACTAACCCCTCTGCCACCGTGAAGCCCGCCATATTTATTATTGAAATCACAAAGTGCTTTTATTTTATTTTAACATGCCTCAAAACAGCAGCTTGGATTTTGGGACATGCTCTCCCTGAGAGAGCATGAGGAGGTTGAGGTAGGCGGGATAGCGGGGAGGGAGTGTATATTGTAGCGTCCCGGACGAGTTAGTGCTGCAAGGGTTTCTGGGTATTTGTTCTGTCGTGTTCATGTTGTGTTACGGTGAGTATGTTCTCCCGAAATGTTTGTCATTCTTGTTCGGTGTGGGTTCACAGTGTGGCGCATATTTGTAACCGTGTTAAAGTTGTTTATACGGCCACTCTCAGTGTGACCTGTATGGCTGTTGACCAAGTATGCATGCATTCACTTGTGCGTGTGAAAAGCTGTAGATTTCATGTGATTGGGCCGGCACGCAAAGGCAGTGCCTTTAAGGTTTATTGCTGCTCTGTATTTCTTCCTACATCCGTGTACCACTCCATACAGAGGCGTGTTAAAAAGTCATAAAGTTTACTTTTTGAAAACGATACTGATAATTTACGATACTACATTTTAAAGCAATTATCGGCCGATAATATCGGCAGTCTGATATTATCGGACACCTCTAATTTTTGTTTATTAATTTAGGCATAATCCTCCAGCCCTTGCCTTAGTATTCACAAACATTTCACAATACAAGATGTATCGGGACACTTGGCAACCCCAACCCACATATGCGGTCCTCTCCAAGGTTTCTCATAGTCATCATAGTCACTGTCACCAACGTTTTTCTTTGCCCTTATGTGGGCTCTGTACCGAAGATGTCGTTGTGGTTTGTGCAGCCCTTTTAGACACTTGTGATTTAGGGCTATATGAATAAACATTGATTGATTGATTGATATAATACTCTAGTACAGACCTGGGCAAAATTAAGGCCTGGGGGCCGCATTTTGCCCGTTAAGCTTTTCAATCTGGCCCGCCGGACATTCCCAAATAATTTTTTTAGATCTTTAAGATGGAAGGTGTAGCTGCCATTATGATGTGCAGTCATGTTTTTAAATGACTAAGTCTTGAACAATACGAAGTATTTCAATGGTTGGAATCTGCGCTTTTGCATGATATACTAGTTACTATGGTCATGTAAATCATGGCATCTCGGACGAGGCACCAAGCAGTGTGGGTGGGGAGTGTTTCCACAGAGTGTCAGCCTGAAATGCAGGTGTCAGAGACAGACACGGAAGGAGATTTTTACAAAAAAGTTCTAAAGCTTAGTGATATATCCGTCAGGGTTATTTGTTGTTGGACCCCATGATGCAGAGATGGAGGCAGGCATTAGATAAGAAGACATGATTTAATTAAAACTAAACAAGAACAAACAAAAAGCATGCACGTGGGCGGAATAACCAACTAAGGGAGCTAGCATTGGGCGCTAGAAAAACAAAAAGGAACTTTAGCATGGAAGCTAGTGGATAGCAAACAGAAAAACTGGAAATAACTAATGCTAACAAAAACAACTTACCGCTACGACGACCTAGACAAAGTGTAGCATGACAGGTAGCGGCTGTAACAAAATGACACGCCAAGAGTGACATGTGGCAACGACAATGCAATACAATACAATGATCCAGCACTGACTGGAGGAACAAAGCAGGTGAAATAGGAGCTGGCTGATTGACATCAGGTGTGACTAAATGCCAATCATCAGCAGCTGAGTGAAGACAGGACACAGGGAGACCAACAGGAACCAAAATAAGAGCACTAGACAGGAACTAAGGACAGGAAATACTAAACACAGAGGAAACAGACAAATGCAGAGGAAAACTAAAACATGGACAAACTGTCAGGGGAAAGCCTGACAATATCAGATTGTAGGTGGGATTTTTTTTTTTTACCCTTCGCGTTCATATTTTATGGTGTTTGTTGCGTTTCGCTTGATTGTAAAATATGTCGATCAAGAGGGTAGGTGACGTTCACATGTTGTCAATATTCAGCGTTTTATCGTTCGTAGTTAATATTGTAAATCCCACATTCTTTATTTTCATGTACATTCTGGGTGCTTCACTTAGTAAACACATTTTAAATTCCATTACATTTTTTCAAGGCGCTCTGTCATAACGTTTTTAGCATTCAGTCAGACATTATTGTGAAGTTTGTATTAGTTTTCCTAAAAATAGATATACCGGCTCCTAGTCTCTAAATTTGGCCCCACGAGTCAAAATAATTGCTCTCGTCTGTCGCGATAAAAATATAAATATATAATAAAAAAAAAATTAAATGAGCTTGTTTATAGATGTACAATAAACTCATCATAGGAAGTCTCCATTTGTTGTATGTGTTATGTGTTTGTGACATGATACAATGCACATTAATGAACAAACACAATATAAACAGCCCTTTGAGACACTAGTGATTTAGGGCTATATAAGTAAACATTGATTGATTGATTGAAATGTGAGAGATCGTAGCCAAAGGCGGATTTCCATCTGCATATCATTGCAAAGAAACAAGCCCCGACTAATTCAGGCGTTATAGTGAGTTGTGTTTTCCATGCTCTTATTTTTGCTGTATTTATCTGGCACAAGTGGAAAGCCGGTCCCTGAAAATAATGCCTGCATTAAACAAAAAAGGTCTGGGACCACTGCACGAGATGACAGTCATAATTTATTGGAGAAACTGTGTCAAAAAACAAAGTAATTTGATTTAAATTCATTGCAATTGTACAGAAAGTGGATCAAATTTATTGCCACTTGAATGTAAAAAAAAAATAATCCTAATCTTCTTCATTGGCGACTGAAAAATAGAATTCATATCGATAAAAATGTTTTTGACATATTTCCATATTGATATCCTAATGTCCATCAAAACCGATATTTTCAATGTTCTGTTACTCTAGCTTCAAATGTGCTAGTTTAATGCCAAGTCATGTAAACATTGACCCATCATTCTGGCAAGGCACTAAATGAATGGCCATGAAACACTACACACACATACAGTACATAGAAAAAAGTGTGTCAGAATTTCAAGGAGAAACATCTCACGGATCATGTCTGAACTTAAGTTTGTGTTTGTGTCCTGTAGACATCCAGCTGCTGAGTCGGCATTCAGAAGAACTTTCCCCTCAGAGCTCCACTTTGAAGCAGGAGACTCCACAACCACCCTGCATTAAAAAGGGAGAGGAGGAACTCTGCATCACTCAGGAGGGAGAGTGTCTTCTAGGACGAGAGGAAGCTGATTTCACCGAGTTGCCACTGACTATTGTCTCTGTGAAGACTGAAGATGATAAAGAGAAACCACAAGTAGACAACCTCTTAGCTCCACTATCAGGTAGTGAGGCTGAAGACAAGGTTGAAGAACCTTTGAGCAGCAATACAGGCTGTGAAGGCGATGTGAGGACTCACACCGACAAACACCTTGATCGCTCTAAAAAGAAGAGAGTTAAAACATGTTTGAGTTGCTCAGTTTGTGCTAAAAACTTTAAAAGAAAGAGCCTCTTAGCTGAGCACATGAGAACACACACAGGAGAAAAACCATTTCAATGCTCAGTGTGCGGTATAACCTTTTCCCAAAAGAGCAGTTTGACACAACATATGAGAATGCACACCGGAGAAAAACCCTTTCATTGCTCAGTTTGTGGCGAGAGCTTTCCTCGTAACAGCTATTTGACTTCACATATGAGAACACACACCGGAGAGAAATCGTTTAATTGTTCGATTTGTCTAAAAAGCTTTACTACAAAGAACAGTTTGACTCAACACATGAGAATACACGCAGGAGAGTATCCATTCAATTGTTCAGTTTGCGGGAAAAGCTTTTTTGTGAAGGGCAATTTGACTCAGCACATGAAAACACACACAGGAATAAAACCATTTGTTTGTTCCGTTTGCGGTAACAGCTTTGTTTACAGACAAAGTCTTAACCGACACATAATGACCCACTCGGAGGACAAACGCTTCAGTTGTTCAGTGTGCTGTAAAAGGTTCCATCAGAATTCTGACGCAGTCAGACACACAAGAACACATAAGGTAGAATAACCAAGCAGCTGTTCAGTTTGTGCTATGACGCTCACATGTGGCCACAGCCACTAAAATCGGAATTATCTAGAGCAGGGGTGTCAAACTGGTTTGGATTGAAGGTCACATGGCAGTTATAAACCCTGTTTCCATATGAGAATTGTGTTAGATGTAAATATAAACGGAATACAATGATTTTCAAATTATTTTCAACCCATATTCAGTTGAATGCACTACAAAGACAACATATTTGATAGTCAACCTTATTTTTGTGCAAATAATCATTAACTTTAGAATTTGATGCCAGCAACACGTGACAAAGAAGTTGGGAAAGGTGGCAATAAATACTGATATAGTTGAGGAATGCTCATCAAACACTTATTTGGAACATCCCACAGGTGTGCAGGCTAATTGGGAACAGGTGGGTGCCATGATTGGGTATAAAAGCAGCTTCCCAAAAAATGCTCAGTCTTTCACAAGAAAAGGATGGGGCGAGGTACACCCCTTTGTCCACAACTGCGTGAGCAAATAGTCAAACAGTTTAAGAACAACGTTTCTCAAAGTGCATTTGCATGAAATTTAGGGATTTCTACATCTATGGTCCATAATATCATCAAAAGGTTCAGAGAATCTGGAGAAATCACTCCACGTAAGCGGCATGGCCGGAAACCAACATTGAATGACCGTGACCTTCGATACTATAGACGGCACTGTATCCAAAAAATGACATCAATCTCTAAAGGATATCACCACATGGGCTCAGAAACACTCACATCTGTAAGTGCAAGTTAAAGCTCTACTATGCAAAGCGTAAAGCCATTTATCAACAACATCCAGAAACCCCGCCGGCTTCTCTTGGCCCAAAATCAACTAAGATGGACTGATGCAAAGTGGAAATGTGTTCTGTGGTCTGACCAGTCCACATTTCAAATTGTTTTTGGAAATATTCGACATCGTGTCATCCGGACCAAAGGGGAAGCGAACTATCCAGACTGTTAATGACGCAAAGTTCAAAAGCCAGCATCTGTGATGGTATGGGGGTGCATTAGTGCCCAAGCCATGGGTAACTTACACATCTGTGAAGGCACCATTAATGCTGAAAGGTACATCCAGGTTTTGGAACAACATATGCTGCCATCTAATCGCCGTCTTTTTCATGGACGCCCCTGCTTATTTCAGCAAGACAATGCCAAGCCACATTAAGCACGTGTTAAAACAGCGTGGCTTCGTAAAAAAAAAATGCGGTTACTTTCCTGGCCCACCTGCAGTCCAGACCTGTCTCCCATTGAGAATGTGTGGCGCATTATGAAGCGTAAAATAGGACAGCGGAGACCCCGGACTGTTGAAGGACTGAAGCTCTACATAAAACAAGAATGGGACAGAATTCCACTTTCAAAGATGAAACAATTAGTTTTCTCAGTTCGCAAAAGTTAATTGAGTGTTGTTAAAAGAAAATGTGATGTAACACAGTGGTGAACATGCCCTTTCCCAACTACTTTGGCACGTGTTGCAGCCATGAAATTCTAAGTTAATTGTTATTTGAAAAAAAAAAAACTTTAGGAGTTTGAACATCAAATATCTTGTCTTTGTAGCATATTCAACTGAATATGGGTTGAAAATAATTTGCAAATCATTGTATTCTGTTTATATTTACATCTAACAATTTTCCAACTCATATGGAAACAGGGTTTGTATATCAGAGGACCACTTGTAACAGCGACTACTGTATGGACATGCCTCTGGATTTCATTGTTAATTACATAAATTGTTTTAAGTAGACTGTCGATTTTACAGATTATTTTATTTATTACATTTTATGGTATATATAATAACAGTACCACTTTTTTTTTTAGTTGTTTTTTTTTCTTACAGAAAAAGCTTGCAGCTTAGTTGGAAAAAATGTTACTATTACAATTACATTGGTTTTTTACAACATTGTCTGGTTCATGGAAAAACAGCACAAGTTCCTTTTTTATTCTGGCAACTTAGCTGCCAGTTTTTGTACCGTAAAAAGAAATGTACCGTATTTCCATTTACAATAATACGCCGTCAAAAATAAGATTTTACGTTAAAATATAGCAGTACAGTCAACAGAATGTTTAATGCTATTTTTTATTTCTTTTTTCAGTAATATACTGTAAAGAACACCATAAAATGTATTGTCATTTTTATTATATGGATGAGTAGTTTGCTGTAAAATCATAAATCAAGCAGATATTTGAGTATTGATTTTTAATTAGACAAAAAATGTGGGGAAAGTATAATAACATACTGTATTTTTTTTCAATTATAGATATTATTAAAGTTTAAAAGGCATGTATTTTCAAGCAGTACATATATTTTTTCCTGTCAAAATGAATAAAATCAGTTACATTTAATGAGAAAATATGAAGTACTTCTATTGACATATCACTTCTAGGTGTTTGCGGGCCAGATCTGGCCCCCGGGCCTTGAGTTTGACACCTCTGATCTAGAGCATAATCTTATCTCCTCATGACCCCATGTCTTCTGTCTATCTAAAAACTCTTCATACAGTGGGGCAAAAAAGAATTTAGTCAGCCACCGATTGTGCAAGTTCTCCCACTTAAAATGATGACAGAGGTCTGTAATTTTCATCATAGGTACACTTCAACTGTGAGAGACAGAATGTGAAAAAAAAATCCAGGAATTCACATTGTAGGAATTTTAAAGAATTTATTTGTACATTATGCTGGAAAATAAGTATTTGGTCAACCATTCAAAGCTCTCACTGATGGAAGGAGGTTTTGGCTCAAAATCTCACGATACATGGCCCCATTCATTCTTTCCTTAACACGGATCAATCGTCCTGTCCCCTTAGCAGAAAAACAGCCCAAAAGCATGATGTTTCCACCCCCATGCTTCACAGTAGGTATGGTGGTCTTGGGATGCAACTGAGTATTCTTCTTCCTCCAAACACGATGAGTAGAGTTTATACCAAAATGGATACATGGATGTTACAGCAGAGGATTGGGAGAATGTCATGTGGTCAGATGAAACCAAAATAGAACTTTTCGGTATAAACTCAACTCGTCGTGTTTGGAGAAAGAAGAATACTGAGTTGCATCCCAAGAACACCATACCTACTGTGAAGCATGGGGGTGGAAACATCATGCTTTGCGGCTGTTTTTCTGCTAAGGGGACAGGACGATTGATCCGTGTTAAGGAAAGAATGAATGGGGCCATGTATCGTGAGATTGTGAGCCAAAACCTCCTTCCATCAGTGAGAGCTTTGAATGGTTGACCAAATACTTATTTTCCACCATCATTTACTAATAAATTATTTAAAAATCCTACAATGTGAGATCCTGGATTTTTTTTTCACATTCTGTCTCTCACAGTTGAAGTGTACCTATGATGAAAATTACAGACCTCTGTCATCATTTTAAGTGGGAGAACTTGCACAATCGCTGGCTGACTAAATACTTTTTTGCCCCACTGTAAATAGTAAGATAGATGATGCTTGTAGTCCTTGGTTACTCTTTCAGATGACTCCAGCTGTGGAGCAATTGTAGTCGTCTTCAGTGAGGCTTTTTCGGCCTCCTGGATGTCTGACTTTGAACACCAACAACATGAATCAGTGTGCTTAAAACTACACCTCCCCAGGTCGCCTGGGGCCTTAAAATGTTTTAAAATGTCTGAGGATTCCCTAACAAAAATGGTGTGTGCTCAAATCAACAAAACGTACACACAAAAACAATTGGATGTATTAAAGTGTGCACCAGCATTAATCTACCGTCATCAATCAACGTTGAGTTAATCACACATGTTGGAGAAACTTGCTGCTTTCTATCCATGCCACCATTTAAATTTTTGTAAGGGGCGCTGGAAGCCGGCAGACCCGTCAGCGATCCTGTTCTGTCTCCCTTTAATGTTTGTCTGATCTTGAATGGGATTGTGCTGAAAATTGTAATTTTCCTGAAGGAACTCTCCTGACGGAATAAATAAAGTACTATCTAATCTAATCTAATCTAAATACAGAAGTCCTATTTAAATGAGCCATGTGCCTGACATCTCCTCCACGCTGTCACAAAACACAAACATAGTGAGCAATATTAGGAATTTGAGTTTCATTTTATTTGGAACATGCATACGATACAATGTAAGGCATCACATATCAGTGTTCCATTCAAGAACTCCTTCATTCCGCACTCCATCCAGCTGAGTAATCACTCGCCATACAGCAACAGATGATTTCTATTACCTGACACCTGACATGTTAGCTACTTCTCTTTGTTTTTAATGTCTATTTTCTACTTTCTGCTGGATTTACTCTATTTTACGCTGCAGCTGTCACATATACTGTAATATTGTACACGGTAATTGTTATATATTGTATATATCAATCAATCAATGTTTACTTATGTAGCCCTAAATCACTAGTGTCTCAAAGGGCTGCACAAACCACCACGACATCCTCGGTAGGCCCACATAAGGGCAAGGAAAACTCACACCCAGTGGGACATTGGTGACAATAATGACCCAGTGGGACGTCGGTGACAATAATGACTATGAGAACCTTGGAGAGGAGGAAAGCAATGGATGTCGAGCGGGTCTAACATGATACTGTGAAAGTTCAATCCACAATGGATCCAACACAGTCGCGAGAGTCCAGTCCAAAGCGGATCCAACACAGCAGCGAGAGTCCCGTTCACAGCGGAGCCAGCAGGAAACCATCCCAAGCGGAGGCGGATCGGCATCGCAGAGATGTCCCCAGCCGATACACAGCAAGCAGTACATGGCCACCGGATCGGACCGGACCCCCTCCACAAGGGAGAGTGGGACATAGAAGAAAAAGGAAAGAAACGGCAGATCAACTGGTCTAAAAAGGGACTATATTTAAAGGCTAGAGTATACAAATGAGTTTTAAGGTGAGACTTAAATGCTTCTACTGAGGTATATGCTATAGACATGATATGATATATCAGTATATATGACATAATGTACATATACTATGTAAATATTACGTATAAAAGTTATATTTTATATCGCTATATTTAGTCTATTTATACCTGCATTGTCCTTTCCATCCTCACACTTTCCATCATTGTAACTGAGCTACTGTGTGGAACAATTTCCTTTGTGGATTATTAAAGTTTGTCTAAGTCTAATTTCCAGTTGTTTCATTACAGCACGTCCGAAAAGGAGTAGGAAGAAGCAGAGGCACCCCTTTTTATACCATAGCAATCTTATCCCATTTCCTTTCCTCTGTAACTGTCAAGACTAGGACTATGGTGTGATTTGTTATCCCGAGGTGCAAAGCATGAATGTAATGACATATTTTAATGTTAACACTCAAAAGTACTACAAAACCAAAGGGTATAAACAAAAACTCGCACAAAGGCAGAACTATGGACATAAAACAAAACTTGCAAACTATGGCATGAATAAAGAAAACTTACTTGGAACAAGAAAAAAACATGAAATAGAGCAGCGTGTATAGAGGGTGATGTCGCCAGGCTGACTGCCTGGCAACTGCAGGCTTAAATGGTGATGTAGTGATTGACAACGGGTGCATGAGTCCAAAATGAATCAGGTGCGTGACATGAGGACAGGTGAACACTACTGGTTTGTCAGGGGAAAAAACAGGAACTGACAAAATCCAAAAACCAAACAGAACATAGCCAAACTAAACATGATCACCAGAACATGACAGTAACAGAACAGTGAATACATACATAATAAATAATATACCAAAGTAAGTAAACAGATATTAAATACATAAATAATCATTATCTAAAAAAAAAAAAGATGTTCATCATGATTATTGTTCTGTGTGCCGGATCACATTGGTGCTTTGTTTGCTTTCTTTGGTTAATCCATCCATCCATCCATTTCCTACCGCATATTCCCTTCAGGGTCGTGGGCCGGGCGCTGGAGCCTATCTCAGCTACAATTGGGCGGAAGGCGGTGTACACCCTGGACAAATCGCCACCTCATCGCAGGGCCAACTCAGATAGACAGACAACATTCACACATTATGGCCCAATTAGTGTTGCCAATCAACCTATCACCAGGTGCATGTTTTTGGAGGTGGGAGGAAGCCGGAATACCCGGATGGAACCCACGCAGTCATGGGGAGGACATGCAAAATCCACACAGAAAGATCCCGAGCCTGGGATTGAACTCAGGACTGCTCAGGACCTTGTTTTTGTTTCACTATTTTTAGTTTGTTCTGTGTCGTGTTTGTGTCTCCTTAGAAGATTAAAATAAAATTAAAAAATCGGTCTCAGCCTAGGCCCTGGAGTGGGGGTGCAGATTGAGGCCAAGGGAAAAAAAAAAAAAAACAACAACTCATAGTACACAGTACACATCCCTCTTCCATGTGTGTAAGAGGGAAACATCAAACATCAAAGAACACAGAGGACATTAAAGACATGAAAGCAGCAGATACAAGCAGACACTTCTACATACAGCTATGAATAAAAAGTAAAAGAAACATATCCACTGTGGTGGCCTCTGTGGTGTTCCACGCCATTGTCCGCTGGGGTGGAGGGAGGATGGCCAGAGACAGGAGCAGACCCAACAAAGCAACCAAGAGAGCCGACTCGACTCTCGGCCAGTGTCCAGTCCGCATGGATGAGTGAGGATACGTCCAAGGTGACTGAGGTGTCCGACACCTGCTCACCCAGTCGAGACACCGCAAAGCCTCTCCGTCCCAGCGCTCAGTGCCAGCTCCGCAGTCCTGTCCCCTCATCCGCATCTCCTCCAGTCCCTCCAAACAGACTCCGGTGTGGCAGACACCCAGCAGCTGGTCTCCATGTCCAAAAGGCTCCCGGGAGGCAGATCCAGAAGTCCACAAAAAAAGCACCACAGAGGTCACGAAAGTGCCACCCCTTGTCACACAGTCCCAAAGGGTCCCGGACCAAAATGCAAAAGAATATAATAAGACATGAAAACAAGAGGGAAACACAAAAGGATGACACAAGAGCACAGAGCTCCTGCCTACAGCAGCCACTACAGCAGCGTCATCTTGGAAAAATAAATAAATTAAAAATATATATATATTTTTTTATTACATTTATATTCATAAATGTAAGTTTCTTAATACCCGTCCTATCTTTTGTGCCTTTAAAAAAGATCTGGAACTTTACATTAAAACGCTCTCTACCTCTAACAACAAAAAAGCTGTGAAAACGATGATGCTGTGTTCCAAATTTAAGTTGTTTGATGAATCTGAATAAGCCTACGGCTTTGCATTTTGTTTATTATATATATATACAACGTCCGCATTACTGAAGACGCCGCACCGAGATCGACAGGCGGATCGGTGCGGCGTCTTCAGTAATGCGGACGTTGTACCGATCCGTTGTGGTGAAGAAGGAGCTGAGCCGGAAGGCAAAGCTCTCAATTTACCGGTCGATCTACGTTCCCATCCTCACCTATGGTCATGAGCTTTGGGTCATGACCGAAAGGATAAGATCACGGGTACAAGCGGCCCAAATGAGTTTCCTCCGCCGTGTGGCGGGTCTCTCCTTTAGAGATAGGGTGAGAAGCTCTGCCATCCGGGAGGAACTCAAAGTAAAGCCGCTGCTCCTTCACATGGAGAGGAGCCAGATGAGGTGGTTCGGGCATCTGGTCAGGATGCCACCCGAACGCCTCCCTAGGGAGGTGTTTAGGGCACGTCCAACCGGTAGGAGGCCACGGGGAAGACCCAGGACACGTTGGGAAGACTATGTCTCCCGGCTGGCCTGGGAACGCCTCGGGATCCCCCGGGAAGAGCTAGACGAAGTGGCTGGGGAAAGGGAAGTCTGGGTTTCCCTGCTTAGGTTGTTGCCCCCGCCACCCGACCTCGGATAAGCGGAAGAAGATGGATGGATGGCGCTGTTTTGTACTGTTTTCATAATGTTTTATCATGTTTTATATTGTTTGACTTACTGTTTGTAATTGTTGAAATTTATAAATAAACCTTTTAAAAAAATAAAAATAAAAATGTATTTTTCAAAGCGAAGGAAATGACGTTTTGCGAGCGCATGCGCAGAACTGACCTGATTTCGGGTAGTGACGGAGGCGAAAGGCGAGCAAGATGGCGGACTGAGCAGCCGCGCGCTTCCCCTTGTCAAATCACCATAAAACTGTTGTATAGATTCACAGCGAGTATGCTAACAGATACCTTATATATTCGCGTTTTCCCCAAGCTAACGACAAAAAGTTGAGTTTGGAGCGATAAGAGTGTTTTCTGAAGTGAAGATTGAAGACGTGATAGAAGATGGACGACTACTGCTATGCTAAGATGGCGACGTCATGTCAAAGAGAACATTCCAGCAAATCACCGACGGAGATAAAGACGGAAGATGAAGGTGAGTGATTTGACGTTTTGTCATTTGAAAGCTATTCGAATTTCAAGCCCTTAAAATCGAAATCAGCCGACCTTGTTGAAGAATGTAAAGAAAGAGCCGCCATGATTGTTAGCTTGAAGAAGGCAGTGGAGTTCACATCAGAGGAGATGAAAGAATGCAAGAGTCAAATGAAGAAAGTGGAAGAGCTTGTGTAAAGAAAATAAAGATGTGAAAGAGATATTTATAGTGTAACGACCTGCTGATGTTGATTTTGTGTTCTTGAGTGAGTGACATTCAGAATTCCTATTATTGTGAACATAGCACGCGAAGAAGGAGGAAGGTTGTTGTTGCGGAAATGAAAAAGCAGGATAGACGTGCACGTGAAAGGAACAAGATAAGTTGAGCTGTGTTAGACAGGTTGCTCAATAAAAGTGTCAGACTTTGCGTGCACTTCTTCTGGACCAGGGGTAGGGAACCTATGGCTCTAGAGCCAGATGTGGCTCTTTTGATGACTGCACCTGGCTCTCAGATACATTTTAGCTGACATTGCTTAACACGATAAGTAATAAATAAATCCGTTGATAATCACAGTATCAAAAATAACGTTCAAAATATACAACATCCTCATGCATTTTCCCTTCATCCATCCGGTTTCTACCGCACCTGTTCAAAAAGTCGCATTAATGGTAAGAAGTATTATATTTATTTTTGGCTAGCCTCAGAATAACAATGTTATTAAAAAGAATAAGAGACTTATTATACTCTAAAAATGTTGGTCTTTCTTAAAAATGCACGCATATAGTGGTATTCAGTGTTAAAAAAAAAAAAAAAAAAGTTGATTGGCTCTCACGGTGGCAGAGGGGTTAGTGCGTCTGCCTCACAATACGGAAGGTCCTGCAGTCCTGGGTTCAATCCCAGGCTCTGGATCTTTCTGTGTGGAGTTTGCATGTTCTCCCCGTGAATGCGTGGGTTCCCTCCGGGTACTCCGGCTTCCTCCCACTTCCAAAGACATGCACCTGGGGATAGGCCCCTCCCACCTCCAAAGACATGCACCTGGGGATAGGTTGATTGGCAACACTAAATGGTCCCTAGTGTGTGAATGTGAGTGTGAATGTTGTCTGTCTATCTGTGTTGGCCCTGTGATGAGGTGGCGACTTGTCCAAGGTGTACCCCGCCTTCCGCCCGATTGTAGCTGAGATAGGCGCCAGCGCCCCCCGCAATCCCGAAAGGGAATAAGCGGTAGAAAATGGATGGATGGATGGGCTCTCACGGAAATACTTTTTAAAATATTTGGCTTGTATGGCCAAAAAGGTTCCCGACCCCTGTTCTGGACGCTACAATATGAATGAGCATATCCGTTCGGCCACCGCGTTCAATGGAGAAGTCTGATCTACAAAATTTGCAGGCAGCATACACCTTCCCCTTCCAGCTGTCCTGGATGAACTGAAATTATTTTTTTTCCAATCATTTTGGAACTTGCAAGCGTACTTCTTCTTCTTACTCATCATCGCTAAGGCTGCAGCTAACAATTATTTTTCTATCGATTAATCCTAGTGTGTGAATGTGAGTGTGAATGTTGTCTGTCTGTGTTGGCCCTGCGATGAGATGGCGACTTGTCCAGGGTGTACACCGCCTTCCGCCCGATTGTAGCTGAGATAGGCACCAGCGACCCCAAAAGGGAATAAGCGGTAGAAAATGCAGGGTTTCCCACGCATTCATTTATTTGTGACGGTCCGCCACGAAAAAAGTACGGCCGCCACAAATTAAAAAAAATTAATTAAAAAAAAAAAAAAAATATATATATATATATATATATATCTTTTTTTCCGGCTTTTGATTGCTTGACCGTTCATAAAAGCTATGGGACTCTGTCTGTGAATGGAGCTTGTAGTTACATATTATATAAATATGTACATAAAGTGTTGTAATTATTCATTACAGCGATCGATAAAGTTCTACGTCTGTCTGTGTGTTTCTGTTCTTTGTCTTTGGCCTTCAAACTGGATACGAGAGATCTCGGGCCGTATTTATCAAGCTTCTTAGAATTACTCCTAAGAAGTCTGCTAAGAGTTGAGTTATGAGTAAAGAAATTCTTCGCTGAAAGCTGCATTTAAAAGTTAGTTATCAAGCGTCTTACTCACACTTTCAGCGAAGTGTAGGACTGAATCTTAAGTGTCACACTCAGAGCACAATTACGACATTATTATGTGCCGTAAACAGAATTTTAGGTGACGTCTTTTCTGTGTCCATAGAAATGACCAATCACGGAAGGGAATCCCTTGTCTAAGAATAAGGAAATATCTTAGAAATCTTTAAAGGGGAACATTATCAGCAGACCTATGTAAGCGTCAATATATACCTTGATGGTGCAGAAAAAAGACCATCTATTTTTTTTACCGATTTCCGAACTCTAAATGGGTGAATTTTGGCAAATTAAACGCCTTTCTGTTTATCACGCTGGAGGCGATGACGTCAGAATGTGACGTCGCCGAGGTAACACACCCACCATTTTCATTTTCAACACATTACAAACACCGGGTCTCAGCTCTGTTATTTTCCGTTTTTTTGACTATTTTTTGGAACCTTGGAGACATCATGCCTCGTCGGTGTGTTGTCGGAGGGTGTAACAACACTAACAGGGAGGGATTCAAGTTGCACCACTGGCCCGAAGATGCAAAAAGGTCTGCCGCCAGACCCCCATTGAATGTGCCAGAGTGTCTCCACATTTGACCGGCGATTCTAAGGCAGACATGGCACAGAGATGTATGGATAACCTGCAGATGCATTTGCAACGATAGTCAACGAAATCACAAAGGTGAGTTTTGTTGATGTTGACTGCCAGCTAATCGATGCTAACATGCTACGCTAATCGATGCTAACATGCTATTTACCGGCAGTGCTAAAGCAGACATGGCACAGAGATGTATGGATAACCTGTAGATGCATATGCAACTATATTACGTTTCCTTCCACCCACATTTAATGTGAAACAAACACTTACCAATCGACGGATTTAAGTTGCTCCAGAGTTGCTGCCAAAGTCCTGATTGTTTGGTTCGCACATTTTACCGGCGATGCTAACGCAGCTATTCGGCCATGCTATGGCTATGAATAGCGTCAGTAGCTATTCGCTCAATAGCTTCAGTTTCTTCTTCAATATTTTCATACTCCAACCATCTGTTTCAATACATGCGTAATCTGTTGAATCGCTTAAGTCGCTGAAATCCGAGTTTGAATCCGAGCTAATGTCGCTATATCTTGCTGTGGTATTCCCATTGTTTGTTTACATTGGCAGCACTGTGTGACGTCACAGGGAAATGGCCAGTGTCTTCGCAGAGAGCCGAAAATAAGGCACTTTAAAGCTTTATTTAGGGATATTCCGAGACCTGTAAAATTTTGAAAAAAACTTCAAAAAACACAACAAGCCACTGGGAACTGATTTTTATTGTTTTTAACCCTTTTGAAATTGTGATAATGTTCCCCTTTAAGTGGACAATGGGAGTGTATATTTTCACAATAAGCTACTAAATAATACAAAACAAACAAACAATATTGGCAATGAATCAAAAATAACTGTTTCCTTTTCTTTCTGATTCATTAATTAGGCAACTAATTTGAAAATGGTGTGGGTGGCTCTATGTATACTAGCCAAATGCAGCCACATGCAGAAATCAACATAGAATCGAAAAGAAAACCAAACTGGCGAGAGGAGGAGACCCTGTTGCTAGTAGAGATAGTCAAGGATGATGAGATGTCGCCCCTTATTAAATCTGTGACAAAAATAATACCCGCTCTGTCTAAACGATACCGTTTGATCAGCTGCTCGTCATCAAACAAAGCCAGGACATCCTTCCGCTCCCTGAACGTTCGCGCACGTCTCTCTCACCTCGGTGCCATCCCCCACTGGCAATTCCTAACCACTTATTACACCTCTGAAGGTCTCTTAAATATCGTGGGGAGTAGGAGTTATTCTTGAACTTAAGAAAGTGGATAAATAGCTTTTATTCTTAAAGGGGAACATTATCACAATTTCAAAAGGGTTAAAAACAATAAAAAATCAGTTCCCAGTGGCTTGTTGTATTTTTGGAAATTTTTTTCAAAATTTTACCAGTCCCCGAATATCCCTAAAAAAAGTTTTAAAGTGCTTGATTTTCGCTATTTGTGATGCGACTATCCATTTCCCTGTGACGTCACACAGTGCTGCCAATGTAAACAAACAATGGGAATACCACAGCAAGATATAGCGACATTAGCTCGGATTCAGACTCGGATTTCAGCGGCTTAAGCGATTCAACAGATTACGCATGTATTGAAACAGATGGTTGGAGTATGAAAGTATTGAAGAAGAAACTGAAGCTTTTGAGTGAAAAGCTATTGACGCTATTCATAGCCATAGCATGGCCGAATAGCTGCGTTAGCATCGCCGGTAAAATGTGCGGACCAAACGATCAAGTTTTTCGCATCTCTTGACACTGGAGCAACTTAAATCCGTCGATTGGTAAGTGTTTTTTTCGCATTAAATGTGGGTGGAAGGAAACGTAATATAGTTGCAAATGCATCTACAGGTTATCCATACATCTCTGTGCCATGTCTGCTTTAGCACCGCCGGTAAATAGCATGTTAGCGTCGATTAGTGAAGCATGTTAGCATCGATTAGCTGGCAGTCAACATCAACAAAACTCGCCTTTGTGAATTCGTTGACTTTATAGTTGCAAATGCATCTGCAGGTTATCCATACATCTCTGTGCCATGTCTGCTTTAGCACCGCCGGTAAATAACATGTTAGTGTCGATTAGCGTAGCATGTTAGCATCGATTAGCTGGGAGTCACGCCACAACCAAATATGTCTAATTAGCGCATGAGTAGACAACAAAACTCACCTTTGTGATTTCGTTGACTTTATCGTTGCAAATGCATCTGCAGGTTATCCATACATCTCTGTGCCATGTCTGCTTTAGCACCGCCGGTAAATAGCATGTTAGCATCGATTAGCGTTGCATGTTAGCATCGATTAGCTGGCAGTCAACATCAACAAAACTCACCTTTGTGAATTTGTTGACTTTATAGTTGCAAATGCATCTGCAGGTTATCCATACATCTCTGTGCCATGTCTGCTTTAGTACCGCCGGTAAATAACATGTTAGTGTCGATTAGCGTAGCATGTTAGCATCGATTAGCTGGCAGCCACGCCACAACCAAATATGTCTAATTAGCACATGAGTAGACAACAAAACTCACCTTTGTGATTTCGTTGACTTTATCGTTGTAAATGCATCTGCAGGTTATCCATACATCTCTGTGCCATGTCTGTCATTGCCGGTCAAATGTGGAGACACTTTGGTACATTCAATGGGGGTCTGGCGGCAGACACTTTGGCATCATCGGGCCAGTGGTGCAACTTGAATCCCTCCCTGTTAGTGTTGTTACACCCTCCGACAAGGCATGATGTCTCCAAGGTTCCAAAAAATAGTCGAAAAAACGGAAAATAACAGAGCTGAGACCCAATGTGTTTGTAATGTGTTGAAAATGAAAATGGCGGCTGTGTTACCTCGGTGATGTCACATTCTGACGTCATCGCAAAAAGAGCGATAAACAGAAAGGCGTTTAATTTGCCAAAATTCACCCATTTAGAGTTCGGAAATCGGTTAAAAAAATAGATGGTCTTTTTTCTGCACCATCAAGGTATTTTTTGACGCTTACATAGGTCTGCTGATAATGTTCCCCTTTAAGTTTGAGAGTAGGACTAAATTTCTCAAATTCTCAGGACTTAATTGTAAAATGGTACTCCAAACGCTTGCTAAATACGGCCCCTGGTATAAGGTCCGAAAGCGTTAAAAGTGCTGCCTCCAATCAAAAGACTCGGTTAGGCCAAACTTTGCCATTCTGGGGTCTGTGTCTGCGTGAAGTCCTTAACTCTGACACATTGTCATGTTCATTCACCAGGAAGCTGAGTTTGTTTGATCCACAACTCCTTCTGTCGCCAGTTCAACACACATGGCTCAACTCGGTTAACATGAGCAACTCTCGTGATGCAAGCACCTTATGTGACCAACTCTTATCCTCTAAAATGTCCACAGTAATTAGACTTCCTTCGGTTCCCTGATACTTAACACAGAACTTGCTGTCGACTTTTCCCATTTTAAACTTAGCTTATTCTTAATGCATCTAAAGGGCTTATTGGCATTTTCCAAATATAATTCCATGACATGTCTTTTTCTAAAATGTTTAAAGGCTTCCCTGTAAGGTTTATTCAGGTGTACTGGAGAGGAGGCTACGCCGGATAGCCGAACCTCGGATTCAGGAGGAACAGTGTGGTTTTCGTCTTGGTCGTGGAACTGTGGACCAGCTCTATACTCTCGGCAGGGTTCTTGAGGGTGCATGGGAGTTTGCCCAACCAGTCTACATGTGCTTTGTGGACTTGGAGAAGGCTTGCAACCCTCTCCCTCGGGAAATCCTGTGGGGAGTGCTTAGAGAGTATGGGGTATTGGACTGTCTTGATTGTGGCGGTCCGCTCCCTGTATGATCAGTGTCAGAGCTTGGTCCGCATTGCCGGCAGTAAGTCGGACACGTTTCCAGTGAGGGTTGGACTCCGCCAAGGCTGCCCTTTGTGACCGATTCTGTTCATAACTTTTATGGACAGAATTTCTAGGCGCAGTCAAGGCGTTGAGGGGATCCAGTTTGGTGGCTACAGGATTAGATCTCTGCTTCATCTGACCGGGATCTTCAGCTCTCACTGGATCGATTCGCAGCCGAGTGTGAAGCGACCGGGATGAGAATCAGCACCTCCAAGTCCGAGTCCATGGTCCTCGCCCAGAAAGGGTGGAGTGCCATCTCTGGGTTGGGGAGGAGACCCTGCCCCAAGTGGAGGAGTTCAAGTACCTAGGAGTTTTGTTCACGAGTTAGGGAAGAGTGAATGGTGAGATCGACAGGCGGATCGGTGCGGCGTCTTCAGTAATGCGGACGCTGTATCGATCAGTTGTGGTGAAGTAGCTGAGCCGGAAGGCAAAGCTCTCAATTTACCGGTCGATCTACGTTCCCATCCTCAACCTACCTAATGAAGTGGCCCCATAGCATGGCTGCCTTATTAGCATCGCCGGAAAAATTTGCGGACCAAACTATCAGGACTTTCGCATCTTGTGACACTGGAGCAACTTAAATCCGTCGATTGGTAAGTGTTTGTTTCGCATTAAATGTGGGTATCTAGTTTCAAATGTACATACAGCTAGCGTAAATAACATGTTAGCATCGATTAGCATAGCATGTTAGCATCAATTAGCTGGCAGTCATGCTGCGACCAAATATGTCTGATTAGCACATAAGTCAACAACATCAACAAAACTCACCTTTGTGATTTTGTTGACTTAATCGTTGCAAATGCATCTGCAGGTTATCCATACATCTCTGTGCCATGTCTGTCATCGCCGGTAAAATGTGGAGACACTCTGGCACATTCAATGGGGGTCTGGCGGCAGATTTCTTGCCAGTGGTGCAACTTGAATCCCTCCCTGTTAGTGTTGTTACACCCTCCGACAACACACCGATGAGGCATGATGTCTCCAAGGTTCCAAAAAATAGTCAAAAAAACGGAAAATAACAGAGCTGAGACCCGGTGTTTGTAATGTGTTGAAAATGAAAATGGCGGGTGTGTTACCTCGGTGACGGCACGTTCTGACGTCATCGCTACAAGACCGATAAACAGAAAGGCGTTTAATTTGCCAAAATTCACCCATTTAGAGTTCGGAAATCGGTTAAAAAAATACATGGTCTTTTTTCTGCAACATCAAGGTAAATATTGACCCTTACATAAGTTTGGTGATAATGTTCCCCTTCAAACAGTCTCCATGTCTAAGTGCTTGATTTCCTCCACCGGGCCAAGTGGTTAGGATAACTAAAGTATGTGTTTGTGTCCTGTAGACATCCAGCAGCTGATTGGTCATCCAGAAGAACTTCCCCCTCATTCGGCAGAAGGGAGCTCCACTTTGAAGCAGGAGACTCCACAACCACCCTGCATTAAAAAGGAAGAGGAGGAACTCTGCATCACTCAGGAGGGAGAGTGTCTTCTAGGACGAGAGGAAGCTGATTACACCAAGTTTCCACTGACTGTTGTCTCTGTGAAGACTGAAGATGATGAAGAGAAACCACAAGTAGACAACCTCTTAGCTCCACTATCAGATAGTGAGGCTGAAGACGAGGTTGAAGAACCTTTGAGCAGCGATACAGACTGTGAAGGTGATACGATTACTCACACCGACAAACACTGCGATCGCTTTAAAAAGAAGAGCGGTAAAACATGTTTGAGTTGCCCAGTTTGTGTGAAAAGCTTTACTAAAAAGAGCCATATAACAGACCACATGAGAACACACACAGGAGAAAAACCGTTTAATTGCTCAGTTTGTGGAAAAAGCTTTACTCGAAACAGCTATTTGATTCCACACATGAGAATACACACAGGAGAAAAACCATTTAAGTGTTTGATTTGTCTTAAACGTTATCCTACAAAGTGCAGTCTGACTGAACACATGAGAATACACACAGGAGAAAGTCCATTCAGTTGTTCGATTTGTGGCAAAAACTTTTTCATAAAGGGCTATTTGACTCAACACATGAGAACACACACCGGAGAGAAATCATTCATTTGCTCTGCTTGTGGAAAAGGCTTTGCTTCGAGACAAAGTTTAAATCGACACACAATGACACACACAGGAGAGAAACCCTTTAGTTGTTCCAGTTGCAGTAAAAGGTTTCATCAAAAGTGCAATTTGATTGAACACATGAAAAAACATACAGGGGAAAGAACATCTAAATGTTCAGTTTGTGGTAAAAGCTTCTTTCAAGACAGTTATTTGCGTCAACACATGAAAACACACACAGGAGATAAAACATTCAACTGTTTAATTTGTGGAAAGGGCTTTTCTTTAAAAAGCAATTTGGCCGAACACAAGAGAACACACACAGGCGAGAAACCATTCAATTGTTCAGTTTGTGGTAAAAGCTTTACCCGGAAAGGATATTTGACTCAACACGTGAGATCTCATACAGGAGAAAAACCATTTAACTGCTCAGTTTGCGGCAAACGTTTTTACATAAAAAGTGTTTGGACCCAACACATGAGAAGACACACCGGGGAAAAGCGATTTAGTTGTTCGGTGTGCTGCAAGAGGTTCCATCAAAATTCTGACGCATTAAAACACATGAGAACACACAAGGGCGAATAACAATTCAGCTGTTTAGTTTGTGATGTGTTGCTCATATGTGGGCGACATCCACAAAAATCCAAGGTCCCTTTGAAGTAAATTCACTGCTCCTTTCATAAATATCAGAGGTATTCGTGAAGGTCGGGATTATCCGGAGTAGAATCTTATCTCCTCATGACTCCCATGTCGTCTGTGTATCTGCAACCTTCTTGACTAGTAAGATAGATGATGCTTGTAGTGTTTGGTTGCTTTATCAGACATGACAGACATGAAGAGCCTAGCTGGGGAGGAATTGTAGTCTTCAATGATGCCTGACTTTGACCTTCTACATCATGGATCGGTCTGTTCCCCTAGAACATGGGTGTCAAACTCTGGCCCGCCGTGTAATTTAATTTGGCCCTTGAGGCAATTTCAATTTAGCATTAGATCTGGCCCGCCGGTGTTATAGAGCGTCGGTGCCACTGTAACACCGCATTCACCGCTAATACTCATACTTGCCAACCCTCCTAATTTTCCCGGTAGACTCCCGAAGTTCAGTGCCCCTCCCAAAAATCTCCCGGGCAACCATTCTCCCGAATTTCTACCGATTTCCACTTGGACAACTATATTGGGGGCGTGCATTTAAGGCACTGCCTTTAGCGTTCTCTGCAACCTGTCGTCACGTCCGCTTTTCCTCCATACTAACAATCAATCAATCAATCAATGTTTACTTATATAGCCCTAAATCATTAGTGTCTCAAAGGGCTGCACAAACCACCAAGACATCCTCGGTAGGCCCACATAAGGGCAAGGAAAACTCACACCCAGTGGGACGTCGGTGACAATAATGACTATGAGAACCTTGGAGAGGAGGAAAGCAATGGATGTCGAGCGGGTCTAACATGATACTGTGAAAGTTCAATCCACAATGGATACAACACAGTCGCGAGAGTCCAGTCCAAAGCGGATCCAACACAGCAGCGAGAGTCCCGTTCACAGCGGAGCCAGCAGGAAACCATCCCAAGCGGAGGCGGATCAGCAGCGCAGAGATGTCCCCAGCCGATACACAGGCGAGCAGTACATGGCCACCGGATCGGACCTGACCCCCTCCACAAGGGAGAGTGGGACATAGAAGAAAAAGAAAAGAAACGGCAGATCAACTGGTCTAAAAAGGGAGTCTATTTAAAGGCTAGAGTATACAAATGAGTTTTAAGGTGAGACTTAAATGCTTCTACTGAGGTGGCATCTCGAACTGTTACCGGAGTACTGGAGCCCGAACGGAAAACGCTCTATAGCCCGCAGACTTTTTTTGGGCTTTGGGAATCACTCATAAGCCGGAGTCCTTTGAACGCAGATTTCTTGCAGCGTGTCACATACTATTTGTGGTTCTTACACACACACATACACACGCACAAGTGAATGCAACGCATACTTGGTCAACAGCCATACAGGTCACACTAAGGGGGGCCGTATAAACAACTTTAGCACTGTCACAAATATGCGCCATACTGTGAACCCACACCAAACAAGAATGACAAACACATTTCAGGTGAACATCCGCACCGTAACACAACAGAACAAATACCTAGAATCCTTTGCAGCACTAACTCTTCCGGGAAACTCCCAGCAAACTGACCAATAATTAACGTTTTATTCATCCCTTTTCTCTTGCTACTTCAAGGCTTGAATGTTTGGTTCATTCATTATTGTTATTTTATTTTCAAATGTATTACTAGCCTGTGGAAAAAAAATTATATCTATCTCAGAAGATTGCAAATAGAAAAAAAGGCATAACATTTTTATTTAAATTTTATTTGATATGCCATTGATATTTTTTTAATTATACTTATTATTGTTTGAAACTGGATTTTGCATGTCACTAAAGTTATATAAGCCTTGCTTGTTCAATATTTAATACAAAACTTGTTTGGGTCCCTATTAAAAGGTTAATTTGTTCAACCTTGGCCCGCGGCTTTGTTCCGTTTAAAATTTTGGCCCACTCTGTATTTGAGTTTGACGCCCCTGCCCTAGAATGTAAAAATCCTGTGTTGAACCAGGCCACATCACTACAATGTGTTTCATTCCATTTGCACCTCACATGTGATCTATACATTGATCCTATTAAATATGTTTCCTTTCAGCACGTGAGGGTGCTTTTATAGCCATGTGTGTGCAGTCACTAGCTCTGATTATAGTATGAACACAGCTGTTGCTTCAAATTGCGCTTTAATGTTGGCCTGTTGTATGGGAATTGAGTATATCTGGTTTACATGCTGATCATTGTATGTTAGTTTTATGCACCACTTTGCCTATCTAAGCTTTTATATGTACCGTATTTTCTGCACTATAAGGCGCACCTAAAAACCTCAAATTTTCTCAAAAGCTGACTTCGCCTTATAATCCGATGCGCCTTATACATGGACCAATATTGAGCCACAACAGGTCTCACAACTACGATAAGCAGCCGCCAACCTTATTTCCCCCCGTAGAAGCTTCTACGCTAAGCAGCCGCCTACGACTATGACTGCGGGAGGCGTGCGGTTTCTGTGTGTTTATGTAAAGACCCCAAAATGGCTCCTAATAAGAGACACGCTTACGACGCAGAGTTTAAACTCAAGGCGATCAGTCAGACAGTAGAAGACAGGAATAGAGCAGCAGCGACACTGACTCGTTTAATGATGACTTCGACGAGACGGAGCCGGGCATGTTGGATGCCGTATCCGCCCACTGAATAAGAAGAATTTGAGGGATTCGTGGATGAGGAATAACTTAAAGGGGAACATTATCACAATTTCAAAAGGGTTAAAAACAATAAAAATCAGTTCCCAGTGCATGTTGGATTTTTTTAATTTGTTTTCAAAATTTTACCGGTCTCCGAAAATCCCTAAAATAAGCTTTAAAGTGCTTGATTTTCGCTATTTGCGATGCCACTACCCATTTCCCTGTGATGTCACACAGTGCTGCCAATGTAAACAAACAATGGGAATACCACAGCAAGATATAGTGACATTAGCTCGGATTCAGACTCGGATTTCAGCGGCTTAAGCGATTCAACAGATTACGCATGTATTGAAACAGATGGTTGGAGTATGAAAGTATTGAAGAAGAAACTGAAGCTATTGAGCAAATAGCTATTGACGCTATTCATAGCCATAGCATGGCCGGATAGCTGGGTTAGCATCGCCAGTAAAATGTGCGGACCAAACGATCAGGACTTTCGCAACTTTTGACACTGGAGCAACTTAAATCCTTCGATTGGTAAGTGTTTTTTTCGCATTAAACGTGGGTGGAAGGAAATGTAATATAGTTGCAAATGCATCTACAGGTTATCCATACATCTCTGTGCCATGTCTGCTTTAGCACCGCCGGTAAATAGCATGTTAGCATCGATTAGCGTAGCATGTTAGCATCGATTAGCTGGCAGTCAACATCAACAAAACTCACCTTTGTGATTTCTGTGACTTTATCGTTGCAAATGCATCTGCAGGTTATCCATACATCTCTGTGCCATGTCTGCTTTAGCATCGCCGGTAAATAGCATGTTAGCGTCGATTAGCTGGCAGTCAACATGAACAAAACTCACCTTTGTGATTTCGTTGACTATCGTTGCAAATGCATCTGCAGGTTATCCATACATCTCTGTGCCATGTCTGCCTTAACATCGCCGGTAAAATGTGGAGACACTCTGGCACATTCAATGGGGGTCTGGCGGCAGACACTTTGGCATCTTGGGGCCAGTGGTGCAACTTGAATCCCTCCCTGTTAGTGTTGTTACACCCTCCGACAACACACCGACGAGGCATGATGTCTCCAAGGTTCCAAAAAATAGTCGAAAAAACGGAAAATAACAGAGCTGAGACCCGGTGTTTGTAATGTGTTGAAAATGAAAATGGTGGGTGTGTTACCTCGGAGACGTCACATTCTGACGTCATCACCACATGAGCGATAAACAGAAAGGCGTTTAATTCGCCAAAATTCACCCATTAAGAGTTCGGAAATCGGTTAAAAAAATAGATGGTCTTTTTTCTGCACCATCAAGGTATATATTGACGCTTACATAGGTCTGATGATAATGTTCCCCTTTAATAAAGTGAGCTTTACATGTTTATTTTGTGTGTTGTGTTGTGTGACATTATCCTTTGAGCAACGTTGAGTTATTGATATATTATTGCTTTGCACTATTTCCAGTGTTACTATATTGTGATTGCAGTAACGTTTGAATTACCGTAACGGAATCAGACTGTTTTTTACATTATTATTGAATCGGGGGAGAAAACAAAACAGCTGTTTATTCATTTTGGGAGTGAACGGAGTTGTCAGAACGCTGGTTTGTAATCTATTAATAAAGTTTGACTGACCTATCTGACTGTTTTGTTGACATTCCCTTTAGCGCAGCTCCATCTAAAGCAGAGGTCGGGAACCTTTTTGGCTGAGAGAGGCAAAAGGCCAAATATTTTAAAATGTATTTCCGTAAGAGCCATATAATATTTTTTTTAACACTGAACACAACTAAACGCGTGCATTTTTAAGTAAGACCAACATTTCTAGAGTATAATAGGTCTCTTATTCTTTGTATTAACATTGTTATTCCGAAGCTAACTGTGGAGGGGGCGTGGCCTGTGGGCCTGCAGTGAACGGGTGTGCCCGGACCGGCCTCTAAATCGGCAACAGGTGCGTAAACGGCCCACCTGGGCCTTGTTATCTAATCACCTGTCGCTCTGTTATAAGCAGCAGCCAGGAGGAGAGACGGGGTTGGGGCTGGAGCCAGAGCGCAAGCGAAAACTAAAGAGAGAAATACAATTGCTGGAAAGCAACTGAGGGACTTATTGAAAAATAAAACAATATTGTAACCCTGAAACAGGCTCTCATGTCGGTGCTTGGTGGTCTGAAGAACCCTCAGGAGGGCAAGCCCCACACTAACCAAAAATAAATAAATACATTCTTACCATTAACGCAACTTTTTGAACAGGTGCGGTAGAAAACGGATGGATGGATTAAAAATGCATGACAATGTTTTATATTTTGAACCATATTTTTATGATTACAAGTGGAATTATTCATTACTTATTGTGTTAAGCAACGTCAGTTCAGATTTATCAGAGAGCCATATGTAGTCATCAAAAGAGCCACATCTGGCTCTAGAGCCATAGGTTCCCTACCTCTGGAATAGAGGCTACAGTAGAGGCTGGGGTTACGTTATGCATCCTTTAGATCAGGGGTAGGGAACCTATGCTAATCGATGCTAACATGCTGTTTGCCCGTGATGCTAAGACAGACATGGCACAGAGATGTATGGATAACCTGCAGATGCATTTGCAACGATAAAGTCATAGAAATCACAAAGGTGAGTTTTGTTGATGTTGTTGACTTATGTGCTAATCAGACATATTTGGTCGCGGCATGACTGCCAGCTAATCGATGCTAACATGCTATTTGGGCGAGCTGTATGTACATTTAAAACTATATTTACATCCAGCATTTCCTTCCACTCACATTTAATGCCAAACAAACACTTACCAATCGACAGATTTAAGTTGATCCAGTGTCACAAGATGCCAAACTTCCGATCGTTGGTCTGCACATTTTACCGGCAATGCTAAGTGAAACATGGCCGAATAGCGTCAATAGCTATTCGCTCAATAGCTTCAGTTTCTTCTTCAATTTTGTTTTTGCTCTCTGCCTCCATACTACAACAATCCATTTCAATACATGCGTAATGTGTTGAATCGCTTAAGCCGCTGAAATCCGAGTCTGAATCCCAGCTAATGTCGCTATATCTTGCTGTGGTAACCGCCATGTTTGTTTGTATTGGCATCGCCATGTGACGTCACAGGAAAATGGACAGTGTCTTCGCAGATAGCGAAAATCAGGCACTCTAAAGGGGAACATTATCACAATTTCAAAAGGGTTAAAAACAATAAAAATCAGTTCCCAGTGGCTTGTTGTATTTTTTGAAGTTTTTTTCAAAATTTTACCGGTCTCGGAATATCCCTCAATAAAGCTTTAAAGTGCCTTATATTCTGCGAATACACTGGCCTGTGACGTCACACAGTGCTGCCAATGTAAACAAACGATGGGAATACCACAGCAAGATATAGTGACATTAGCTCGGATTCAAACTCGGATTTCAGCGACTTAAGCGATTCAACAGATTACGCATGTATTGAAACAGATGGTTGGAGTATGAAAATATTGAAGAAGAAACTGAAGCTATTGAGCGAATAGCTATTGACGCTATTCATAGCCATAGCATGGCCGAATAGCTGCGTTAGCATCGCCGGTAAAATGTGCGGACCAAACGATCAGGACTTTCGCATCTTTTGACACTGGAGCAACTTAAATCCGTCGATTGGTAAGTGTTTTTTTCGCATTAAATGTGGGTGGAAGGAAACGTAATATAGTTGCAAATGCATCTACAGGTTATCCATACATCTCTGTGCCATGTCTGCTTTAGCACCGCCGGTAAATAGCATGTTTGCATCGATTAGCGTAGCATGTTAGCATCGATTAGCTGGCAGTCAACATCAACAAAACTCACCTTTGTGATTTCGTTGACTATCGTTGCAAATGCATCTGCAGGTTATCCATACATCTCTGTGCCATGTCTGTCTTAGCACCGCCGGTAAATAGCATGTTCGCATCGATTAGCGTAGCATGTTAGCATCGATTAGCTGGCAGTCAACATCAACAAAACTCACCTTTGTGATTTCGTTGACTATCGTTGCAAATGCATCTGCAGGTTATCCATACATCTCTGTGCCATGTCTGTCTTAGCATCACCGGTCAAATGTGGAGACACTCTGGCACATTCAATGGGGGTCTGGCGGCAGACACTTTGGCATCTTGGGGCCAGTGGTGCAACTTGAATCCCTCCCTGTTAGTGTTGTTACACCCTCCGACAACAAACCGTCGAGGCATGATGTCTCCAAGGTTCCAAAAAATCGTCAAAAAAAAACGGAAAATAACAGAGCTGAGACCCGGTGTTTGTAATGTGTTGAAAATGAAAATGGTGGGTGTGTTACCTCGGCGACGTCACATTCTGACGTCATCGCCTCCAGCTCAATAAACAGAAAGGCGTTTAATTCGCCAAAATTCACCCATTTAGAGTTCGGAAATCGGTTAAAAAAATAGATGGTCTTTTTTCTGCAACATCAAGGTATATATTGACGCTTGCATAGGTCTGCTGATAATGTTCCCCTTTAAAGCTTTTTTTTAGGGATATTCCGAGTAAAATTTTGAAAAAACCTTCAAAAAATAAAATAAGCCACTGGGAACTGATTTTTAATGGTTTTAACCCTTTTGAAATTGCTATAATGTTCCCCTTTAAAGCATTTATCTGCCGATAAGCAGCCTGATATTATCGGACATCTTTAATAATGCATTGTTTGTTCAAGCCAAAGTAAAATAGCCTAAATCTTTAGACATTACCACCAACTTTACGCCGTGTGCGAATGCAAACCTCCGTCGTGTGTGTTGACACTCCAGTTTCCTCCCACATTCCAAAAATATTCATGTTGGGTTCATTGGCGACTGCAAATTGTCCATAGGTATGGATGTTGGTAAGAATGATTGCCTGGCTGTGCCTCGCGATCGGTCGTGCTAATTTGAGTTAGCTTGTCTATGAGCAAGTCCATTGTACGTTAGCATTAAGCTAGCAGCAGTAGAGCTCAACCTTCATCCCACATAATTGTAATGCTTTTTTCTGTATAGTCCAGATTATATTATTAATTGAACGAACGAAGAGTGCATAGTCAAATTCCTTGTGTTAAAGGTGAATGTGATTCTATTGACATAAGATGTTTTTAAAAATATATAATTAATGGTATTAACTAGCCATGCACGAACCTCCACGTATTTAGTTGCAATCTAGGGGAAACCCTGCATATTTACTTTATATTTGGGTTTTGAAATCTTGCTTTATTGTCGGAATATCCACGGTAGCCTGGCAGTTTTTTGTTTTGGTTTTTTTCATTACATTTAGAAAATTTATAGAAGCTTGTTTAAGTTTTATGGTCACATTTTTGCCCTTTTGAAAGATGTGGTCTTTGGTGTTTTTTTTTTTGTATCGCTTTATTTTAATAAATATTAACTTTTTTTAAAAAGTGTTCATGTTTATTACTCAATTGAGTATCTTAGCGCACACACTAATGTGTTTATACAAGATTGGGTTACAATGTTTGTAATGGGGAACTACGTTAATGTTTCTTGTATTCATGTTTGCGCTTAAAGGGGAACATTATCAGCAGACCTATGTAAGCGTCAATATATACCTTGATGGTGCAGAAAAAAGACAATGTATTTTTTTTACCGATTTCCGAACTCTAAATGGGTGAATTTTGGCGAATTAAACGCCTTTCTGTTTATCGGTCTCGTAGCAACGACGTCAGAATGCGACGTCACCGAGGTAATCCATCCGTCATTTTAATTTTCAACACATTACAAACACCGGGTCTCAGCTCTGTTATTTTCCATTTTTTCGACTATTTTTTTGGAACTTTGGAGACATCATGCCTCGTCGGTGTGTTGTCGGAGGGTGTAACAACACTAACAGGGAGGGATTCAAGTTGCACCACTGGCCCGAAGATGCCAAAGTGTCTGCCGCCAGACCCCCATTGAAGACAGACATGGCACAGAGATGTATGGATAACCTGCAGATGCATTTGCAACGATTAAGTCAACGAAATCACAAAGGTGAGTTTTGTTGATGTTGACTTATGTGCTAAGCAGACATATTTGGTAGCAGCATGACTGCCAGCTAATCAATGCTAACATGCTATTTACGCTAGCTGTATGTACATTTGAAACTAGATACCCACATTTAATGCGAAACAAACACTTACCAATCGACGGATTTAAGTTGCTCCAGTGTGACAAGATGCGAAAGTCCTGATCGTTTGGTCCGCACATTTTACCGGCGATGCTAATAAGGCAGCCATGCTATGGGCCACTTCATTAGGTACACCCATGCTATGGCGGAATAGCGTCAATAGCTATTCGCTCAATAGCTTCAGTTTCTTCTTCAATTTAGTTTTCGGTATCTGCCTCCATACTCCGACCATCGGTTTCAATACATGCGTAATCTGTTGAATCGCTTAAGCCGCTGAAATCCGAGTCTGAAGCCGAGCTAATGTCGCTATATCTTGCTGTGGTAACCGCCATGTTGTTTGTATTGGCAGCATTGTATGACGTCACAGGGAAATGGACAGTCGCAACGCAAATAGCGAAAATCAAGAACTTTAAAGCTTTTTTTAGGGATATTCCGGGAGGTGTAAAATTTTGCAAAAAACTTAGAAAAATAAAACAAGCCACTGGGAACTGATTTTTATTGTTTTTAACCCTTTTGAAATTGTGATAATGTTCCCCTTTAAGATAGCTATTGATTTGGGGTGTTATGTGTGTAAGCTGCTAGCTAGCGATCAGCGCAGTAGCTTGCTTCTTCAGGGAATGAACATTATTGCCGGTCTGTGAGTTTATCAATCATGATTATGCGTTCATTTTCATTTAAAGGCCTACTGAAATGAGATTGTCTTATTTAAACGGGGATAGCAGGTCCATTCTAGGTGTCATACTTGATCATTTCGCGATTTTGCCATATTTTTTCTGAAAGGATTTAGTAGAGAACATCCACGATAAAGTTCGCAACTTTTGGTCGCTAATAAAAAAGCCTTGCCTGTGCTGGAACTAGCAGACGATGTGTGGGTGACATCACGGGTTGTGGAGCTCCTCACATCTGAACATTGTTTACAATCATGGCCACCAGCAGCGAGAGCGATTCGGACTGAGAAAGCGACGATTTCCCCATTAATTTGAGTGAAGATGAAAGATTCATGGATGAGGAAAGTTAGAGTGAATAATGAAGAAAAAGAAAAAAAGACAGAGCAGTGGGAGTGATTCAGATGTTATTACACACATTTACTAGGATAATTCTGGAAAATCCCTTATCTTCTTATTGTGTTACTAGTGTTGTAGTGCGATTATACTGTCGTATCTGAAAGTCGGACGGGTTTGGCCACGGGTCTGGTGACCGCCAGTGTCTCTGAGGGAAGCCACGCAGCTGCCTCTTCGACAGCTGCAGGAAGAACGACGCAAGCTCCTCTCATGTCTACGGTAAGAGCCGACTTATTACTACCATTTTCTCACCGAAACCTGCCAGTTGACATGTGGTCGGGAACCATGTTCCCTTGACCGCTCTGTTCCATTGTAAAGCTTCATCTTGGGGAATGTAAACAAGGAAACACCGGCTGTGTTTGTGTTGCTAAAGGCAGCTGCAATACACCGCTTCCCACCTACATCTTTCTTCTTTGACGTCTCCATTATTAATTGAACAAAATGCAAAAGATTCAGTGGAAGTAGCAGACAATGTGCGCGTGACATCACGGGTTGTGGAGCTCCTCACATCTGAACATTTTTTTTAATCATAGCAACCAGCAGTGAGAGAGATTCGGACTGAGAAAGCGACGATTTCCCCATTAATTTGAGCGAGGATGAATTTTCGTGGATGAGGAAAGTTAGAGTGAATAATGAAGAAAAAAAAGACAGAGCAGTGGGAGCGATTCAGATGTTATTAGACACATTTACTAGGATAATTCTGGAAAATCTCTTATCTCCTTATTGTGTTACTAGGGAGATTATACTGTCGTATTTGAAAGTCGGACGGGTTTGGCCACGGGTCTGGTGACCGCCAGTGTCTCTGAGGGAAGCCACGCAGCTGCCTCTTTGACAGCTGCAGGAAGAACGACGCAAGCTCCTCTCATGTCTACGGTAAGAGCCGATTTATTAGCACAATTTTCTCACCGAAACCTGCCAGTTGACATATGGTCGGGAACCATGTTCGCTTGACGTCTGTTTTCCATAGTAAAGCTTCATCTTGGGGAATGTAAACAAGGAAACACCGGCTGTGTTTGTGTTGCTAAAGGCAGCTGCAATACACCGCTTCCCACCTACATCTTTCTTCTTTGACGTCTCCATTATTAATTGAACAAAATGCAAAAGATTCAGTGGAAGTAGCAGACAATGTGCGCGTGACATCACGGGTTGTGGAGCTCCTCACATCTGAACATTTTTTTTAATCATAGCAACCAGCAGTGAGAGAGATTCGGACTGAGAAAGCGACGATTTCCCCATTAATTTGAGCGAGGATGAATTTTCGTGGATGAGGAAAGTTAGAGTGAATAATGAAGAAAAAAAAGACAGAGCAGTGGGAGCGATTCAGATGTTATTAGACACATTTACTAGGATAATTCTGGAAAATCTCTTATCTCCTTATTGTGTTACTAGGGAGATTATACTGTCGTATTTGAAAGTCGGACGGGTTTGGCCACGGGTCTGGTGACCGCCAGTGTCTCTGAGGGAAGCCACGCAGCTGCCTCTTTGACAGCTGCAAGAAGAACGACGCAAGCTCCGCTCATGTCTACGGTAAGAGCCGATTTATTAGCTCAATTTTCTCACCGAAACCTGCCAGTTGACATGTGATCGGGAACCATGTTCCCTTGACCGCTCTGTTCCATAGTAAAGCTTCATCTTGGGGAATGTAAACAAGAAAACACCGGCTGTGTTTGTGTTGCTAAAGGCAGCTGCAATACACCGCTTCCCACCTACATCTTTCTTCTTTGACGTCTCCATTATTAATTGAACAAATTGCAAAAGATTCAGCAACACAGATATCCAGAATACTGTGTAATTATGCGATTAAAGCAGACTACTTATAGCTTGGGTCGGGCTGGAAAAAAATGTCCTCTACAACACGTGTCATCATACTGACGTTTTCAACAGGATACTTCAAGCGAAATTTAAAATTGCAATTTAGTAAACTAAAGTGGGCGTATTGGCATGTGTTGCAATGTTAATATTTCATCATTGATATATAAACTATCAGACTGCGTGGTCACTAGTCAGTAGGTCTTTAAAAAAGATTTTCAAGAATTCAAGAAACTTTAATAATCATACCAGCACACGTGTGGAATTTAGTCCTACACTAACAATAGTGCATACATCATTGAAATAGAATGGGATAAACAGTAAATAGCACTAGTTAATATAGGAATGGATTATAAAAAAGTTTTTTCCCCAGTTCCCATCCCTAGTTCTCCTTCTTGTTGTGTGTGCAGTTGTGCACTGAGCTCGCAAAAGCCCGGAGATGTTAGAACGTGACTGGACCGACACGCTGTTTATAAGGAGGAAAAGCGGACGTGACTGTAATTATCGTGTTTGACCACATGGTGGCAGTAATAGTCTACAAATGACTAGGGAACCAATTGTAGCAGTGGTTCTCAACCCTTTTTCAGTGTTGTACCCCCTGTGAACATTTATTTTAATTCAAGTACCCCCTAATCAGAGCAAAGCATTTTTGGTTAAAAAAAAAGAGATAAAGAAGTAAAACACAGCACTATGTCATCAGTTTCTGATTCGTTAAATTGTATAACAGTGCAAAATATTGCTCATTTGTAGTGGTCTTTCTTGAACTGTTTGGGGAAAAAAAAGATATAAAAATAACTAAAAACCTGATGAAAAATTAACAAGTGATTTAATTGTAAATAAAGATTTCTACACATAGAAGTAATCATCAACTTAAAGTGTCCTCTTTGGGGATTGTAATAGAGATCCATCTGGATTCATCAACTTAATGTTGAGATCCGCTTTTTGGATCCTCCACATATTATTGTTTATTGTTCCATTTTTATTTTCACTCTCCATCTGATCCTATTATTTCCTGTTTAAGTCGGTCACCATGGTAGCTTATCAGTTTTCACCTGTTTCTCACGGCCCTGCACACCTGTCCTCACTAATCACCTACCTTATATCAATCAATCAATCAATGTTTGCTTATATAGCCCTAAATCACTAGTGTCTCAAAGGGCTGCACAAACCACTACCACATCCTCGGTAGGCCCACATAAGGGCAAGGAAAACTCACACCCAGTGGGACGTCGGTGACAATGATGACTATGAGAACCTTGGAGAGGAGGAAAGCAATGGATGTCGAGCGGGTCTAACATGATACTGTGAAAGTTCAATCCATAATGGATCCAACACAGTCGCGAGAGTCCAGTCCAAAGCGGATCCAACACAGCAGCGAGAGTCCCGTTCACAGCGGAGCCAGCAGGAAACCATCCCAAGCGGAGGCGGATCAGCAGCGCAGAGATGTCCCCAGCCGATACACAGGCAAGCAGTACATGGCCACCGGATCGGACCGGACCCCCTCCACAAGGGAGAGTCCGACATAGAAGAAAAAGAAAAGAAACGGCAGATCAACTGGTCTAAAAAGGGAGTCTATTTAAAGGCTAGAGTATACAAATGAGTTTTAAGGTGAGACTTAAATGCTTCTACTGAGGTGGCATCTCGAACTGTTACCGGGAGGGCATTCCAGAGTACTGGAGCCCGAACGGAAAACGCTCTATAGCCCGCAGACTTTTTTTGGGCTTTGGGAATCACTAATAAGCCGGAGTCCTTTGAAGGCAGATTTCTTGCCGGGACATATGGTACAATACAATCGGCAAGATAGGATGGAGCTAGACCGTGTAGTATTTTATACGTAAGTAGTAAAACCTTAAAGTCACATCTTAAGTGCTAGCTTTTCACGCTCAGCCATTTGTTTATTCCAGCTCTCATGCTGTATGTTTTGTGTTACTCTTTAATGTGTCTGCGTGCCAGTTTAGTTCTCATTTTTGTATATCCTAGCTTTGGTTTGCCTTTCATTAGAGCCAGTGTTTTGTTTCATAGATCCTTTTCGTTAAATAAATTGTTTATGCCTTACCTTTGCTGTGTTCACTTGTTGACGCATCCACGAGGGAATCGAACCCGGCATCAAAATACCAAACAGGCGTAACACTTAATTCTAAACATTTCTTAACAAAAAAAGAAATATTTAACATCAATATTTATCAATCAATCAATGTTTACTTATATAGCCCTAAATCACTAGTGTCTCAAAGGGCTGCACAAACCACTACGACATCCTCGGGCAAGGAAAACTCACACCCAGTGGGACATCGGTGACAATAATGACTATGAGAACGTGATACTGTCACACTGATGATACTGATGACTATGAGAACATATGAGAACATGATACTGTGACTTAATCGGTAATACGATAGACTTAGTGCTTGTCAGGGGTATCACCGCTTCCAAAGTTACGATACTCCCGTATACTAAAGTATTGTCCGATCATTACCTTATAAAATTCGAGGTTCAGACGCATGTTCGTCAAACTAATAATAATAATAACTGCTATAGCAGCCGCAACATTAATACGGCCACAACGACAACTCTTGCTGACCTACTGCCCTCGGTAATGGCACCATTCCCAAAATATGTGGGCTCTATTGATAACCTCACTAACAACTTTAACATGTCCACAAAAAATCTAGCTGTCAACACTGAATATTGCATTGTTGCATTTCTTTTCACAGTTTATGAACTTACATTCATATTTTGTTGAAGTATTATTCAATAAATATATCTATAAAGGATTTTTGAATTGTTGCTATTTTTAGATTTTTTTGTAAATCTCACGTACCCCTTGGCATACCTTCAAGTACCCCCTGGGGTATGCGTACCCTCATTTGAGAACCACTGGATTATAGTATGTGTCTCTTTAGAAGGGCTTCACGGTGGCGGAGGGGTTAGTGCGTCTGCCTCACAATACGAAGTTCTTGCAGTCCTGGGTTCAAATCCAGGCTCGGGATCTTTCTGTGTGGAGTTTGCATGTTCTACCCGTGAATGCGTGGGTTCCCTCCGGGTACTCCGGCTTCCTCCCACCTCCAAAGACATGCACCTGGGGATAGGCCCCTCCCACTTCTAAAGACATGCACCTGGGGATAGGCCCCTCCCACCTCCAAAGACATGCACCTGGGGATAGGTTGATTGGCAACACTAAATGGTCCCTAGTGTGTGAATGTGAGTGTGAATGTTGTCTGTCTATCTGTGTTGGCCCTGCGATGAGGTGGCGACTTGTCCAGGGTGTACCCCGCCTTCCGCCCGATTGTAACTGAGATAGGCACCAGCGCCCCCCGCGACCCCAAAAAAGGGAATAAGCGGTAGGAAATGGATGGATGGATGTGTCTCTTTAGAAGTAGACACATTTTGTACGCACGAGGGTTGAAGAAGCGTGGGTCATATGTTATTGTTATTAAAAGACAATAACATAACATGCTACCAGGAGTAAACGAAGATTGAAGTGGAGTATTTTGAAAAGCGACATGGATTTAAAGCCACCTGAAAAGCTGAAGCTGAGTGGAAATGTCGACAGCAATACATGCTTTTCATGTGACGTCATTCATCCGGGTCACGAAGGGTCGTGCGACATTTTAAATCAATCAATCAATGTTTATTTATATAGCCCCAAATCGCAAATGTCTCAAAGGACTGCACAAATCATTACGACTACAACATCCTCGGAAGAACCCACAAAAGGGCAAGGAAAACTCACACCCAGTGGGCAGGGAGAATTCACATTCAGTGGGACGCCAGTGACAATGCTGACAATGAGAAACCTTGGAGAGGACCTCAGATGTGGGCAACCCCCTCCCCCCCTCTAGGGGACCGAAAGCAATGGATGACGAGCGGATCTAACATGATACTGTGAAAGTTCAATCCATAGTGGCTCCAACACAGCCGCGAGAGTTCAGTTCAAGCGGATCCGAGACAGCAGCAAGAGTCCCGTCCACAGGAAACCATCTCAAGCGGAGGCGGATCAGCAGCGTAGAGATGTCCCCAACCGATTCACAGGCGAGCGGTCCATCCTGGGTCCCGACGAGCGGTCCATCCTGGGTCTCGACTCTGGACAGCCAGTACTTCATCCATGGTCATCGGACCGGACCCCCTCCACAAGGGAGGGGGGGACATAGGAGAAAGAAAAGAAGCGGCAGATCAACTGGTCTAAAAAGGAGGTCTATTTAAAGGCTAGAGTACACAGATGAGTTTTAAGGTGAGACTTAAATGCTTCTACTGAGGTAGCATCTCGAACTGTTACCGGGAGGGCATTCCAGAGTACTGGAGCCCGAACGGAAAACGCTCTATAGCCCGCAGACTTTTTTTGGGGCTTTGGGAATCACTAATAAGCCGGAGTCCTTTGAACGCAGATTTCTTGCCGGTACATATGGTACAATACAATCGGCAAGATAGGATGGAGCTAGACCGTGTAGTATTTTATACGTAAGTAGTAAAACCTTAAAGTCACATCTTAAGTGCACAGGAAGCCAGTGCAGGTGAGCCAGTATAGGTATATATGTATGTATATATGTATATAAAGGTATATACAGTATAGGTATATATGTATGTATATATGTATATAAAGGTATATACAGTATAGGTATATATGTATGTATATATGTATATAAAGGTATATACAGTATAGGTATATATGTATGTATATATGTATATAAAGGTATATACAGTATAGGTATATATGTATGTATATATGTATATAAAGGTATATTCAGTACAGGCGTAATGTGATCAAACTTTCTTGTTCTTGTCAAAAGTCTAGCAGCCGCATTTTGTACCAACTGTAATCTTTTAATGCTAGACATGGGGAGACCCGAAAATAATACGTTACAGTAGTCGAGGCGAGACGTAACAAACGCATGGATAATGATCTCAGCGTCTTTAGTGGACAGAATGGAGCGAATTTTAGCGATATTACGGAGATGAAAGAAGGCCGTTTTAGTAACGCTTTTAATGTGTGACTCAAAGGAGAGAGTTGGGTCGAAGATAATACCCAGATTTTTTACCGAGTCACCTTGTTTTATTATTTGGTTGTCAAATGTTAGAGTTGTATTATTAAATAGAGTTCGGTGTCTAGCAGGACCGATAATCAGCATTTCCGTTTTTTTGGCGTTAAGTTGCAAAAAGTTAGCGGACATCCATTGTTTAATTTCATTAAGACACGCCTCCAGCTGACTACAATCCGGCGTGTTGGTCAGCTTTAGGGGCATGTAGAGTTGGGTGTCATCAGCATAGCAGTGAAAGCTAACAATCGTCAGGCAGGTAGCCAAAAGCACACAATATGGTAGTATGTGTTGGGTTAATGGGTGCACTAATCGCCGCCAAAGTTCAGTCAAACGTGGATTCTTTAGTATTGCTAAAATTCGTCGCCACAAAGCGAAATAACCAAGAAAATAAGCGAAAATCGGCGAAGGGCATGGTTAGCCAGCATAAATAGGAAACACGAGCCCTCCCAGTCATCGAAGATATGTTCAGATCATTTTGTTACAGGGAAGCAAACGTTTTAGGCAAGTTTATTTTTCTCATATTCAAACTAATTCTAGGGTATTATTTTTTTACAGGCCCAGAAAACGCAGGTTATGTCTAATATTCTGATTCAATTCCATTTGAGGACCGCTTAAATATGTACACCAGTAGTCAGTACACGATACAGATTGACAAAATTGTAACAGTTGCTTGTGCTTTGACAAATATGTGTGGATCTGTTGTGCCATTTAACTGAATGTAGCCAATTCATATGATAAAGCTACTCAGTCAACACTCAATACAGTCTTCACCATTTGTTTACTTTTTAACAAAGTTGTGTTTAGTCTTTTTTTTAGAAAGTCCCTGTTTAACCCTTGTATTATGTTGTAAAAAATGACATTGATTGTGTTGCGGGTCGTTTTGACCCATACTGTGTAAATGCACTCAAAACAGTCAAGAAAACCGGTTAAACCAATAACAATTTTATTTTAGGTTATATAAACATTTAGAAAAGTGACATACAATACATTTTTTATTCCAATTGTATTATGTTAAGGGTCAAATTGACCCATTTCAGTTTTTGTGTTGATCAAAGTACTGGTTATTCTTTCTTTTTCTTGCTGAAATCTGGTGACTTTTCCTCATCTAGGGTCATGAACTGGTGTGTAAATCTGGACACTTTGTTGTGTAGTGGAATGTTTGTGCAGAATTTGTATAAAAAGATGATGTTGTGGGTCATTTTGACCCAGGCGCTTTAATGTGGGTAAATAGCTGTTCAGATCCAAAAATAAACATGTCTCCTTGATGTACTTTTTACTTTGATGTACAATTGTTTGTATTTTGATTGTCTCTGAGACCCAGAGCCAGGTGTGTGAAAAGAGGGAACTTTCTCACACTAGTCCTTGTCTCCCCAGATGTCATCCTTCTGGAGCTCATTTTTGCTGAGTTTGTCAAAGAGATGACATGAAAACAGTGACAAGGACAAGTGTGAGAAAGTTCCCTCTCTTCACACACCTGGCTCTGGGTCTCAGAGGCAATCAAAATACAAACAATTGTACATCAAAGTAAAAAGTACATCAAAGAGACTTGTTCATTTGGCTATTTACCCACATTAAAGTGTCAAAATGACCCGCAACATCATCTTTGTATACAAACTCTGCAAGACATTCCACTTCACAACAAAGTGTCCAGATTTTACACACCAGCTCACGACCCTAGATGAGGAAAAGTCACCAGATTTCAGCAAGAAAAAGAAAGGATAACCAGTACTTTGGTAAACACAAAAACTGAAATGGGTCAAATTGACCCTCAACATAATAAATGATAAATGGGTTGTACTTGTATAGCGCTTTTCTACCTTCAAGGTACTCAAAGCGCTTTGACACTACTTCCACATTTACCCATTCACACACACATTCACACACTGATGGAGGGAGCTGCCATGCAAGGCGCCAACCAGCACCCATCAGGAGCAAGGGTGAAGTGTCTTGCTCAGGACACAACGAACGTGACGAGGTTGGTACTAGGTGGGATATGAACCAGGGACCCTCGGGTTGCGCACGGCCACTCTCCCACTGCGCCACGCCGTCCCTGAATAGAAGGGTTAATACTTATAAATGAAAATTTCTGGAAGTTAAACAATTAACTATCATGTGAATACATTTTCAAGAAACTAAATTCCAGACTTGAATTTTTTGTCGTCATGCTGTACTTATCTTTCACCCAACCATTCACGAACTGGTTGTAAGTCTTGAGTCATTTGAAAGCCTTTAAGTCTTCCATAGTATAAGCACTCTTGGAACAAACCGGATAATTTAGAATGTCTATGTATGTTATAGCAGGAAGGCATTTGTGGTCAGCAGTCGTTTTAGTTTTACAAACTTCGTACGGATCGATACCGATGCATTCTGTCTTGCTGTCGTATCTTTGTCTCGTTTGTTTATCCAAACCATCTCTGTAGCGCTTCTTTGGTGGTTTACTGGCCATTTGCGTTGGTTTTGTAAGATTACTGATATTAGAACCGGTTTTGTGCAGTGGAATGAATACATACTTCAATCAATCAATGTTTACTTATATAGCCCTAAATCACTAGTGTCTCAAAGGGCTGCACAAACCACTACGACATCCTCGGTAGGCCCACATAAGGGCAAGGAAAACTCACACTCAGTGGGACATCGGTGGCAATAATGACCCAGTGGGACGTCTGTGACAATGATGACTATGAGAACCTTGGAGAGGAGGAAAGCAATGGATGTCGAGCGGGTCTAACATGATACTGTGAAAGTTCGATCCATAATGGATCCAACACAGTCGCGAGAGTCCAGTCCAAAGCGGATCCAACACAGCAGCGAGAGTCCCGTTCACAGCGGAGCCAGCAGGAAACCATCCCAAGCGGAGGCGGATCAGCAGCACAGAGATGTCCCCAGCCGATACACAGGCAAGCAGTACATGGCCACCGGATCGGACCGGACCCCCTCCACAAAGGAGAGTGGGACATAGAAGAAAAAGAAAAGAAACGGCAGATCAACTGGTCTAAAAAGGGAGTCTATTTAAAGGCTAGAGTATACAGATGAGTTTTAAGGTGAGACTTAAATGCTTCTACTGAGGTAGCATCTCGAACTGTTACCGGGAGGGCATTCCAGAGTACTGGAGCCCGAACGGAAAACGCTCTATAGCCCGCAGACATTTTTTGGGCTCTAGGAATCACTAATAAGCCGGAGTCTTTTGAACGCAGATTTCTTGCCGGGACATATGGTACAATACAATCGGCAAGATAGGATGGAACTAGACCGTGTAGTATTTTATACGTAAGTAGTAAAACCTTAAAGTCACATCTTAAGTGCACAGGAAGCCAGTGCGGGTGAGCCAGTACAGGCGTAATGTGATCAAACTTTCTTGTTCTTGTCAAAAGTCTAGCAGCCGCATTTTGTACCAACTGTAATCTTTTAATGCTAGACATGGGGAGACCCGAAAATAATACGTTACAGTAATCGAGGCGAGACGTAACAAACGCATGGATAATGATCTCGGCGTCTTTAGTGGACAAAATGGAGCGAATTTTAGCGATATTACGGAGATGAAAGAAGGCCGTTTTAGTAATGCTTTTAATCTGTGACTCAAAGGAGAGAGTTGGGTCGAAGATAATACCCAGATTTTTTACCGAGTCACTTTGTTTTATTATTTGGTTGTCAAATGTTAAAGTTGTATTATTAAATAGAGGTCGGTGTCTAGCAGGACCGATAATCAGTATTTCCGTTTTTTTGGCGTTAAGTTGCAAAAAGTTAGCGGACATCCATTGTTTAATTTCATTAAGACACGCTTCCAACTGACTACAGTCCGGCGTGTTGGTCAGCTTTAGGGGCATGTAGAGTTGGGTGTAATCAGCATAGCAGTGAAAGCTAACAATCGTCAGGCAGGTAGCCAAAAGCACACAATATGGTAGTATGTGTTGCGTTAATGGGTGCACTAATCGCCGCCAAAGTTCAGTCAAACGTGGATTCTTTGGTATTGCTAAAATTCGTCGCCACGAAAGCGAACTAACCAAGAAAATAAGATTTTTGTAAGATTACTGATATTAGAACCGGTTTTGTGCAGTGGAATGAATACATACTTCTCACACTCGATTACCCCATCCCATGATGCTTTGCGCGATGCCATTTTTAGAGACAAGCTTTCATTGTTTACTTGCTTCGCTGCATTCAATTGCACAAAACCGGTATCAGTAATCTTACAAAACCAACGCAAATGGCCAGTAAACCACCAAAGAAGCGGCACAGAGATGGTTTAGATAAACAAACGAGACAAAGATACGCCAGCATGACAGAATGCATCGGTATCGATCCGTACGAAGTTTGTAAAACTAAAATGACTGCTGACCACAAATGCCTATAAATGATCTGGTTTGTTCCAAGAGTGCTTATACTATGGAAGACTTAAAGGCTTTCAAATCACTCGAGACTTACAACCAGTTCGTGAATGGTTGGGTGAAAGATGAGTACAGCATGACGAGGAATGGGAGAGTCTTGGTGACAGGTAGGGCATGTAAATCTGTACCGTATGTTAGACCTGCGTGGCATATTGTTGCCGGATTCAGTCCTCCGTGGATGCGTCAGCAAGAACGCAGCAAAAAGGTAAGAACTAAGGGGATTTATTAAACAAAAGGAGCTATGTACAAAAACACTGGTACAAATAGAAAAGGCAAATAAAAGCGCTAGCATCGAAAGCTAGGTCAAACTAACCGACACACAAACATTTGGCACAAAGGCACACAAAAGGCAACACAAAACAACGAGCGTGAAAGCTAGGAATAAAATAAAGCTGTCAACGAAATCGAGAGTGAGAGACAAGTCATAAGCAGTTGTATGAAAACAAACAAAGATCCGACAATGAGTGAACAGAAAAGCCTGGCTTATAAACAGGTGGTGATTAGCAAAGACAGGTGTGCTGGAAAAGAGAGTAGCAGCTGAAACTAATGAGTGACCATGGAAACGAACAAAACAGGAACTAAGAAAGTCAAACCGCAGAGTGATATAAAAATGGAACAAAAATAACAATATGGTGATGATCCGACCATCGGATCACAACAGCGTATTTATTTTAACTAGTAAAAAATGCAATTTATACTCTTTACAGTATTTCAAATTCTTTCCTGGTACTCCTAACCTCTCCCGAAACCTTGAGGGTCATCGCCGCGTCACCTGGACCCCCCACGGCCTACACAGGTTTTGGGGGACTCTTCGTGGATCCATGGTCTTTGTTCTCACCAAAACCCGCGAAAACCACATCTACCCCCACCACTCCTACCTGGCTCCCCCTCCCCCTCTCCAATCACGCCCCTCCCCCATCACCTGGACGACGAACAATGGGCCTCTCTCCCCCTCCCCCAAGTCTTGCCACCCAAATCTCAATAACAACTAACATCCCTCCATCTTCTAGACAGTACTTCTCCCCAACGGACTCTGATGTTCTCTTGGGTTCCGGTGGGCTACACATCATCCATCTTAATGTCAACAGCCTCTCTGGAAATAAACTCGACCAAATCAGACAAATGTTTCACAACAATAAGGTAAAAATCCTGTGTTTCTCCGAAACTAAATTAGATGATAATGTTTCTGACTCAGAGATAGAGATAGAAAACTTCTCGGTCATATTTAAACGGTCCTCAAACAGATTTGAATCAGAATATTAGACATAGCCTGCGTTTTCTGGGCCTGTAAAAAAATAATACCGTAGAATTAGTTTTAATATTTACCTGTAACAAAATGATCTGAACATATCTTCGATGACTGGGACTGAATATACGAGAGCAACATACCAGGGTAGCTGAATGCGAGAGGAACATGTCAGAGTGGAATAGCAGGTAATACTTGATTTAATGTATAAAATAATCAAAAGTCCACAGAAGCACGTGTCGAGCGCACAGAAGCTAAGGAGGAACTTAGCAAGCCAGAACAGGACATCCATCCATCCATCCATCATCTTCCGCTTATCCGAGGTCGGGTTGCGGGGGCAGCAGCCTAAGCAGGGAAGCCCAGACTTCCCTCTCCCCAGCCACTTCGTCTAGCTCTTCCCGGGGGATCCCGAGGCGTTCCCAGGCCAGCCGGGAGACATAGTCTTCCCAACGTGTCCTGGGTCTTCCCCGTGGCCTCCTACCAGCTGGACGTGCCCTAAACACATCCCTAGGGAGGCGTTCGGGTGGCATCCTGACCAGATGCCCGAACCACCTCATCTGGCTCCTCTCGATGTGGGGGAGCAGCGGCTTTACATTGAGTTCCTCCCGGATGGCAGAGCTTCTCACCCTATCTCTAAGGGAGAGACCCAAACTCATTTGGGCCGCTTGTACCCGTGATCTTATCCTTTCGGTCATGACCCAAAGCTCATGACCATAGGTGAGGATGGGAACGTAGATCGAGCGGTAAATTGAGAGCTTTGCCTTCCGGCTCAGCTCCTTCTTCACCACAACGGATCGATACAACGTCCGCATTACTGAAGACGCCGCACCGATCCGCCTGTCGATCTCACGATCCACTCTTCCCCCACTCGTGAACAAGACTCCTAGGTACTTGAACTCCTCCACTTGGGGCAGGGTCTCCTCCCCAACCCGGAGATGGCACTCCACCCTTTTCCGGGCGAGAACCATGGACTCGGACTTGGAGGTGCTGATTCTCATTCCGGTCGCTTCACACTCGGCTGCGAACCGATCCAGTGAGAGCTGAAGATCCCGGCCAGATAAAGCCATCAGGACCACATCATCCGCAAAAAGCAGAGACCTAATCCCGCGGCCACCAAACCGGAACCCCTCAACGCCTTGGCTGCGCCTAGAAATTCTGTCCATAAAAGTTATGAACAGAATCGGTGACAAAGGACAGCCTTGGCGGAGTCCAACCCTCACTGGAAACGTGTCCGGCTTACTGCCAGCAATGCAGACCAAGCTCTGACACTGATCATACAGGGAGCGTACCGCCACAATAAGACAGTCCGATACCCCATACTCTCTGAGCACTCCCCACAGGACTTCCCGAGGGACACGGTCGAATGCCTTCTCCAAGTCCACAAAGCACATGTAGACTGGTTGGGCAAACTCCCATGCACCCTCAAGAACCCTGCCGAGAGTATAGAGCTGGTCCACAGTTCCACGACCAGGACGAAAACCACACTGTTCCTCCTGAATCCGAGGTTCGACTATCCGACGTAGCCTCTTCTCCAGTACACCTGAATAAACCTTACCGGGAAGGCTGAGGAGTGTGATCCCACGATAGTTGGAACACACCCTCCGGTCCCCCTTCTTAAAGAGAGGGACCACCACCCCGGTCTGCCAATCCAGAGGTACCGCCCCCGATGTCCACGCGATGCTGCAGAGTCTTGTCAACCAAGACCAGAACCAGAACAGGACAAACTTAACCAAACGTGCGTGTTGCATAGAGCAAGTGACAAACCCAGGCAGAACAAAGGGAGGAGGCAGCTTTAAATACAGAAACAATCAAAAAACAGGTGTGCGTCAAACAGCCAGTGCAGGTGGACAAATCAAGTCGCCATGGTGACAAAAACAAACAAGGAAGTGCACCAACTAAGAATCGGAAGCGTCCATGAACCAACAAGATAAACACAAAAGACTCAAAACCAAATAATGGAAGATCCGAGCAGCGGATTTTAACAGATATTGCCTGACGTTCCTACTGCACCATGGCAGAAAGTGGGTTTGGACTTGTTTCATTTAAAGCAGTGGTCCCCAACCAACCTCGATTGGTACCAGGCCACAGAATGATTTTTTATCCATCCATCCATCCATTTTCTACCGCTTATTCCCTTTCAGGGTCGCGGGGGGCGCTGGCGCCTATCTCAACTACAATCGGGCGGAAGGCAGGGTACACCCTGGACAAGTCGCCACCTCATCGCAGGGCCAACACAGATAGACAGACAACATTCACACTCACATTCACACACTAGGGACCATTTAGTGTTGCCAATCAACCTATCCCCAGGTGCATGTCTTTGGAGGTGGGAGGGGCCTATCCCCAGGTGCATGTCTTTGGAGGTGGGAGGAAGCCAGAATACCCGGAGGGAACCCACGCATTCACGGGGAGAACATGCAAACTCCACACAGAAAGATCCCAAGCCTGGATTTGAACCCAGGACTGCAGGAACTTCGTATTGTGAGGCAGACGCACTAACCCCTCTGCCACCGTGAAGCCCTAAGAATTTTTTATATGTTTTTTTATTTCTATTTTTATTAAATCAACATAAAAAACACAAGATACACTTTCAGTTAGTGCACCAAACCAAAAACAACTCCCTTTTTCATGACAACACCCACCCCCGCCACCCCTGCCCCCCACTTCCGACGGGCTGCGGGACAAATTAGCAAGCGTGGGGGGCCACTGATTTAAAGGACAAAGAGTATGTTGTTGTAATTGACTACTATTCTAATTTCCCTGAAATGGCTTTGCTATCAGGCTTCACGGCGGGAGAGGGGTTAGTGCGTCTGCCTCACAATACGGAAGGTCGTGCAGCCCTGGGTTATATCCCAGGCTTGGGATCTTTCTGTGTGGAGTTTGCATGTTCTCCCCGTGAATGCGTGGGTTCCTTCTGGGTACTCCGGCTTCCTCCCACTTCCAAAGACATGCACCTGGGGATAGGCCCCTCCCACCTCCAAAGACATGCACCTGGGAATAGGTTGATTGGCAAAACTAAGTTGGCCCTAGTGTGTGAATGTTGTCTGTCTATCTGTGTTGGCCCTGCGATGAGGTGGCGACTTGTCCAGGGTGTACCCCGCCTTTCGCCCGATTGTATCTGAGATAGGCGCCAGCGCCCCCCCGCGACCCCAAAGGGAATAAGCGGTAGGAAATGGATGGATGCATGGCTTTGCTATCAGGCTTCACGGTGGGAGAGGGGTTAGTGCGTCTGCCTCACAATACGGAAGGTCGTGCAGTCCTGGGTTGAATCCCAGGCTCTGGCTCTTTCTGTGTGGAGTTTGCATGTTCTCCCCGTGAATGCGTGGGTTCCCTCCGGGTACTCCGGCTTCCTCCCACCTCCAAAGACATGCACCTGGGGATAAGTTGATTGGCAACACTAAATGGTCCCTAGTGTGTGAATGTTGTCTGTCTATCTGTGTTGGCCCTGCAATGAGGTGGCGACTTGTCCAGGGTGTACCCCGCCTTCCGCCCGATTGTATCTGAGATAGGCGCCAGCGCCACCCGCGACCCCAAAGGGAATAAGCGGTAGGAAATGGATGGATGGATGGCTTTGCTATCAGGCTTCACGGTGGGAGAGGGGTTAGTGCGTCTGCCTCACAATACGGAAGGTCGTGCAGTCCTGGGTTATATCCCAGGCTCTGGATCTTTCTGTGTGGAGTTTGCATGTTCTCCCCGTGAATGCGTGGGTTCCTTCCGGGTACTCCGGCTTCCTCCCACTTCCAAAGACATGCACCTGGGGATAGGTTGATTGGCAACACTAAGTTGGCCCTAGTGTGTGAATGTGAGTGTGAATGTTGTCTGTCTATCTGTGTTGGCCCTGCGATGAGGTGGCGACTTGTCCAGGGTGTACCCCGCCTTTCGCCCGATTGTATCTGAGATAGGCGCCAGCGCCCCCTGCGACCCCAAAGGGAATAAGCGGTAGGAAATGGATGGATGGATGGCTTTGCTATCAGGCTTCACGGTGGGAGAGGGGTTAGTGCGTCTGCCTCACAATACGGAAGGTTGTGCAGTCCTGGGTTCAATCCCAGGCTCTGGATCTTTCTGTGTGGAGTTTGCATGTTCTCCCCGTGAATGCGTGGGTTCCCTCAGGGTATTCCGGCTTCCTCCCACTTCCAAAAACATGCACCTGGGGATAGGTTGATTGGCAAAACTAAGTTGGCCCTAGTGTGTGAATGTTGTCTGTCTATCTGTGTTGGCCCTGCGATGAGGTGGCGACTTGTCCAGGGTGTACCCCGCCTTTCGCCCGATTGTATCTGAGATAGGCGCCAGCGCCCCCCGCGACCCCAAAGGGAATAAGCGGTAGGAAATGGATGGATGGATGGCTTTGCTATCAGGCTTCACGGTGGGAGAGGGGTTAGTGCGTCTGCCTCACAATACGGAAGGTCGTGCAGTCCTGGGTTCAATCCCAGGCTCTGGATCTTTCTGTGTGGAGTTTGCATGTTCTCCCCGTGAATGCGTGGGTTCCTTCCGGGTACTCCGGCTTCCTCCCGCCTCCAAAGACATGCACCTGGGGATAGGTTGATTGGCAACACTAAATGGTCCCTAGTGTGTGAATGTTGTCTGTCTATCTGTGTTGGCCCTGCGATCAAATTGTCCAGGGTGTACCCCGCCATTCGTCTGATTGTAGCTGAGATTACCGCTTATTCCCCAAAAATAAGCGGTAGAAAATGGATGGCTATCAAGCACATCATCAAACTGTGTGAACACGCATGTCAAATCTATATTTGCTAGACATGGTAAGTGACAATGGACCATGTTTCAAAAGAAAAGAGTGGGAGTAATTTGCAAAACAATATGATTTCAGACACGTGACATCTGTACGCACAGTCAAGGCCGAGAAATGAGTACATATTCTCAAGCAACTTTTGAAGAAAGCAGTGGATATTAACTCTGATCCATATCTAGCACTACTTACTTACAGAGCAACACTTCTTGAGTGTGGCTTGTCACCCTCTGAACTACTGCTGAACAGAAAGTTTCGTGCTACACTACCAAGTATGTCAACACCAAGGCAGAGTCAAAAAGTGCGGTGAAAGCTAAAGCAACAAAAGCTAAAGCAGAAGTCGTTTTATGACAAAGCAGTCAAATCGCTCCCACCACTATCATCAAGTGACACAGTGAGAATTGAAAGTCCTGATGGTTGGAAAACAAAAGCTACTGTTCTCCAAGAAGCATCACCACGATCATATACTGTGAAGACTGAAAAAGGACAAACAGTACGTCGAAATTGTCGCAGTTTGCTGAAGGTTCCAGAGACTGTTTCAAACCAAGCAACAGCTGAGTCCGAGGTTTCATCTACACCTCCAGACTTTGAAACAATGCCAATGCAGCACATGATTGAAGATGTGACTGACGATCCTGAACCTGTGTTGAGAAGATCCACAAGGCAGATCAAGAACCCTGTGGATGATCACTATGTGTATTATTGAACTCTTTTAATTTCAAGGTAAAGAGTTCATGTTTTCTAAAATATTTGAAATGTTGTCAATACTGTGTTGCATGGATAGTTTTTGAAAACATTGCATATTCATGTGGTCAAGAAAGAGAAACAAGTTGTTTGTTTACAACAGGGGTGCCCATTACATCGATCGCGATCGACTGGTCGATCTCGGAGGGTGTGTCAGTCGATCTCAAGCCAGGCATTAAAAAAATAGACATAAAAATGAGCAATCATCAATCATACCAAGACTTCACTTTCGTCAGTTGTTTGACATTCTCGGCACCCGAGGATCTTGTGAGATGACGCTGGCTGCTGCGAGCTCATATTTAAGAAAAAAATCACTAACAGGGCGGACGCAGAGAAACACATTTTATTTCTAGAGACTCCGTACCTACTGTCAAAACTCTAAAGACCGACTGCACAGTTCCTGTCTTCACCATAAAAGACCTGTTTCATCCTGCCTGTGCTAACAAAATAAGAGTCTCAGAAAGCTAGCGTGCACAAGCTAGCAAGCTACGGAGTTTGATGCCGATGTATTTCTCCCCCGCCCTCAGCGACCGCTTTCTCACTTGCTTGCCCACCCGCACACTCACTGACGTCACTCACCTGCTGCCAGACATTAAAGGGCCACACACATATGCTACTCTCATAACAAAGTGTTTAAAAAGGAGTATGCAAGTTGGACAAATGAGATGCCAAATCCAACCACTTTCATGTGGTTATTGGACAGAAAGGAGGACTTTTTTTTTTCCTCCATTTGAAAATGCGGACGTTATCAGCACCACTGTCTAATTCCAATCAATGCAAGTCATCAGAATCAGGTAATACACCAACTTATATTCTTGTCTTCATGAAAGAAATGAATCTATGTGTGTTAAACATGCTTGTTTTATCATTAAACACCATTAACTTGTTAACAAAAATGTCTCTTTCATAAATAAATAAATATAAATTATAAATAGGAATGAGGTAGATCTCCTCGACTTGGTCAATTGAAAAGTAGCTCGCCTGCAGAAAAAGTGTGAGCGCCCCTGGTTTAATACATGACATTGTATTAGTAATGTGTGCTTAGCTTAGAAAGGGTGATGTAATGATCGTGTTTGACCACATGGTGGTAATAATAGTCTACAAATGACTAGGAACCAATTATAGTATGTGTCTAGCACAGGGGTAGGGAACCTATGGCTCGGGAGCCAGAGGTGGCTCTTTTGATGACTGCATCTGGCTCTCGGATAAATCTGACCTGGCATTGCTTAACACGAAAAATAATGAATAATTCCACTTGTTATCACAGTGTTAAAAATAATGTTCAAAATATAAAACATTCTCATGCATTTTTAAGCAATCCATCCGTTTCTACCGCACCTGTTCAAGAAGTTGCGTTAATGGTAAGAAGTTATTTATTTATTATTGGTTAGCGTGGGGCTTTCCCTCCTGGGGGTTCTTCAGACCACCAAACACCGACATGAGAGCCTGTTTCAGGGTTACAATATTGTTTTATTTTTCAATAAGTCTCTCAGTTGCTTTCCAGCAATTGTATTTTTCTCTTTAGTTTTGCTCGCGCTCTGGCTCCAGCCCCAATCCCGTCTCTCCTCCTGGCTGCTGCTTATAACAGAGCGACAGGTGATTAGATAACAAGGCCCAGGTGGGCCGTCTACGCACCTGTCGCTGATTTAGAGGCCGGTCCTGGCACACCCCAGTTCACTGCAGGCCCACAGGCCACGCCCCCTCCACAGTTAGCTTCGGAATAACAATGTTAATACAAAGAATAAGAGACCTATTATACTCTAGAAATGTTGGTCTTACTTAAAAATGCATGCGTTTAGTTGTGTTCAGTGTTATTAAATATTATATGGCTCTTACGGAAATACATTTTAAAATATTTGGCCTTTTGGCTCTCTCAGCCAAAAAGGTTCCCGACCCCTGGTCTAGCAGGACTCATGAGAGGTAGACACACTTTGTACGCACGAGAGTTGAAGAAGTGTTGGTTATATGTTATCGTTATTAAAATACAGTTCTACAGGACATCCAACGATGTGTTATTTAAAGGCCTACTGAAAGCCACTACTAGCCACCACGCAGTCTGATAGTTTATATATCAATGATGAAATATTAACATTGCAACACATGCCAATACGGCCGCTTTAGTTTACTAAATTGCAATTTTAAATTTCCCGGGAGTTTCTTCTTGAAAACGTTGCGTAATGATGACGTGTACGCGTGACGTCCCGGGCTGTTAGGAAATATGAGCGCTGCACACACACACAGCTAAAAGTTGTCTGCTGTAATCGCATAAGTACACAGTATTTTGGACATCTGTGTTGCTGAATCTTTTGCAATTTGTTCAATTAATATTGGAGAAGTCAAAGTAGAAAGATGGAGTTGGGAAGCTTTAGCCTCTAGCCACACAAACACACGGTGATTCCTTGTTTAAAATTCACGGAGGTGAAACTTTACTTTGGATCACACCGAACATGGATGCCGACTGAATGTCAACCAGCAGGTTTCGGTGAGAAAATTGTGGTAAAAAGTCGCTTCTTACCGGAGATCAGCTGAACTTGTGCCGCCCATAAAGCTGCTGTCGACTTCCCTGAGACATTGGCGTCAACACACCCGTGGCCACACCCCTCCAACTATCAGGTACTGTTAAACTCACTGTAGTGGCAATCTTCACCTTTCAATGTTCTAATTTATTGTCACTACTCAACAGGTTTGAGGTAGTGATCCTACGCAGCAGCAAACATTGCATTGAAGTGAGGTCCAGTCAGAAATCCAGTTCATGCATATTTATTAATTAACTTGCAGGGTGAATGAAACATACCATGGATTATTATAGTGACATTGTGCCATATGTAATCCTGTCTTTCCAGCGTGTTGCTGTTGTTGTCTGCTGTTGTTTGCCGTTGTGGTAAAAACGGTTTGTGCTCCCACACCTGAGTCCTCCTAATCAGCTCACCTGTGCTTCTATTTATGCCTTCAACCCTGCACGGCTCAACCAAAAAGCCCGCCACCTAGTGACAAAATAAAGTAATGCCAACTCAAAATAAGGATGCCTAAAATGGCTCCTACACTCACTAAAACACTAGCAACACAATAGAAAGATAAGGGATTTCCCAGAATGATCCTAGTAAATATGTCTAAAAACATCTGAATCCGTCCCAATGCAATCGCCTTTTTTTTTTTAAACTTGTTTTTTATTTTTATTTTTTATTTTTTCCCTAGTCCGTCGGTATCAATATCCTCAAACACGAATCGTTCATCCTCGCTCAAATTAATCGTGAAATTGTCGTTTTCTCGGTCCGAATTGCTGTTTTTGTTGGAGGCTCCCATTATAAACAATGTGAATATGTGAGGAGCCATCAACATGTGACGTCATCGTCTGCGACTTCCGGTTAAGGCAGGGCTTTTCTGTTAGCAAGCAAAAGTTGCGAACTTTATCGTGGATGTTCTCTACTAAATCCTTTCAACAAAAATATGGCAATATCGCGAAATGATCAAGTATGACACATAGAATGGACCTGCTATACCCGTTTAAGTAAGAAAATCTAATTTCAGTAGGCCTTTAAAATAATAACATAACTGACATAACATTGACGACAAGCTGTGATCACACCCAGGTCCGGCTGGAAATCGGGAGATTTTCGGGAGAGGCACTGAAAGTCGGGAGTGTCCAGGAAAATTCGGGAGGGTTTCCTTTGTGTGTGTGACCTGGTCTCCTCCCGCCCAGACAAAGATTGTGTATGACTGAGAAGAGGGTTCACTGCGTTCGGTTATTCTACTGGTAAATATGCACTCACTAATAATGTCTGAAACACCTTTTCGGAGTCTACTTTTAAAAATATAAGCCGAGAAAAGCGGTCGAAAATCAATGGATGGAAGTAAAGAAATTACAGTCCGAATTTTTGAGCGTAAAAAAAAAAAAGGCGGAAACGGAAGTTGCTGCCATCCGGCGCATGCGCAAACTGACGAGCAGTGACGAAGCGAAAAGCCAAACGTGGCGGACTGAGCCGTTCTACCTTTTCACAATTACCATCTTAGAACATTATTGGTTCGAATATTGCGGCAAATACTTCACGATAAACATCGCCTTGCGTCTACCAAAACAACATTTGAGTTTGGAGCGATGGAGTTTTATCTGAAGTGAAGATTGAAGACGTGATAGAAGATGGACGACTACTGCGATGCTGAGATGGCGACCACGTGGGAAAGAGAAAGTGAAAGAGAATCAGAAGCTTCCAGCAAATCACCAACGGGGATAAAGACGAAAGATGAAGGTGAGTGACTTGAAGTTTTGTCATTTGAAAGCAGTCGCAAGCCGTGAAATGAGCGTCGACGTGAAATTAGCCGACTCACGTGGATGCAGACAAAGAGACGCCATGATGGTTAGCTTGAATAAGGCATCCACCCATCCATTTTCTACCGCGTGTCACTTTTGGGGTTTCGAGGGGTGCGGGAGACTATCTCAGCTCTAATCGGGCGGAAGGTGGGGTACACCGTGGACAAGTCGCCACCTCATGAAAGGCAGTGGAGTTCACAACAAAGGAGATGAAAAAATGCAAAAGTCAAATGAAGAAAGTGAAAGAGCAAAACAAGAAATAAAATAATGATGTGCAAGAAGAGATGGAGTAAGAGTAAGGAGTAAGAGATGTGAAGAGAACAACATCCTGCTTGCTGGACCAAAGAAGAAGAAGAATATCATTACTGTTCACTTTTGATTGGGAAGTTCTCCATAATTATCACAGCGCATAAAGTCAAAGAATGTTATCAAAGTAAACCGTTAGTCTTTATTTTATTAGGGGGGACTCCTACAGGAAAATTAAAATTTAAGCACTTAAGATATTAAAAATGTGTATTGTTATCAATCAATGAATGTTTATTTGTATAGCCCTAAATCACAAGTGTCTCAAAGGGCTGCACAAGCCCCAACGAGTTCCTCGGCTCAGATCCCACATCAGGGCAAGGAAAACTTCAACCCAATGGGACAATGAGAAACCTTGGAGGGGACCACAGACGTGGAAGGACCCCCCGGACAACCGGTGCAACGGACGTCGAGTGGACCTAGCATAATATTGTGAGAGTCCAGTCCATAGTAGCTCTAACATAATAGTGTGAGAATCCAGTCCATAGTGGATCTAACATAATAGTGAAAGTCCAGTCCATAGTGGATCTAACATAATAGTGTAAGAGTCCAGTCCATAGTGGATCTAACATAATAGTGTAAGAGTCCAGTCCATAGTGGATCTAACATAATATTGTGAGAGTCCAGTCCATAGTGGATCTAACATAATAATGAGAGTCCAGTCCATAGTGGATCTAACATAAAAATGAGAGTTCAATCCATAGTGGATCTAACATAATAGAGTCTAGTCCATAGTGGATCTAACATAATATCGTGAGAGTCCAGTCCGTAGTTGATCTAACAAAATACTGAGAGTCTAGTCCATAGTGGGTTTAACATAATAGTGAGAGTCCAGTCCATATTGGATCCAACATAATAGTGAGAGTCCAGTCCATAGTGGATCTAACATAATAGTGTGAAAGTCCAGTCCATAGTGGATCTAACATAATAGTGAGAGTCCAGTCCATAGTGGATCTAACATAATAGTGAGAGTCCAGTCCATATTGGATCCAACATAATAGTGAGAGTCCAGTCCATAGTGGATCCAACATAATAGTGTGAAAGTTCAGTCCATAGTGGATCTAACATAATAATGAGAGTCCAGTCCAAAGTGGATCTAACATTTTACTGAGAGTCTAGTCCATAGTGGGTTCAACATAATAGTGTAAGAGTCCAGTCCATAGTGGATCTAACATAATAGTGAGAGTCCAGTCCATAGTGGAGCTAACATAATAGTGTAAGAGTCCAGTCCATAGTGGATCTAACATAATAGTGAGAGTCCAGTCCATAGTGGATCTAACATAATAGTGAGAGTCCAGTCCATAGTGGATCTAACATAATATTGTGAGAGTTCAGTCCATAGTGGATCTAACATAATAATGAGAGTCCAGTCCATAGTGGATCTAACATAATATTGTGAGAGTTCAGTCCATAGTGGATCTAACATAATAATGAGAGTCCAGTCCATAGTGGATCTAACATAATACTGAGAGTCTAGTCCATAGTGGGTTCAACATAATAGTGAGAGTCCAGTCCATAGTGGCTCTAACATAATAGTGTGACTCCAGTCCATAGTGGATCCAACATGATAGTGTGAGAGTCCAGTCCATAGTGGATCTAACATAATAGTGAGAGTCCAGTCCATAGTGGATTTAACATATAATTGTGGGAGTCCAGTCCATAGTGGATCTAACATAATATTGTGAGAGTCCAGTCCATAGTGGATCTAACATAACAGTGAAAGTCTAGACCATAGTGGATCTAACATAATATTATGAAAGTCCAGTCCATAGTGGATCTAACATAATAGTGTGAGAGTCCAGTCCATAGTGGATCTAACATAATACTGAGAGTCTAGTCCATAGTGGGTTCAACATAATAGTGAGAGTCCAGTCCATATTGGATCTAACATAATAGTGAGAGTCCAGTCCATAGTGGATCTAGCATAATAGTGTGAGAGTCCAGTCCATAGTGGATCTAACATAATAGAGTCCAGTCCATAGTGGATCTAACATAATAGAGTCCAGTCCATAGTGGATCTAACATAATAATGAGAGTCCAGTCCATAGTGGATCTAACATAATACTGAGAGTCTAGTCCATAGTGGGTTCAACATAATAGTGAGAGTCCAGTCCATAGTGGATCTAGCATAATAGTGAGAGTCCAGTCGATAGTGGAACTAACATAATAGTGTAAGAGTCCAGTCCATAGTGGATCTAACATAATAGTGAGAGTCCAGTCCATAGTGGATCTAACATAATATTGTGAGAGTTCAGTCCATAGTGGATCTAACATAATAATGAGAGTCCAGTCCATAGTGGATCTAACATAATACTGAGAGTCTAGTCCATAGTGGGTTCAACATAATAGTGAGAGTCCAGTCCATAGTGGCTCTAACATAATAGTGTGAGTCCAGTCCATAGTGGATCCAACATGATAGTGTGAGAGTCCAGTCCATAGTGGATTTAACATATAATTGTGGGAGTCCAGTCCATAGTGGATTTAACATATAATTGTGGGAGTCCAGTCCATAGTGGATCTAACATAATAGTGAGAGTCCAGTCCATAGTGGATATAACATAGTAGTGAGAGTCCAGTCCATAGTGGATCCAACATAATAATGTGGGAGTCCAGTCCATAGTGGATCTAACATAATAGTGAGAGTCCAGTCCATTGTGGATCTAAAATAATAATGTGTTTATGGACTGGACTTTCACTATTATGTTAGATCCACTATGGACTGGACTTTCACTATTATGTTAGATCCACTATGGACTGGACTCTCACTATTATGTTAGATCCACTATGGACTGGACTCTCACTATTATGTTAGATCCACTATGGACTGGACTCTCACTATTATGTTAGATCCACTATGGACTGGACTCTCACTATTATGTTACGGCCATTGCAACGGTCGCCCAGCGGGGTTCCCCACATCTGCAGTTCCCTCCAAGGTTTCTCATTGTCCCATTGGGTTGAGTTTTTCCTTGCCCTGATGTGGGATCTGAGCTGAGGATGTCGTTGTGGTTTGTGCAACCCTTTGAGACACTCGTGATTCAGGGCTGTATAAGTACACACTGATTGATATCATCGCGATATGAAATGACATATATCAGGATATATATTTGGTTCCACAGCACTAATTTGATTTGTATGATTTTTAATGGAGAGAAACAGTGAGGAGAAGCAATTTCATGGTATCATTTAAGATAGCTAGCAAGCTAATGTTAGTCGGCCCATAATTTGATCAACGTACGGTTCTCGATCACGGTTTTTCGATCATTTTAATTTAATACGATAACGTAAACTGTCAGGAGTTTTACAGCAGGTATCATCTTTACTCTATGTGCATGTACAACACACGTCTGCAGCTGCTGAAACCCGCAGTAACACATGCTCATGATTGATTGTTGGACTGACTTTATTGAATAAAGTCCCAGGTCTACTCAACCGTCCCGCTCTGAACTAAACAATGTGGATGCAACCACCTAAAACCACTAAGAAACAAAGTTAAAATGAGCAATAAAAGTCCATACTACATCAACACATCTCATCTAGGGCTGGGCCATATGGCTGAAGACTGTATCACCATGCAAGTTTTTTATATTGGTCGAAATCGATAGTTATTGATATTTTTCTGACCTATGAAAACTAAGGTCCAGGAGAAACTTGTAGCAAATGTTAACATTATTTTGTCAAATTTAACAGCACAATAAACACTTAACAATAACCTCTTTAAAGGCCTACTGAAAGCCACAACTACCGACTACGCAGTCTGATAGTTTATATATCAATGATGAAATATTAACATTGCAACACATGCCAATACGGCCGGGTTAGTTTACTAAATTGCATTTTTTAATTTCGCGCCGAAGTATCTTGCTGAAACGTCGTGGTATGATGACGCGTGCGCGTGACGTCACAGATTGTAGAGGACATTTTGTTCCAGCATCGTTGTCTGTTTTCATCGCATAATTCCATAGTATTCTGGACATCTGTGTTGCTGAATCTTTTGCAATTTGCTCAATGAATAATGGAGACATCAAAGAAGAAAGCTGTAGGGGGGAAGCGATGTATTGCAGCCGCCTTTACCAACACAAACACAGCCGGTGTTTCATTGTTTACATTCTCGAAAGATGACGGTGAAGCTTTACTATGGAACAGAGCGGTCAAGCGAACAGGGTTGGACTGGACCACACACACAGTGTACAGTGTATTATGCAGCGATCATTTCGAAAGTTCGTGTTTCGAAGAGGGTCCCTTGCGAAGGGCAGAGATGGGCATCGCCACCGCCCGTCGACTGGTGCTGAAGAAAGGTGCGGGGCCGACCTTCAGGTTGTACAGGTAAGACCATACAATCTTTTGATTGATTGATTGATACTTTTATTAGTAGATTGCACAGTTCAGTACATATTCCGTACAATTGACCACTAAATGGTAACACCCGAATAAGTTTTTCAACTTGTTTAAGTCGGGGTCCACGTTAATCAATTCATGGTACAAATATATACTATCAACATAATACAGGCATCACACAAGTTAATCATCATAGTATATACATTGAATTATTTACATTATTTACAATCCGGGGGGTGGGATGAGGAGCTTTGGTTGATATCAGTACTTCAGTCATCAACAATTGCATCAACAGAGAAATGGACATTGAAACAGTGTAGGTCTTATTTAGTAGGATATGTACAGCCAGCAGAGAACATAGTGAGTTCAGATAGCATAAGAACAAGTACAGTATATACATTAGAAGTACATTTGAGTTGTTTATAATCCGGGGAGATGGGATGTGAATGGAGGAGGGTATTAGTAAAGTGTTGAAGTTGCCTGGGGGTGTTGTTTTAGTGCGGTTTTGAAGGAATCTCACTAAAACACTAGTAACACAATAAGCAGAAAAGGGATTTTCCAGAATTATCCAAGTAAATTTGTCTAATAACATCTGAATCGCTCCCACTGTATAGTCTTTTTTTTCTCTTTTTTTTTTCTAGTCCTTCACTCTCACTTTCCTCATCCACGAATCTTTCATTCTCGCTCAAATTAATGGGGAAATCGTCGCTTTTCTCGGTCCGAATCGCTCTCGCTGCTGGTGGCCATGATTGTAAACAATGTTCAGATGTGAGGAGCTCCACAACCCGTGACGTCACGCGCATATCGTCCGCTACTTCCGGTACAGGCAATGCTTTTTTATTAGCGACGAAAAGTTGCGAACTTTATCGTGGATGTTCTCTACTAAATCCTTTCAGCAAAAATATGGCAATATCGCAAAATGATCAAGTATGACACATAGAATGGACCTGCTATCCCCGTTTAAATAAGAAAATCTCATTTAAGTAGGCCTTTAAAGTGAAAACATATGAATATGTACAAAACAAATTGTGAAAATGTGAACTAAACATATTTGACACACCTTCTCCTCAATCAATGCGTTTTCTTTATTTTCATGACTATTTACATTGCAGATTGTCACATAAAAAACTATGAATGAACACATGTGGAGTTATGTACTTAACGAAAAAAGGTGAAATAAGTGAAAATGTGTTTTATAATCTAGTTTTTTCAAAATAGCCACCCTTTGCTCTGATTACTGCTTTGCACACTCTTGGCGTTCTCTTCATGAGCTTCAAGCACACCTGTGAAGTGAAAACCATTTTTTGAAGATCATCGAGAGAATGCCAAGAATTTGCAAAGCAGTAATCAAAGCAAAGGGTGGCTAAAACAGGTTCTCAGTTGTTTCACCTTTTTTTGTTGAGTACATAACTCCACATGTTTTTATTCATAGTTTTGATGTGACAATCCACAATGTAAATAGTCATGAAAATAAAGAAAAACTCATTGAAAGAGAAGGTGTCCAAACTTTTGTCCTGTGTATCTGGTTGTTGTTTAGGTTATATTTAAAGTAGAGGTTTGGTAGTACTGTTCAATAAATACTTAATATAGAGTTCAATATAAATTAAAATCATTATGGTTAAAGTTAAAGTACCAATGATTGTCAAACACACACACTAGGGTTTGAACTGACAACCTACTGATCTCAATGTGCCAGGGATGTCCAAACTTTTTCCACTGAGGGCCTCACACTGAAAGATCAAAGCAAGCGGGGGTCATTTTCATGATTTTATTTTAAAAAACAATACATGTATAAAAAATATACATTTTGGCCTCCACTCAGTTATGATCCCTGTGACCCCAAAGGGTCAAAGGGTTTTGGTCAAAAAAAAATATTAAAAATGTGTCATTATTTTTATTATTATTCAAGTTTTAAATCTCTATATCAGGGGTCTCAAACTCAATTTACCTGGGGGCCACTGGATGCAGAAACTGGATGAGGCTGGGTCGCGAGAAAAGATTTCTTAAAAAAATCTAACATGCACTTTTTAATGAATTCACCTTCTATGAATGGCTTTCCCTCCCTAGCAACATACTTGCCAACCCTCACCATTTTTCCAGGAGACTCCTGAATTTCAGTGCACCTCCCGACAATCTACCGGTGCAACCATTCTCCCCAATTTTTCCCAATTTTCACCCGGCCAACATTATTAAAGGGGAGCATTATCAGCAGACCTATGTAAGCGTCAATATATACCTTGATGGTGCAGAAAAAAGACCATCTATTTTTTTAACCGATTTCCGAACTCTAAATGGGTGAATTTTGGCGAATTAAATGCCTTTCTGTTTATCGCTCTTTTAGCGATGACGTCAGAACGTGACGTCACCGAGTTAACACACCCGCCATTTTCATTTTCACATTACAAACACCAGGTCTCAGCTCTGTTATTTTCCGTTATTTTCTGCTATAAAAACATTTGTTATTGCTTCAGCCCTTCCCGACTCGTTGAGGCGAGGCTGCTTGAATGCGGTGGTGACGCTTCAAAGGAGTTTGCATGTTTGACGTGTTGGCAGAAGCGTGCCCTGCTGCTGCTCAACAATGTCGGCAAACCTTTGTCCTCCATTGTTGTATCGCACTGCGCAGCCAAAGTGTTCCCAAACGGGAGATGTTAAAGGCCTACTGAAATGAGATTTTCTTATTCAAACGGGGATAGCAGGTCCATTCTATGTGTCATACTTGATCATTTAGCGATATTGCCATATTTTTGCTGAAAGGATTTAGTAGAGAACATCGATGATAAAGTTCGCAACTTTTGGTGCTGATAAAAAAAAGCCTTGCCTGTATCGGAAGTAGCAGACGATGTGCGCGTGACGTCACGGGTTGTAGGGCTCCTCACATCTAAATATTGTTTACAATCATGGCCACCAGCAGCGAGAGCGATTCAGACCGAGAAAGCGGCGATTTCCCCATTAATTTGAGTGAGGATGAAAGATTTGTGGATGAGGAAAGTGAGAGTGAAGGACTTGGAGGGAAAAAAAAGACTATACAGTGGGAGCGATTCAGATGATCTTAGACAAATTTACTTGGATAATTCTGGAAAATCCCTTATCTGCTCATTGTGTTACTAGTGTTTCAGTGAGATTATATGGTCGGCCCCGCACCTTTCTTCAGCACCAGTCCACAGGCGGTGGCGATGCCCATCTCTGCCCTTCGCAAGGGACCCTCTTCGAAACACGATCTTTCGAAATGATCGCTGCATAATACACTGTACTTTGTGTGTGTGGTCCAATCCAACCGTGTTCGCTTGACCACTCTGTTCCATAGTAAAGCTTCCTTCAAAACCGCTCTAAAACAACACCCCCAGGCAACTTCAACACTTACCTAATACCCTCCTCCATTCACATCCCATCTCCCCGGATTATAAACAACTCAAATGTACTTCTAATGTACATACTTGTTCTTATGCTATGTGAACTCACTATGTTCTCTGCTGGCTGTACATATCCTACTAAATAAGACCTACACTGTTTCAATGTCCACATTTCTCTGTTGATGCAATTGTGGATGACTGAAGTACTGATATCAACCAAAGCTCCTCATCCCACCCCCCGGATTGTAAATAATGTAAATAATTCGATGTATATACTATGATGATTAACTTGTGTGATGACTGTATTATGTTGATAGTATATATTTGTACCATGAATTGATTAACGTGGACCCCGACTTAAACAAGTTGAAAAACTCAATCGGGTGTTACCATTTAGTGGTCAATTGTACGGAATATGTACTGAACTGTGCAATCTACTAATAAAAGTATCAATCAATCAATCAAAAACCGTCATCATTCGGGAATGTAAACAATGAAACACCGGCTGTGTTTGTGTTGCTATAGGCGACTGCAATACACCGTTTCCCACCTACAGCTTTCTTCTTTGACGTCTCCATTACTCATTGAACAAATTGCAAAAGATTCAGCAACACAGATGTCCAGAACACTGTGGAATTACGCGATGAAAACCGCCGGGAACAGTGCTGGAACAAAATATCCTCTACAATGCGTGACGTCACACGCACGTGTCATCATACCACGACGTTTCAGCAGGATACTTCGGCGTGAAATTTAAAATTGCAATTTAGTAAACTAACCCGGCCGTATTGGCATGTGTTGCAATGTTAAGATTTCATCTATATATAATCTATTAGAGTGCGTGGTCGGTAGTAGTGGCTTTCAGTAGGACTCTAACGAGGCAGGAGGGTCTTCCAGCACGGGCTTCTGCATGTTGTCCTAGCCTGGTCGCTGCTAGCCTGCCGTGTGTTGTGCCTCGCTCTGCATTGTTTACACAACCTGCCGTGCGCTACCTAATATGTCCGTGTGCAAACTTGTTCGGTATACCTCCGAACCAAACCGAAACGGTTCAATACAAATACACTTCCCGTTACAACCCTAAAAACAAATCTTTAACGAAGTGATCACTGCAAACTTGTGCATTTCCCCACTCTGCTCCCTCGGACTGGAGAGCGTGCTGCTTTTCTAGTCGTTTCGGAAAATCTTGCACTCCCCCCGCCCCCTTTTTTTTAAATTACCTTACGAGGAAGTCTTCTTTTGCAATTTGAATGATTCGTTCAGACGAAAACACAAGCGTAGGGCCTTTTTTTCTTCAAGAAAGGCTAAATGACACCGATTACCCACTGAGAGTACAGCGAGCTTGACAACCACACATGACGTCAATAAATCCAAGCAATTGGCAAGTGTTCCACGACACAATATGTATCACGATACTTAAGTCACGATACAATAGTTTATTGCAATATTGTGTCATTGGAGATATATTTTGATATTCTACAGAGTTCACTGAAAAATTTAAAATACAGCTTAAAGGGGAACATTATCACAATTTCAAAAGGGTTAAAAACAATAAAAATCAGTTCCCAGTGGCTTGTTGTATTTTTTGAATTTTTTTTCAAAATTTTACCGGTCTCGGAATATCCCTAAATAAAGCTTTAAAGTGCCTTATTTTCGGCTCTCTGCGAAGACACTGGCCATTTCCCTGTGACGTCACACAGTGCTGCCAATGTAAACAAACAATGGGAATACCACAGCAAGATATAGCGACATTAGCTCGGATTCAAACTTGGATTTCAGCGATTTAAGCGATTCAACAGATTACGCATGTATTGAAACAGATGGTTGGAGTATGAAAATATTGAAGAAGAAACTGAAGCTATTGAGCGAATAGCTATTGACGCTATTCATAGCCATAGCATGGCCAAATAGCTGCGTTAGCATCGCCGGTAAAATGTGCGGACCAAACGATCAGGACTTTCGCATCTTTTGACACTGGAGCAACTTAAATCTGTCGATTGGTAAGTGTTTTTTTCGCATTAAATGTGGGTGGAATGAAACGTAATATAGTTGCAAATGCATCTGCAGGTTATCCATACATCTCTGTACTATGTCTGTTTTAGCACCGCCGGTAAATAGCATGTTAGCATCGATTAGCGTAGCATGTTAGCATCAATTAGCTGGCAGTCAAAATCAACAAAACTCACCTTTGTGATTTCGTTGACTATCGTTGCAAATGCATCTGCAGGTTATCCATACATCTCTGTGCCATGTCTGCCTTAGCATCGCCGGTCAAATGTGGAGACACTCTGGCACATTCAATGGGGGTCTGGCGGCAGACACTTTGGCATCTTGGGGCCAGTGGTGCAACTTGAATCCCTCCCTGTTAGTGTTGTTACACCCTCCGACAACACACCGTCGAGGCATGATGTCTCCAAGGTTCCAAAAAATAGTCAAAAAACCGGAAAATAACAGAGCTGAGACCCGGTGTTTGTAATGTGTTGAAAATGAAAATGGTGGGTGTGTTACCTCGGCGACGTCACATTCTGACGTCATCGCCTCCAGCGCGATAAACAAAAAGGCGTTTAATTCGCCAAAATTCACCCATTTAGAGTTCGGAAATCGGTTAAAAAAATAGATGGTCTTTTTTTCTGCACCATCAAGGTATATATTGACGCTTACATAGGTCTGCTGATAATGTTCCCCTTTAAAACACAGATTGTGTATATGTACAGTAGATGACAGTAATACTTTATAAAATAATATCATATAATAATAAAATAACATTTTAATTTTCCTGAAGGAACTCTCCTGAAGGAATAAATAAAGTACAATATAATATAATGTAATGTAATCTAATCTAATATTTGATTGGACAAACTGTCACAAAACAAAGTAAATCAAATGATTATTTTCCAAATGGATTCCCCTTCTTTGATGTCGAATTCTTAAAAATGAATAATTTTATAAGATTTGCGATTTATTTTCATCCTAGCCTCTGGTGAGGGCGGTCGCATTCTCCGTTCCCTCCTTCCCTGCTTGCTCTCTTTGTCTTTGTCCTTGTCTGAACTTTTTAAAAGCCTCTTTCTTTGCGCTGTCCTCTAATCCAAATTTCAATATGAATATGATCAGCTGGACTCTTGACGCTATTCACACAGTCTTTTCGACAAGAAGAAGAGGTTGGGTGGAGCCTGGCTGCCTTGATGGAACCATCGCTGCGGGTTACGTGCGGGACTCCTGGAACTCATGGAGGATCATGTGCCTCTCAGCTCTTTCCATCGAGGACGTCGAAGACATCTACCTATTTGGAGCTGTGATCACGGGGCACTTGCTGGTTGGGCTGGGCATTGCTCTGGTGGATCGACAAATTCGGAAGACGATGGCAGCCACTCAAGGGGCCCAACGGCTGTTCAACGCAATGGAAGGATTGGGTCGGGCTGTGGGAACACAGACTTGCGCGATTTCAATCGCAAAATGGATCTCATCTTGGAAAAGTTTGCAGAGAAGGAATAATTAATTGGAACTAAAAGAGGTCCAGCATGGACAAGCAGAGAAGACAAGTCAATATTTTGTCTTCTCAAAGGAAAACAACTTTTTATCTACAATTTGGACTCCCTGAATGGCCTTGGCATGGAGCAGGCTGTTCTGAAGAAAATCTCCCGAAGACTCCTCAAAGATAGACGCTTTTGACCTTCCTTTTTGTCAACAAAATCTGTAGCCGAACTTTATCGGCCTCAGCCATACAAAAACACTTCACCTCTCCCGAGTTAATTGGGCATATACGCACACACATGACCCCGACCCTTAAATCAACACCCTCACCACCGCTTATCTCCTCTGGGGTTGTGAAATGGCTGAGCGGCGCTACTGAGCGAACAGCGGGCCTGCGCAAACCCACCCCTCCCTCCGTTGCAAGTTGGTGTGATATATGTATGTTTAATGTGTGGCATGCTATGTGAGGTTTTTTCCTTGGACTCAGACTAGACCTCTGCTGAGGGTCTAGCCTTGGACTGATATTTTTTTACTCCCCCCCTTTCCTAACTTCACCCTTTTCTTATCTTGCCCCCCCCCTGTAATGTATGTCTGCTCTTAGCGGGACTGTGCTGAAAATGTAATTTCAGTTCTGATGTGTCTTGCACATGTTGGAACAGACAAATAAAAATGATTCTGATTCTGATACAAGATTTGCGATTTATTTCCGAATTAATTTTTTTACTCACCGCTAGTTTGTGGTATCCTCTAGCAAGGCATTAAATAATAGCCATGAGGCACTACATGCAGTGTTAAGTGTATTTGTGTTGTTTGTGTCCTGCAGAAATCCAGCAGCTGATTGGTCATCCAGAAGAACTTCAGTTAGGGGAGAGCTTCACTTTGAAGCAGGAGACTCCACAACCACCCTGCATTGAAAAGGAAGAGGAGGAACTCTGCATCACTCAGGAGGGAGAGTGTCTTCTAGGACGAGAGGAAGCTGATTACACCAAGTTGCAACTGACTATTGTCTCTGTGAAGACTGAAGATGATGAAGAGAAACCACAACCAGACAACCTCTTAACTCCACTATCAGATAGTAAGGTCGAAAACGATGTTGAATTCTCTGTGAAGACTGAAGATGATGAAGAGAAACCACAACCAGACAACCTGTTAGCTCCACTATCAGATTGTAAGGTCGAAAACGATGTTGAATTTTCTGTGAAGACTGAAGATTATGAGGAGAAACCACAACCAAACGCTCTCTTAGCTCAGCTTTCAGATAGTAAAGTTGAAAATGATGATGAATTATCTGTGAAGACTGAAGATTATGAGGAGAAACCACAACCAAACACTCTCTTAGCTCAGCTTTCAGATAGTAAAGTTGAAAATGATGATGAATTATCCGTGAAGACTGAAGATTATGAGGAGAAACCACAACCAAACACTCTCTTAGCTCAGCTTTCAGATACTAAGGTTGAAAACGATGTCGAATTCTCTGTGAAGACTGAAGATTATGAGGAGAAACCACAACCAAACACTCTCTTAGCTCAGCTTTCAGATAGTAAAGTGGAAAATGACGATGAATTATCCGTGAAGACTGAAGATTATGAGGAGAAACCACAACCAAACACTCTCTTGGCTCAGCTTTCAGATAGTAAAGTTGAAAACGATGTTGAATCCTCTATGAAGACTGAAAATGATGAAGAGAAACCACAACCAAACACTCTCTTAGCTCAGCTTTCAGATACTAAGGTTGAAAACGATATAGAATTCTCCGTGAAGACTGAAGATTATGAGGAGAAACCACAACCAAACACTCTCTTAGCTCAGCTTTCAGATAGTAAGGTTGAAAACGATGTTGAATCCTCTATGAAGACTGAAAATGATGAAGAGAAACCACAACCAGACAACCTCTTAGCGCCACTATCAGATAGTATGGTGGAAGAACCTTTGAGCAGCGACATAGACTTCAGAGGTGGCATGAGGACTCACACTGACAACGGACACTCTGAACCTCCTAAAAAAAAAAAGAGAGGTAAAAACAATTTCAGCTGCTCAGTTTGTGTTAGTAGCTTTACTAAAAAGAGCCATTTGACCAAATATAAACAAATCAAGGAGAAATATCACATTGATCATGTCTCAGCGAAAGCGTGATTGTCATTGTTTGTGTCCTGCAGACGACCAGCACCTGATGGGTAATCCAGAAGAAGTTCCCCCTCAGTCAGGGGGGAGCTCCACTTTGAAGCAGGAGACTCCACAACCACCCTGCATTAAAAAGGAAGAGAAGGAACTCGGCATCACTCGGGAGGGAGAGTGTCTTCTAGGACGAGAGGAAGCTGATCACACCAAGGTTCCACTGAGTATTGTCTCTGCGAAGACTGGAGATGACAAAGAGAAACCACAAGCAGACAACCTCTCAAGTCCACTGTCAGATAGTGAGGCTGAAGACGAGGTTGAAGGACCTTGGAGCAGTGAAACTGACTGTGAAGGTGATATTTCTAAAACGCAGAAAGGTAAAAAAGGTTTCAACTGCTCAGTTTGTGCTAAAAGCTTTACTCGAAAATGTAATTTGAGTCAACACATGAGAACACACCAAGATGAGGGGCTTTTTAACTGTTCAGTCTGTGACAAAAGTTTTTATTTCAAGTACCATTTGACTGAGCACATGAGAAGCCACACAGAAAAAAAAACATATAACTGCTCCCATTGTAGTAAAATATTTAGTTCCAAACGAGGTGTGTCTCTACACATCATGAACCACTCTGGACTAAAACCTTTTAACTGTTCAGTTTGTGGTAAAAGCTTTACTCGAAAGACATATTTGACTCAACACATGAGAACGCACACAGGAGAAAAACCATTTAATTGTTCAGTGTGTGCCAAAAGCTTTTCTCTAAGGAGCAACTTGATTGAACACAAAAGAAGACACACAGGAGAGAATCAATTCAATTGTTCGGTTTGCGGGCAGAGCTTTTATCGGAAAAGCTATTTGACTCAGCACATGCGGAAACACACAGGAGAAAGACCATTCAACTGTACAGATTGCGGCAAAACCTTTGCTATACATTGCAATTATACCAGACACATGAAAACACACACCGGAGAAAAAACCTTCAGTTGTTCAATCTGCGGAAAAAGATTCAATCGTAATTCAGAAGCAGTTAAACACATGAGAACACACAAGAACAATAACCGATCAGCTTTGTAGCTCATGTGACCCAAGCCCAGCCTCCTCAACATGACTTTCACAAATATCTGATATCTTCGTACAGATTGGGATTGTCTGGAGCATCTTGTTTTCTCCACACGACCCCATGTCTTCTCTGTGGCCTAGTGGTTAGAGTGTCTGCCCTGAGATGGGTAGGTTGTGAGTTCAAAACCCCGGCCGAGTCATACCAAAGACTATAAAAATGGGATCCAATACCTCCCTGCTTGGCACTCAGTGTCAAGGGTTGGAATAGGGGGATGCTTGTATCTTTCAGCACTCGAGCTCTCCTACACCTTGTAAATTCAGAATGATCCTCACTTCTTAGATCGAATGTGGTTGGAGTTTTGACCAAGTTATTAGATCCGTGCCACAATCTTTTATGATACAGATGAGAGGCATGATATGTGACCTTTACCTTGGACTTTAACAAACTGGAAGACGACACAGCTGCAGCAGTCAATGGTCAAGGAGCTGGGATTACCTCTAGTTGGTGTACAGAGGAGCCGTTTGAACAATGTGCTGTGTCACTACGCCAGAGAAATACTTGCTCTGTGTTAGCGCATATAATAACAATGTCGCTATGGCTTGGTTCACCATCCATCTTCTTCCGCTTATCCGAGATTGGGTCGCGGGGGAAGCAGCCTAAGCATGGAAGCCCAGACTTTCCTCTCCCCGGCCACTTAGTCCAGCTCTTGCCGGGGGATCCCGAGGCATTCCCAGCCCACCCGGGAGACATGGTCTTCCCAACGTGTCCTGGGTCTTCCCTGTGGCCTCCTATCGGTTGGACGTGCCCGGAATGCCTCCCTGACCAGATGCCGGAACCACCTCATCTGGTTCCTCTCCATGTGGCTTTACTTTGAGTTCCTCCCGGATGGCAGAGCTGCCCACCCTATCTCTAGGGGAGAGACCCACCACCCGGTAGAGGAAACTCATTTGGGCCATTTGTACCCGTGATCGTGTCCTTTGGGTCATGATCCAAAGCTCATGACCATAGGTGAGGATGGGAACGTAGATCGACCGGTAAATTGAGAGCTTTGCCTTCCGGCTCAGCTCCTTGTTCACCACAACGGATCTGTACAACGTCCACATTACTGAAGACGCCGCACCGATCCGCCTGTCGATCTCACCATCCACTCCTCCCTCACTCGTGAACAAGACTCCGAGGTACTTGAACTCCTCCACTTGGGGCAAGACCTCCTCCCCAACCCGGAGATGGCACTCCACCCTTTTCCGGGCGAGCTTGGTTCACACGGATGTAAATGGAGCTTTGTTCTCCGGTTTTGTTTAGTTTTTTTAAACCGGCACCTCTACAGGCGGTGTAGACGCCTGTCCGTTACTTTTATTGTTTGCTGCCTCTTACTAGCAGTTTTTCACTATGTAGAACACACAGATGTGTCTTCTTATTTTCCTTTTTTATGAAATATTTTTGAAATTATGAAATTACTTTAACAAGAAAATCCCGATTGGAACAGCAACACTATGCAACTTTTTGCTAGGAATGGAGTCCTCAAGCCCACACTGACATTTTTTAAACCAAGTTTTATAAGAAAAAAAAATATTTCCTGAGCTTATAAAACTGAAAATACGGTTCTGGCTTCTGATAAGACATATTTTTGTTATCTTAGTGTTTAAGTATGTTTACTTTCTTCTATTTTATAGAATTAGTTTGGTTTAGGTGACGTCACATGGGTTCACTTCCTGTTGTATGTAGAAACGTCATGTATGGATCTTCATATTTACCTTTACTATGTAGTAGTTGTTTTTATATCTTGCTTTATTGTCTGAATATTAATGATTAGTCTGGCAGCTACTGAAGATATCTTTCTTAAGACAACAGTTAGAAATTTTTTTTTAGATTTTATTTTACGACCACATTGTTGCCGTTTTGTAAGACAATGTTGTTACTGTATTGTGTTTGTTGTTTTGTATCGCTTTAGTGCAATAAAGATGAATTAAAAAGTCCTCATGTTTATCACCCAGGTGTATTAGTTTGGGTCTCTCAATGTCTAGCATTAAAACGATAAAAATGCGGATGCTTGACTTTCGACAAGAACAATAAAGTTTGATTATATGACGCCTACACTTTATATACCTTTATTTATTTATTTATATATATATATACACAAACCCCGTTTCCATATGAGTTGGGAAATGGTGTTAGATGTAAATATAAACAGAATACAATGATTTGCAAATCAATTTCAACCCATATTCAGTTGAATATGCTACAAAATCAACATATTTGATGATAAAACTGATGGTTTTGTGTGCAAATAATCATTTACTTTAGAATTTGATGCCAGCAACACGTGACAAAGAAGTTGGAAAAAGGTGGCAATAAATACTGATTTAAGTTGAAGAATGCTCATCAAACACTTATTTGGAACAGGCTAATTGGGAACAGGTGGGTGCCATGATTGGGTATAAAAGCAGCTTCCATGAAATGCTAAGTCATTCACAAACAAGGATGGGGTGAGGGTCACCAATTTGTCAGCAAATTGTCGAACAGTTTTAGAACAACATTTCTCAACGAGCTATTGCAAAGAATTTAGGGATTTTACCATCTACGGTCCGTAAAATCATCAAAAGGTTCAGAAAATCTGGAGAAATCACTGCACGTAAGCCATATTACGGACCTTTGATCCCTCAGGCGGTACTGCATCAAAAACCGACATCTGTGTGTATAGGATATCACCACATGGGCTCAGGAACACTTCATAAAACCACTGTCAGTAAATACAGTTGGTCGCTACATCTGTAAGTGCAAGTCAAAACTCTACTATGCAAAGCAAAACCAATTTATCAACAACACCAAGGACTGATGCAAAGTGGAAGAGTGTTCTCTGGTCTGACGAGTCCACACTTCAAGCCGCTGGCTGACCAGGGCTCAGAAAATCTGCAGATGCTCCTCCACCAAGGAATGTTGTCACTGCTGGACTTTAGAACGAGGTTCCGCAGCTTCTGTAGCAGAACCTCCAGGAACGCATCATGATAATCCCCTCAAAAATGGATGAACTGGCTGGAATATAAAGACAATATAACATACATCCATAAACCTGGATGCATATGCAAAAGTGCATTATATTTATCTGTAATTTAATCTATTTGTTTATATCTGCACCTTATTGCTTTTTATCCTGTACTACCATGAGCTAATGCGACAAAATGTTGTTATTATCTGTACTGCAAAGTTCAAATTTGAATGACAATATAAGGAAGTCTATGTCTAAATATTTAACCCTTGTGTGGTGTTCGGGTCAGTGGGACCGTTATCATTTTTTATTAAGAGAAAAATGATCAAATTAATTAATTTTTGTGACTGAGACTTACTGACTTTGGCTCATTTTCTGTGAAAAACATATCGGAATACATATTTAATGACCACACGAAATTAGACACCCCCTTGAACATTTTTATTACATATGAGATGTTCGGGTCCAATAGAATTGTGGAAATTTATGTTTTGTGTAACACACACACACACATATACACAAAACTTCGCAAAATAATTAGCGCATGCTTAGTATTACCGCCGGGTCAAACTCATGATGTCACGAGTGACACTTCCCCTGTCATCATTTTCATAATGGAGGAGGAGGATTTCAATACTGGTAATTTGAAATCGCATAAAGGAAGGAATATTAACAGCTATTCAGTAGGATTGAAGGTCCAAGCTTACATCACACTCAAATTTTTACTGCATGCCTTTGGTAAGCGCCGGAGTGAGATGAGGTTTTAAAATAATTAGCGCATGCTTACTTTTACCGCATGCCTTCTATAAGCGCAGGACTGAGAAAAAGGTTTTAAATTAATTAGCAAGTCAAGGAAATACGGTATGTATTATTTTGCTTCTTATCAAGAAAAATAAATACAACGTTTTAAATATCACAACACCTGATTTTGAAAAGAAAAACTGTAAAAAAAAATTAAATAAAAAGTAAGGAGTGATGGAATTTACGTAATGTTCACACATGCGCAGAACCGACCGTACTTCCGGTAGTGAAAGATGGCAAGATGGCGGACTGAATGGCTTTAGCGTCTCCGTTTATAAATGACCGCGTTACTACAAACTGCAAATGCAGAAACAAATACCTAAATGCTTCGTCTTTTCTCAAGCCCACCAAACGGAATTTGTTAGCTGAAGTGAAGATTGAAGACGTGATAGAAGACGGACGACTACTGCTATGCTAAGATGGCGACGTCATGTCAAAGAGAAAGTGAAAGAGAATCAGAAACTTCCAGCAAATCACCAACGGAGATAAAGACCAAAGATGAAGGTGAGTCCGTTGAAGTTTTGTCACTCGAAAACTATTTCAAGCCCTTAAAAAAGAGACATTTGGCGACTTTTCAACAATGTAAACAAAGAGCTTGTTAGCTTGAAGAGGGCATCCATCCATCCATTTTTTTTTATTACCGCTTGTCCCTTTCGGGCAGTGGAGTTCACATTAGAGGAGATGAAAGAATGCAAAAGTCAAATGAAGAAAGAAGAGCTTGTGTAAAGAAAATAATGATGTGAAAGACGAGATGTTGGGGAAGAA
>NC_084611.1:6079013-6149013 GCF_033978795.1 Nerophis ophidion | reverse complement strand
CCCGCGACCCGACCTCTGATAAGTGGAAGATAATGGATGGATGGATGGATGGATTTTCCCATTGAAAACAAATGGGCCAATTTCCCACATTGTTCCACCATCCACAGACTCCACTCACCTTGGACATTCAAGCCAACTTTCAAAACGTCCATTTTTTTATAGTGAAGTGAATTATATTTATATAGCGCTTTTCTCTAGTGACTCAAAGCGCTTTACATAGTGAAACGCAATATCTAAGTTACATTTAAACCAGTGTGGGTGGCACTGGGAGCAGGTGGGTAAAGTGTCTTGCCCAAGGACACAACGGCAGTGACTAGGATGGCGGAAGCGGGAATCGAACCTGCAACCCTCAAGTTGCGGGCACGGCCGCTCTACCAACCGAGCTATACCTATAGGAATTTCCAGGACCATTTCCCCATTGAAAATGAACTGAAGGATTACAAACCTCTTCATATTCCACATCTCTTGTCCAATTCAAACCTTTCCACCATCCGCACATTCCACTCACCCTTGAGATTTAGACAAAAAAAATTCTTGTTTCAACAATTTTCCTGATTACCAGGAAGTCCTGGTTTTACTCACCCTTTTTCTTTTGACTTTGTCTGCCCCATTTTTATTTGTTGTGATTATAATTATTCAACCCCCACACCATTTTGGTGTTTTAGCAAGTTGGACATTTATTCCGTATTTTGTTTATAGTCATATCAATTAAAGATGTGTCAAATAGACAAATGCAACTTCAATTGTAACTCTGTATTTTACAAAATACCCAAAAAAGGACATTTTTCTTAATATCTCATTGACAAAATGATTCAACCCCTTAGTTCCATGCATCTTCAGTACTTAGTAGAACAGCCTTTGGCAGTAATGACATCAATCAATCAATCAATCAATCAATCAATGTTTATTTATACAGCCCCAAATCACAAATGTCTCAAAGGACTGCACAAATCATTACGACTACAACATCCTCGGAAGAACCCACAAAAGGGCAAGGAAAACTCACACCCAGTGGGCAGGGAGAATTCACATCCAGTGGGACGCCAGTGACAATGCTGACTATGAGAAACCTTGGAGAGGACCTCAGATGTGGGCAACCCCCCCCCCCCTCTAGGGGACCGAAAGCAATGGATGTCGAGCGGGTCTAACATGATACTGTGAAAGTTCAATCCATAGTGGCTCCAAGACAGCAGTGAGAGTCCCGTCCACAGGAAACCATCTCAAGCGGATCAGCAGCGTAGAGATGTCCCCAACCGATACAGGCGAGCGGTCCATCCTGGGTCTCGACTCTGGACAGTCAGTACTTCATCCATGGTCATCGGACCGGACCCCCTCCACAAGGGAGGGGGGGGACATAGGAGAAAGAAAAGAAGCGGCAGATCAACTGGTCTAAAAAGGAGGTCTATTTAAAGGCTAGAGTATACAGATGAGTTTTAAGATGAGACTTAAATGCTTCTACTGAGGTAGCATCTCGAACTGTTACTTCAAAGGTGATACATAAGCGGACACAAGCTTCTTTTAAGCATCTACAGGTATTTTAGCCCATTCTTCTTGGGCAAAGGCCTCCAGTTCATTCATATTCTTGGGCTTGTGTGCTGCAACTGCCTTCTTCAAGTCCCACCACAGCTTTTCTAGAGGATTTAGGTCTGGCGACTGTGAAGGCCACTCCAGAGTCTTCCAGCCCTTCTTCTGCAACCACTCTGATGTTGACTTGGAGGTATGCTTGGGATCCTTGTCCTGTTGGAAGGTCCAACGTCTCCCAAACCTCAGGTTTGTCACCGACTTCATGACATTTGCAGCTAATATATCCTGCTAGGAAATAGAATTCATAATGCCTTGAACACGCTGGAGATTCCCGGTACCTGAGGCAGAGAAACAGCCCCAGAGCATGATTGACCCCCCACCATGCTTAAAGGGGAACATTATCACAATTTCAAAAGGGTTAAAAACAATAAAAATCAGTTCCCAGTGGCTTGTTGTATTTTTTGAAGTTTTTTTTCAAAATTTTACCGGTCTCGGAATATCCCTAAATAAAGCTTTAAAGTGCCTTATTTTCGCTATCTTCGAAGACACTGGCCATTTCCCTGTGACGTCACACAGTGCTGCCAATGTAAACAAACAATGGGAATACCACAGCAAGATATAGTGACATTAGCTCGGATTCAAACTCGGATTTCAGCGACTTAAGCGATTCAACAGATTACGCATGTATTGAAACAGATGGTTGGAGTATGAAAATATTGAAGAAGAAACTGAAGCTATTGAGCGAATTCATAGCCATAGCATGGCCGAATAGCTGCGTTAGCATCGCCGGTAAAATGTGCGGACCAAACGATCAGGACTTTCGCATCTTTTGACACTGGAGCAACTTAAATCCGCCAATTGGTAAGTGTTTGTTTCGCATTAAATGTGGGTGGAAGGAAACGTAATATAGTTGCAAATGCATCTGCAGGTTATCCATACATCTCTGTGCCATGTCTGCTTTAGCACCGCCGGTAAATAGCATGTTAGCATCGATTAGTGTAGCATGTTAGCATCGATTAGCTGGCAGTCAACATCAACAAAACTCACCTTTGTGATTTCGTTGACTATCGTTGCAAATGCATCTGCAGGTTATCCATACATCTCTGTGCCATGTCTGTCTTAGCATCGCCGGTCAAATGTGGAGACACTCTGGCACATTCAATGGGGGTCTGGCGGCAGACACTTTGGCATCTTCGGGCCAGTGGTGCAACTTGAATCCCTCCCTGTTAGTGTTGTTACACCCTCCGACAACACACCGTCGAGGCATGATGTCTCCAAGGTTCCAAAAAATAGTTAAAAAACCGGAAAATAACAGAGCTGAGACCCGTTGTTTGTAATGTGTTGAAAATGAAAATGGTGGGTGTGTTACCTCGGCGACGTCACATTCTGACATCATCACCTCCAGTGCGATGAACAGAAAGGCGTTTAATTCGCCAAAATTCACCTATTTAGAGTTCGGAAATCGGTTAAAAAAATAGATGGTCTTTTTCCTGCACCATCAAGGTATATATTGACGCTTACATAGGTCTGCTGATAATGTTCCCCTCTAACAGTAGGCAAGGTGTTCTTCTCTTTGTAAGCTTCATTTTTTCTCCTCCAGACATAACCTTGATTCACAGGCCCAAAGAGTTCCAGTTTTGTCTCATCACTCCATAGAACAGTTTCCCAAAACCTTTGGGGTTTGTCCAGATGATTTTTGGCATACCTGAGTCTATTTTCCTTGTTCCTGGTAGTCAGAAGTGGGGTGCGCCTGGGAGTTCTGGCATGGAGGCCTTATTGTCTGGGACGAAACCTGCGTTCCCCTCTCTGCAATGTCCTGTTGTAGTTCCTCGGCTGTTACCCGAGGGGTTTTCCACCACTGTACGCTTCAAATACCGGACAGCAGTTGCACACAGCATCCTCTTTCTGCCACGCCCAGGTAGTGTTTCCACTGTGCCTTTAGCTTTAAACTTGCGAATTATGCTCCCAACTGTGTCTCTTGGAATGTGTAAAGTCTTTGCTATTGTCTTATATCCATATCCTTTCTTATGAAGAGAAATTACCTCCTCTCTTGACTTCTTTGACCACTCCCTGGACTTCACCATGTTGCAAATACACCATTGACCATCTACAAGAAGCTGAGCGTTGCAGTCTTTTTTTAATCAGTTTAATTGTTGCTCGTTTTGGTTCTAATCACATCTACAGGTGTTTTCAACACCTGATTGAAAAGACCTTATTCAAATTCTGTTCTTAAGAGTTATGTTAAATCTTCAAGGGGTTGAATAATTTTGTCAATGAGATATTAAGAGAAATGACACTGTTTGGTATGTTAAAAAATATAATGTTGTAATTCAAGTTGCATTCGTCTATTTGACACATCTTTATTTGATATGACTATAAACAAAATACGGAATAAATGTCCAACTTGCTAAAACAAGTTGAATAATTTTGATCACAACTGTAAACCTTTGACTGGGCCTGGAATCGATAGGGAACCATATTTGTTTTCTTCCAAAATTTCCCTAATTACCAAGAATTCCTGGTATCAAAATGTACTCGGAAATCGTTAGTTATCAAATATTCGTCTTCCCAGAACACAAACATTACCCAGAGTTCCAGGTTTTCCAGGACATTTTCCAGTTGAAAACAAATGGACCAATAATTTCCAACATTGTTCCACCATCCACACTTTCCTGAATAGTAAAATGATGATGTTTGTAGTGTTTGGTTACTCCTCCTTCTGGTTCTAGCTGGGGAGGAATTCTAGTCTTCTTCAGTCAGAATGTCTGACTTCAAACGCCAACCACATGATCCGATTCGCCTGAAACTGCACCCTCCCAGGTTGCCCGGGGCCTCATGTATTGAAACTAGTGTGGGTTTCTAATAAACTTGTGAGAGCCTTTGCTCGTGGAGGGTTCTCCTGAGTCCGATAGATCTTCCTTGTACAGGGTTGAGCACGCTTTTATTTGCATAAACAGGTTCAAATTGCTTTCCAGCAGTCTCGGTCTCATACGTGTGTGTCTCTTTCTCTCTCTGGCTCCAACTCCAACTACGTGTCTCGAACCGGCTGCTGCTAATAAGGGTGACAGGTGATAAGATAATTCAATTCCAGCTGGGCAATCTACTCACATGCCGCTGGCTCCGAGGCCGGGCTATATACACCCCATTCCTGCAGGAGGCGCGTCGACCACGCCCTCCTCCACAAAAATGTATTAATAAAAAAAAAAATGGTGTATGCTCAAATCCAGAAAATGTCATACGCACATGCAATAATTCAAGCACATTTCTTTTATACATCTCAATCGATGTGGAGTTGAGCGTACATGTTGGAGAGACTCACCACTGCCTGTCTAGCACCCATTTACGTAAATATTCAAAAATGTGTTGCACACGTTACGCACAGGTTTGTAACATGAGTATACTTTGCACACTGTTATGTTTGCATAGGGGAGATGACGGCTCAGACAACAGGGGGCTGTGAATCTGCCTCACAATACGAAGGTCCTGAGTAGTCCTGGGTTCAATCCCGGGCTCGGGATCTTTCTGTGTGGAGTTTGCATGTTCCCCCCGTGTTCTCCACCTCCAAAGACATGCACCTGGGGATAGGTTGATTGGCAACACTAAATTGGCCCTAGTGTGTGAATGTGAGTGTGAATGTTGTCCGTCTATCTGTGTTGGCCCTGCGATGAGGTGGCGACTTGTCCAAGGTGTACACCACCTTCCGCCCGATTGTGGCTGAGATAGGCACCAGCGCCCCCCGTGACCCCATTTTCTACCGCTTGGGCAGGGCAGATGATCCACGCCTCCGTGTCCGGAGCGAGGGTCGCGGATCGAGGAAGGCAAAACATAGAGGATCCCCACGGGCTAAGACTGAGGGGGGGAACAAACAAGGATGTCATGCACGGGGGTAAAACGCAAGGAAAGACAGTGCATAAAGCAAAAGTAGGCTTACGGTCCACCATTAAGAACTAAGTTCCCGCCAGGATCCTTGTGTCCACTGGTCCTGTCTTCAGCTCCCTCTCCTCATGACCAGGTGCGCTGATTTTAGATTGTCTCCGGCTGCGGCGACGTCATCATGTCAAGAAAATGGCACTAGCATTTACTTAATTTAATAATATTTTTCAACATATTGAGCAAAAAGGTGTCTTTTTGTATTCCTACCAAGAAAAGTGCACTTGTTATTAGTGAGAATATACTTATTTTAAGGTATGTTTGGGTTCATTGAGGTTAGCTAATTTTACTTGTTTTGGACAGTCATGACAAGCCAAATTTTCTGGTTCTATTGTGTTGGCCCTGCGATGAGATGGCGACTTGTCCAGGGTGTACCCCGCCTTCCGCCCGATTCTAGCTGAGATAGGTGCCAGCGCCCCCCGCGACCCCGAAAGGAAATAAGCGTTAGGAAATGGATAGAAAAAATGGAATATTGACAGATAATTTTGCTTCGTTCAAATAAAATACCCCTAAATTTTGTTTTTTTTCTTGTTTTTGAACACTGACTTTTTGCAGCGTGTTTCCTGTTGACATTTACATAATCCTCATGTGATGGCGCTTTTATAGCAATATGTGTGCGGTCAGTGGCTCTGATTACATTAGGAAAAAACAGCTGTTGCTTCAAATTGTGCTTTAATGTTGGCCTGGTATATGGGAATTTAATATATCTGGCTAACATGCTGATATTTAATGTGCCTTTTTTAAGTCAAAATATTGACTTACTAAGTCATAATAAGTCATAAAGTATAGTAAATGGCCAATATTCAGATACAATTGTTTAAATTACAATGGCCGAAAATCAGATATTTTCTAAATTAGAATACATGATCAATAATCAGATATTGTCTAATTTACATTTAATACGTGGCCAATAATGAGATACAATTGTCTAAATTACAATACTTAATGGCCAATAATCAGATATTGTCCAAATTAATATAATAATTGATCAATAATCAGATATTGTCCAATTTAGAATCAATAAATGGCCAATAATCAGATACAATTGTATAAATTATTATACTAAATGGCCAATAAACAGTTATACGTGTCTAAATTACAATTATAAATGGCCGATAATCAGATATTGTCTAAATTAGAACAATGCATGTTCAATAATCAGATATAATGGTCTAAATTATAACACTACATGGCCAATAATCAGATATTATCTAAATTAAAATAATAAATGATCAATATTCAGATATAACTGTCTAAATTATAATAATAAATGGCCGATAATCAGATATTGTCTAAATTAGAACAATGAATGTCCAATAATCAGATATAATGGTCTAAATTACAACACTACATGGCCAATAATCAGATATTGTCTAAATTAAAATAATAAATGATCAATATTCAGATATAATTGTCTAAATTATGATAATAAATGACCAATTATCATCTATAGTTGTCTGGGTTAGGATGAATAAATGATCAATAATGAGACGTTTTCCAATTTAGAATTAATGAATGGCCAATAATCAGATATAATTGTCTAAATTAGAATAATAAATGGCCAATAATCAGATATAATTTTCTACATTACAATACTAAGTGGCCAATAATATTAGAACAATAAATAGTCAATAATCAGATATAATTGGCTAAATTATAATAAAAAAATGGCCAATTATCAGTTACAATGGTCTAAATTACAATACTAAATAGCCAATAATCAGATTTTGTCTAAATTAGAATAAGAAAGGATCAATAATAGGGGAGTATTGTCTAAATTAGAATAAAAAATGGTTAATAATCAGACATAATTGTCTAAATTAGAACAATAACTGATCAATCATCTGATATAATTGTCTAAATTACAACAATAAATGATCAATAATCAGACATAATTGTCTAAATTAGAACAATAAATGATCAATAATCAGATATAATTGTCTAAATTAGATTAATAAATGGCCAATATTCAGATATTATCTAAAGTAGAATAATAAATGGTCAGTAATCAGATAGTATTGTCTAAATCAGAACAATAAATGATAAATAATCAGATATAATTGTTTAAATTAGATTAACAAATGGCCAATAATCCGATATGATTGTCTAAATTAGAATAATCAATGATAAATAATCAGATTCGATTGTCTAAACTAAGGGACGGCGTGGCGCAATGGGATAGTGGCCGTGCGCAACCCGAGGGTCCCTGGTTCAATCCCCACCTAGTACCAACCTCGTTGTGTCCTTGAGCAAGACACTTCACCCTTGCTCCTGACGGGTGCTGGTTAGCGCCTTGCATGGCAGCTCCCTCCATCAGTGTGTGAATGTGTGTGTGAATGGGTAAATGTGGAAGTAAATAATAAATGGGTTGTACTTGTATAGCGCTTTTCTACCTTCAAGGTACTCAAAGCGCTTTGACACTACTTCCACATTTACCCATTCACACACACATTCACACACTGATGGAGGGAGCTGCCATGCAAGGCGCCAACCAGCAACCATCAGGAGCAAGGGTGAAGTGTCTTGCTCAGGACACAACGGATGTGACGAGGTTGGTTCTAGGTGGGATTTGAACCAGTGGCCCCCGGGTCACTGGTTCAAATAGTAGTCTCAAATCGCTTTGAGTAGCTTGAAGGTAGAAAAGCACTAAAGAAGTACAACCCATTTATCATTTAGAATGATAAATAGTCAATGATCGGATTCTGTAGTCTAAATTATAATATGAAATGATCAATAAACAGACAGTATAGTCTAAATTAAAATAATAAATGACCAATAATCAGATTTAATTGTCTAAATTAGAATAATACATGGTGTTTACGAATCGCGTAAAGCAGTGTTTTTCTTAATTTTTTTTTATTAAATCAACATAAAAAACACAATATACACTTACAAATAGTGCACCAACCACAAAAAATTCCCTTTTTCATGACAAAGAAGAAAAAGAAGAAAAAAAAAGACACCCCCCCGGGCCGCGGGACAGATTATTAAGCGTTGACCGGTCCGCATACAAAAAGGTTGGGGACCACTGGCGTAAAGGACCAACGTTTCTTCCTCGAGATGTAACCAAAAAAGTTGAAAAAGTGCAAGATTTTACGAAACAACGAGGAGAAAAACCATAATATAATTTCCTTATTATCGAAGAAAATAAAGCAAACATTTGAAATAGCGCAACACTTTGACCATGGAAAAAGAAAAGTAAGGAGTAGAGGATGTGACGTCATCTTTGCACATGCGCAGAACCGACCGTACGTCCGGGAGTGAACGGCCGGGCGGCGAGTAAGATGGCGGACTGAGTGGCTGCAACGCAAATGTAGACACAAATAAAGAAATTATTCGTCTTTAAGTTTGGAGCGACGGAGTGCGGTTAAAGATGAGATAGTGGAAGTTTCCAAAAACGTCATTTTGGAAACTATCGTGAGCCCTCAAAAGAGCGTCTAGGAGACATTAGCCGACTTCGTTGAAGAATGTAAACAAAAAGCCGCCATGATTGTTAGCTTGAAGAAGGCAATGGAGTTCACATCAGAGGAGATGAAAGAATGCAAAAGTCACATGAAGAACGTGGAAGAGCAAAAGAAGCGCTTGTGTAAAGAAAATAGTGAAGAAGAGAACTCGAGTAAGAGATGTGCAGTTTGTGAAGAGAAGACTGGACCACATGTCTACATCAACCTGCAGAGGACTGGAGGTAATAAAGAAGAATAATACAAACCCCGTTTCCATATGAGTTGGAAATTGTGTTAGATGTAAATTCAAACGGAATACAATGATTTGCAAATCCTTTTCAATCCATTTTCAATTGAATGCATGTTCACCACTGTGTTACATCACCTTTTCCTTTAACAACACTCAATAAACGTTTGGGAACTGAGGAAACTAATTGTTGAAGATTTGAAAGTGGAATTCTTTCCCATTCTTATTTTATGTAGAGCTTCAGTCGTTCAACAGTCCGGGGTCTCCGCTGTCCTATTTTACGCTTCATAATGCGCTACACATTTTTAATGGGAGAAAGGTCTGGACTTCAGGTGGGCCAGGAAAGTACCCGCACTCTTTTTTTTATGAAGCCACGCTGTTGTAACACTTGTCTTTCTGAAATAAGCAGGGGCGTCCATGATAACGTTGCTTGGATGATAACATATGTAGCTCCAAAACCTGTATGTACCTTTCAGCATTAATGGTGCTTTCACAGATGTGTAAGTTACCCATGCCTTGGGCACTAATACACCCCCATACCATCACAGATGCTGGCTTTTCAATTTAGCGCCTATAACAATCCGAATGGTTATTTTCCTCTTTGTTCCGGAGGACACCACGTCCCCTGTTTCCAAATATAATTTGAAATGTGGACTCGCCAGACCACAGAACACCTTTCCACTTCGCATCAGTCCATCTTAGATGAGCTCAGGCCCAGCCAAGCCGGCGGCGTTTCAGGGTGTTGTTGATAAATGGGTTTGGCGTTGCATAGTAGAGTTTTGCCTTGCACTTACAGATGTAGCGGCCAACTGTAGTTACTGACAGTGGTTTTATGAACTGTTCCTCAGTCCATGTGGTGATATCCTTTACACACTGATGTCGGTTTTTGATGCAGTACTGCCTGAGGGATCAAAGGTCCGTAATATCGTTGCTTACGTGCAGTGATTTCTCCAGATTCTCTGAACCTTTTGATGATTTTACGGACCGTAGATGGTAAAATCCCTAAATTCCTTGCAATAGCTCGTTGAGAAATGTTGTTCTAAAACTGTTCGACAATTTGCTTACAAATTGGTGACCCTCACCCCATCCTTGTTTGTGAATTACTTAGCATTTCATGGAAGCTGCTTTTATACCCAATCATGGCACCCACCTGTTCCCAATTAGCCTGCACACCTGTGGGATGTTCCATATAAGTGTTTGATGAGCATTCTTCAACTTTACCAGTATTTATTGCCACCTTTCCCAACTTCTTTGTCACGTGTTGCTGGCATCAAATTCCAAATTCAGTGATTATTTGCACAAAAAAAAAACATTTATGAGTTTGAACATCAAATATGTTCTCTTTGTAGTGCATTCAACTGAATATGGGTTGAAAATGATTTGCAAATCATTTTATTCCGTTTATATTTACATCTAACACAATTTCCCAAGTCATATGGAAACTGGGTTTGGAGATTACAATTCTGAGGAAAAGACATTTAGTGCAATGACAAGAGAGTGAAATGAGTGATTAAAATTGTGGAGATTATATTTTCGATGCGGGCAGCACGGTGGCCCAGGAGTTAGTGCACCTGCCTCACGATATGAAGGTCCTGAGTTCAATCCTAGGCTCAGGATCTTTCTGTGTGGAGTTTGCATGTTCTCCTCCGTGACTGCGTGGGTTCCCTCCGGGTACTCCGGCTTCCTCCCACCTCCAAAGACATGCACCTGGGGACAGGCCCCTCCCACCTCCAAAGATATGCACCTGGGGATAGGCCCCTCCCACCTCCAAAGACATGCACCTGGGGACAGGCCCCTCCCACCTCTAAAGATATGCACCTGGGGATAGGCCCCTCCCACCTCCAAAGACATGCACCTGGGGACAGGCCCCTCCCACCTCCAAAGATATGCACCTGGGGATAGGCCCCTCCCACCTCCAAAGACATGCACCTGGGGATAGGCCCCTCCCACCTCCAAAGACATGCACCTGGGGATAGGTTGATTGGCAACACTAAATGGTCCCTAGTGTGTGAATGTGAGTGTGAATGTTGTCCGTCTATCTGTGTTGGCCCCGCGATGAGGCGGCGACTTGTCCAGGGTGTATCCCGCCTTCCTCCTGAATGCAGCTAACATAAACTCCAGCACCCCCCGCCACCCCAAAAGGGACAAGCGGTAGAAAATGGATGGGTGAGTATTTTCAATGGAGCTGTAAACAATGAATAAATAAACTATTATCTGGATTTGTATTCTAAGTTGTAAATCATTAACTACTCCTTGTTCATTTTCATGATGTGTTTCTCTTTTCTATTATGTATGCTTTTCTTTTTATTTACAAACAACATTCCTATATCACGGCACACAACCTTGCAGAAACTAAGAAACAAAATAAGGATGGAGTGTGCTATTTTGGATTTACACTGTATGACAAAAAAATTGGAAAAGGAATTTTACCTTTGCAACCTTATTATACTAAGTTTTATATTCATAAATGTAAGTTTCTCAATACCCGACCTGTTTTTTGTGCCTTTGAAAAAATAATTAGAACTGTACGATAAAACTCTCTCTACCTCTAACAACCAAAAAGCTATGAAAAGGATGATGCTTATTGACTGAAATTGAGTGAGCCTATGGCTTTGCACTTGTATATATGTGTATATACATATATACACACACACATATGTATATATATATATATATATATATATATATATATATATATATATATATATATACTCAATGTATGTTTATACATACGTCACACACACACACATATATATATATATATATATATATACATACACAAATATTAATATATATATATATATATATTTATATACACACACATACATACATATATATATATATATATATATATATATATATATGTATTTTTGTGTATATATACATGTATATACACATAGGTATATATGTATATACATATATATATATGTATGTATGCATATGTATGTGTATTTATGTATATATATACACAAATACATATATACACACACATATATATATATATATATATATATATACTCAATGTATGTATATATATATGCTCAATGTACGTACATATATATGTCACACACATATATATATATATTAATGTATGTGTATGTATATATATATACATACACATACATTAATATATATATATACTTATATATTTACATACATATACATACACATACATTAATATATATATATACTTATACACATACAAATATACACATATACACACACATACATACATATACATATATACAGTATGTATTATTTTTGTGTATATATACATGTATATACACATATATGTATATATGTATATACATATATATGTATGTATGCATATGTATGTCTATTTGTGTATATATATATACACAAATACATATATACACATATATATATATATACTCCATGTATGTATATATATACTCAATGTATGTATATATATATGTCACACACTCACATATATATATATACATACACATACATTAATATATATATATATATATATATATATTTATATATATACATACATACACATATACACACACACATACATACATATATATATATACACATATGTATGTGTGTATTTTTGTGTATATATATATATACATATATACACATATATGTATATGTATATGTATGTATGCATATGTATGTGTATTTATGTATATATATACACACATAAATACATATATACACACACACATATATAAATATATATATATATATATATAAATATATATATGTATGTATATATATATATGTATGTATATATATATATGTGTATATATATGTGTATATATATATATATATATATATATATATATATATATATATATATATATATATATATATATATATATATATATATATATATATTGCATTCTATTTTAGTTACTTTGAATTTACAACCCCCTGGCGCTGATTTGGACTTTTTTGTACTCACTTTGATTATTATTGCTCAACTGTTTGTAAATGTTGAAATTTATGAATAAAGGTTTATAAGTTTAAAAATAATAATAATGAAAAAAAAAAACATAAAATTAAAAAAACAAGGAAGGAGTAGGGCTTCACGGTGGCAGAGGGGTTAGTGCGTCTGCCTTACAATAAGAAGTTCCTGCAGTCCTGGGTTCAAATCCAGGCTCGGGATCTTTCTGTGTGGAGTTTGCATGTTCTCCCCGTGAATGCGTGGGTTCCCTCCGGGTACTCCGGCTTCCTCCCACTTCCAAAAACATGCACCTGGGGATAGGTTGATTGGCAACACTAAATTGGCCCTAGTGTGTGAATGTGAGTGTGAATGTTGTCTGTCTATCTGTGTTGGCCCTGCGATGAGGTGGCGACTTGTCCAGGGTGTACCCCGCCTTCCGCCCGATTGTAGCTGAGATAGGCGCCAGCGCCCCCCGCGACCCCAAAAGGGAATAAGCGGTAGAAAATGGATGGATGGATGGAGGAAGGAGTAAAATGACGTTTTCCACGCACATGCGCAGAACCGATGTTTCCGGTCGTGAAAAAAAAGCAAGGTGGCGAGCAAGATGGCGGACTGACTGGCTGTGTTCCCCTGTCTCACAATTACGATATCAATTCACAGCAAGTTTAGAAACACACAGGTCAATTGTAGAGCTCTGAAACGGAAGTTGGATTTGGAGCGATGGAGTGTTACCCGAAGTGAAGATTGAAGACGTGATAGAAGATTGACGACTACTGCTATGCTAAGATGGCGACGTCATGTCAAAAAGAACATGAAAGACAATCAGAAACTTCCAGCAAATCACCAACGCAGATAAAGACCAAAGATGAAGGTGAGTGACTTGAAGTTTTATTATTTGAAAGTTCTTTGAATTCAAGCCCTTAAAATGTGAAATTAGCCGACCTTGTTGAAGAACGTAAAGAAAGAGGCGCCATGATTGTTAGCTTGAAGAAGGCAGTGGAGTTCACATCAGAGGAGATGAAAGAATGCAAAAGTCAAATGAAGAAAGTGGAAGAGCAAAATAATGATGTGAAAGAAGAGATGTTGTGGAAGAGTAAGAGATGTGCAGTGTGTGAAGAGAAGAACACATGCCAAGAATGCAATGGCTTTCAACTAAGGGTGTGGGAAAAAATAGATTCGAATATGAATTGAATCGAATACATTGTGCAATTCAGAATCGATTCTCATTTTTGAAAAAATCGATTATTTAAAAAAAATGATTTTATCAATCCAACAAACCACTACACAGCAATACCATAACAATGCAATCCGATTCCAAAACCAAACCTGACCCAGCAACACTCAGAACTGCAATAAACAGAGCAATTGAGAGGAGACACAAACACCACACAGAACAAACCAAAAGTAGTGAAACAAAAATGAATATTATCAACAACAGTATCAATATTAGTTATAATTTCAGCATAGCAGTGATTAAAAATCCCTCATTGACATTATCATTAGACATTTATAGAAATAATAAAAAAGAACAATAGTGTCACAGTGGCTTACACTTGCATGGCATCTCATAAGCTTGACAACACACTGTGTCTAATATTTTCACAAAGATAAAATAAGTCATATTTTTGGTTCATTTAAGACAGGGGTGTCAAATTCAAATACAGAGTGGGCCAAAATTTTAAACTGAACAAAGCCGCGGGCCAAGGTTGAACAAATTAACCTTTTAATAGGGACCCAAACAAGCAAGGCTTATATAACTTTATAACTTTATAGTGACATGCAAAATTAAGTTTCAAATAATAATAACAATAGTAAAAAAATATCAATGGCATATCAAATGAAATTCAAATAAAAATAGAATGCCTCTTTTCTATTTGCAGCCTTCTGAGGTAAATATCAGAATAAACTGTTTCCACAGGCCAATAATAAATTTGAAAGTAAAATGACAATAAGGAATGAATCAAACATTCAAGCCTTGAAGTAGCAAGAGAAAGTGAATGAATAAAACATTAATTATTGTTCAGTTTGTTACACTGATTTGTCCCACTCTCCTTTGTGGAGGGGGTCCGGTCCGATCCGGTGGCCATGTACTGCTCGCCTGTGTATCGGCTGGGGACATCTCTGCGCTGCTGATCAGCCTCCGCTTGGGATGGTTTTCTGCTGGCTCCGCTGTGAACGGGACTCTCGCTGCTGTGTTGAATCCGCTTTGGACTGGACTCTCGCGACTGTGTTGGATCCATTGTGGATTGAACTTTCACAGTATCATGTTAGACCCGCTCGACATCCATTGCTTTCCTCCTCTCCAAGGTTCTCATAGTCATCATTGTCACCGACGTCCCACTGGGTCATTATTGTCACCGACGTCCCACTGGGTGTGAGTTTTCCTTGCCCTTATGTGGGCCTACCGAGGATGTCGTGGTGGTTTGTGCAGCCCTTTGAGACACTAGTGATTTAGGGCTATATAAGTAAACATTGATTGATTGATTGATTGATTAAACAACGCTTATACAACCTAATAGTGCAAAATCAACTTACAAAATAACAAACGAAAGAACATCACAGAAATAAAATTTAAATTAAAAATGTAATTCCTCTTTTCTATTTGCAGCCTTCTGATGTAAATATCAACATTAACTTTTTCCACTAGCTAATACATTTGAAAATAAAATAACGAGGTGGTTGGGGTTGGTGGTAGGGGGAGTGGATTTTGTAGCGTCCCGGAATAGTTAGTGCTGCAAGGGGTTCTGGGTATTTTTTCTGTTGTGTTCATGTCGTGTTGCGGTGCGGTTTTTCTCCCGAATTGTGTTTGTCATTCTTGTTTGGTGTGACTTCACAGTGTTAAAGTTGTTTATACAGCCACCCTCAGTGTGACCTGTATGGCTGTTGATCAAATATGCCTAGCATTCACTTGTGTGTGTGTGTGTGTGTGTGTGTACAAGCCGCATATATTATGTGACTTGGCCGGCATGCTGTATATATAGAGGAAAAGTGGACGTAACAACAGGTTGTGGGGAACGCTAAAGACAGTGCCTTTAAAGGGGAACATTATCACAATTTCAAAAGGGTTAAAAACCATAAAAATCCGTTCCCAGTGGCTTGTTGTATTTTTTGAAGTTTTTTTCAAAATTTTACCGGTCTCGGAATATCCCTAAATAAAGCTTTAAAGTGCCTTATTTTCGGCTCTCTGCGAAGACACTGGCCATTTCCCTGTGACGTCACACAGTGCTGCCAATGTAAACAAACAATGGGAATACCACAGCAAGATATAGTGACATTAGCTCGGATTCAAACTCGGATTTCAGCGACTTAAGCGATTCAACAGATTACGCATGTATTGAAACAGATGGTTGGAGTATGAAAATATTGAAGAAGAAACTGAAGCTATTGAGCGAATAGCTATTGACGCTATTCATAGCCATAGCATGGCCGAATAGCTGCGTTAGCATCGCCGGTAAAATGTGCGGACCAAACGATCAGGACTTTCGCATCTTTTGACACTGGAGCAACTTAAATCCGTCGATTGGTAAGTGTTTGTTTCGCATTAAATGTGGGTGGAAGGAAACGTAATATAGTTGCAGATGCATCTGTAGGTTATCCATACATCTCTGTTCCATGTCTGCTTTAGCACCGGCGGTAAATAGCATGTTAGCATCGATTAGCGTAGCATGTTAGCATCTATTAGCTGGCAGTCAAAATCAACCAAACTCACCTTTTTGATTTCGTTGACTATCGTTGCAAATGCATCTGCAGGTTATCCATACATCTCTGTGCCATGTCTGTCTTAGCATCGCCGGTCAAATGTGGAGACACTCTGGCACATTCAATGGGGGTCTGGCGGCAGACACCTTGGGAACCTGGGGCCAGTGGTGCAACTTGAATCCCTCCCTGTTAGTGTTGTTACACCCTCCGACAACACACCGTCGAGGCATGATGTCTCCAAGGTTCCAAAAAATAGTCAAAAAAACGGAAAATAACAGAGCTGAGACCCGGTGTTTGTAATGTGTTGAAAATGAAAATGGTGGGTGTGTTACCTCGGCGACATCACATTCTGACGTCATCGCCTCCAGCTCGGTAAACAGAAAGGCGTTTAATTCGCCAAAATTCACCCATTTAGAGTTCGGAAATCGGTTAAAAAAATAGATGGTCTTTTTTCTGCACCATCAAGGTATATATTGACGCTTACATAGGTCTGCTGATAATGTTCCCCTTTAAACCAAAAATAAACAGCCCCTAAGAAAAGGCATCGGAGCCTAGGGAAGGCTATGCAGGGAAAAACTAAAACTGAACTGGCTACAGAGTAAACAAAAACAGAATGCTGGACGACGGCAAAGACTTACTGTGGGGCAAAGACAATGTACAGCGGAACACGACATAACCATCAACAATGTCCCCACAAAGGAGGATAAAAAACACTGAAATATTCTTGGTTGCTAAAACAAAGTAGATGCGGGAAATATCGCTCAAAGGAAGACATGAAACTGCTACAGGAAAATACAAAAAAAAGAGAAAAAGCCACCAAAATAGAGAACTAAAACACTACACATAGGAAAACAGCAAAAAAGTCCAAATAAGTCATGGCGTGATGTGACAGTACACCTACTTTGAGACAAGAGCTACAGTGGTTATGGTTTGAAGTCATATCCAACAACTGCGACGTCGTCTCTTTACTGTCAACTTAGTTTCGTTTATTAATGATTTCTGCTGGTGGTTGGCCTCCGCATTTTTTCAACGCAAAAAATGTGCCTCGGCTCAAAAAAGGTTGAAAAACACTGCTCTGAACCATGGTGTGCTGGGTGCAGTTAGCACGGTCAGAACCAGGGACAGATGTAATACATTGATTAAGAAAGCTGACTCCGTCCTAAGCTGCCCACTAGACAGCATTGAGAATGTTGTTGACCATGTTTGCATCCATAACATCCACTTCCTGTGGAGGCCCTGACTTGCTTCTTCAGCATTAGACTCTTACTTCCACAGTCATAAGACTTTACAGCGTACTTTTTTGATTTGTCATCGTTTTTGTTGGTGTGCAAGACGCATGTTAAGTGTTTTTTGTCCTATTTTTGTATCCACACATCGTTGTTCGTCCGTCGGGTCGACGAGGACCACTCTCTTGTTTTTGTATCCACACAAAGTGCAATCATTACTGCGCAACATGTTTTATTTATTGTTTAGTCCTCAATTGTAGTTTTTCATTATGTTTTATTTCTGTTACTGTATGTAACGCTGAAATTAATCAATCAATGTTCATTTATATAGCCCTAAATCACAAGTGTCTCAAAGGGCTGCACAAGCCACGACCACATCCGCGGTTCAGTGCCCACATAAGGGCAAGGAAAAACTCGATGAGAATGACTATGAGACCGGGGGGGGCCGGATGCAATGGATGATGAGTGTGTCTGACATAATATTGTGAAAGTCCAGTCCATAGTGGATCTAACATAACAGTGAGAGTCCGGTCAATAGTGGATCTAACTTAATAGTGTGAAAGTCCAGTCCATAGTGGATCTAAATTAATAGTGAGAGTCCAGTCCATAGTGGATCTAACATAATAGTGAGAGTCCAGTCCATAGTGGATCTAACATAATAGTGTGAGTCCAGTCCAAGTGGATCTAACATAATAGTGAGAGTGCAGTCCATGGTGGATCTAACATAATAGTGAACATAATAGTGTGAGAGTCCAGTCCATAGTGGATCTAACATAATAGTGAGAGTCCACTCTATAGTGGATCTAACATAATATTGCGAGACTGCGGTCCATAGTGGATCTAACATAACAGTGAGAGTCCAGTCCATAGTGGATCTAACATAATAGAGAGAGTCCAGTCCATAGTGGATCTAACATAATAGTGTGAGAGTCCAGTCCATAGTGGATATAACATAATATTGTGAAAGTCCAGTCCATAGTGGATCCAACATAAAAATGAGAGAGTCCGGTCCATAGTGGATCTAACATAATAGTGCGAGTCCAGTCCATAGTGGATCTAACTTAATACAGAGCGTCCAGTCCATAGTGGATCCAACATAATAGTGAGAGTGCAGTTCATTGTGGATCTAACATAATAGTGAGAGTCCAGTCCATAGTGGATCTAACATAATATTGTGAGAGTCCAGTCCATAGTGGATCTAACATAAGAGTGAGAGTCCAGTCCATAGTGGATCTAACATAATAGTGAGAGTCCAGTCCATAGTGGATATGACATAATAGTGAGAGTCCAGTCCATAGTGGATCTAACATAAGAGTGAGAGTCCAGTCCATAGTGGATCTAACATAAGAGTGAGAGTCCAGTCCATAGTGGATCTAACATAACAGTGAGAGTCCAGTCCATAGTGGATCTAACATAATAGTGCAAGAGTCCAGTCCATAGTAGATCTAACATAATAGTGAGAGTCCAGTCTATAGTGGATCTAACATAATAGTGCGAGAGTGCGGTCCATAGTGAATATAACATAATAGTGAGAGTCCAGTCCGTAGTGGATCTAACATAATAGTGAGAGTCCAGTTCATAGTGGATTTAACATAATATTGTGAGAGTCCAGTCCATAGTGGATCTAACATACTAGTGAGAATCCAGTCCATAGTGGATCTGACATAATAGTGTGAGAGTCCAGTCCATAGTGAATCTGACATAATAGTGAGAGCCCGGTCCATAGTGGATCTAACATAATAGTGAGAGTCCAGTCCATAGTGGATCTAACATAATAGTGAGAGCCCGGTCCATAGTGGATCTAACATAATAGTGAGAGTCCAGTCCATAGTGGATCTAACATAATAGTGTGAGAGTCCAGTCCATAGTGGATCTAACATAATAGTGAGAGTCCAGTCCATAGTGGATCTAACTTAATAGTGAGAGTCCAGTCCATAGTGGATCTAACTTAATAGAGAGAGTCCAGTCCATAGTGGATCTAACATAATAGTGAGAGTCCAGTCCATAGTGGATCTAACTTAATAGTGTGAGAGTCCAGTCCATAGTGCATCTAAATTAATAGTGAGAGTCCAGTCCATAGTGGATCTAACTTAATAGTGTGAGAGTCCAGTCCATAGTGGATCTAACATAATAGTGAAAGTCCAGTCCATAGTGGATCTAACATAATAGTGTGAAAGTCCAGTCCATAGTGGATCTAACATAATATTGTGAAAGTCCAGTCCATAGTGGATCTAACATAATAGTGTGAGTCCAGTCCATAGTGGATCCAACCTAATAGTGAGAGTCCAGTTCATATTGGATCTGACATAATAGTGAGAGTCCAGTCCATAGTGGATCTAACATAATATTGTGAAAGTCCAGTCCATAGTGGATCTAACATAATAGTGTGAGTCCAGTCCATAGTGGATCTAACATAATAGTGAGAGTCCAGTCTATAGTGGAGCTAACATAATAGTGAAAGTCCAGTCCATAGTGGATCTAACATAATAGTGTGAGAGTCCAGTCCATAGTGGATCTAACATAATAGTGAGAGTCCAGTCCATAGTGGATCTAACATATTGTTACCAGGAGGGCATTCCAGACAACTGGAGTCCCAATAGAAAACGCTCTATAGCCCGCAGAATTTTTTGGGGTTCTGGGAATCACTAATAAGCCGGAGAAATCCCAATATTTCTTCATTGTTGGCTAAATTCAAATATTTCTATCTATTGAGAACTTCCCAAAACATCTTACTTATTTCCTTGCAAACAGACTACTATATATATATTTAAAGGGGAACTGCACTTTTACAAAAATGTTTTCTATCATTCACAATCTGTATGCGAGACAAGAGCACATATGTTTTTTAATGCAATCTAACTCATTAAATACTAGAAGTATGAGTTAGCTGGATATGGAGGTCAGGGGGATTTGCTCTAGTCCACCTATAAAGTACTATCATAAGACATCCAAACACCTCCATCGAGGTTTTATATAGATGCTGTAAGTATATTTGTATATTTATATAAGTATATTTGTAATGTAGTAGCAGGCACATTCATAATAACATGTAGTATTTACATATTTTCCTTATTTCAGGCATAAGGCAACTACTACTGTGAAGTGAAGTGAATTATATTTATATAGCGCTTTTCTCTAGTGACTCAAAGCGCTTTACATAGTGAAACCCAATATCTAAGTTACATTTAAACCAGTGTGGGTGGCACTGGGAGCAGGTGGGTAAAGTGTCTTGCCCAAGGACACAACGGCAGTGACTAGGATGGCGGAAGCGGGAATCGAACCTGCAACCCTCAAGTTGCTGGCACGGCCACTCTACCAACCGAGCTATACTACTGGTACTACTACTACTACTACTGCTACTACTGGTACTACTGCTACTACTACTACTACTACTACTACTGCTACTACTGCTTCTACTACTACTACTACTACTGCTACTACTGGTACTACTTCTACTACTACTACTACTACTACTGCTGCTACTACTGGTACTACTACTACTACTACTACTACTACTACTGCTACTACTGGTACTACTACTACTACTACTACTGCTACTACTGGTACTACTACTACTACTACTACTACTACTACTACTGCTACTACTGGTACTACTGCTACTACTACTACTACTGGTACTACTGCTACTGCTACTACTACTACTACTGGTACTACTGCTACTGCTACTACTACTACTACTACTACTGCTACTGCTACTACTGGTACTACTACTACTACTACTACTGCTGCTACTACTGGTACTACTACTACTACTACTGCTGCTACTACTGGTACTACTACTACTGCTACTACTGGTACTACTACTACTACTACTACTACTACTACTACTACTGCTACTACTGGTACTACTGCTACTACTACTACTATTACTACTACTGGTACTACTGCTACTGCTACTACTACTACTACTACTACTACTACTGCTACTACCAATCATGGCAGACTTCAAGAGAGACAACAAAGATTACCATATTTTCCGGACCATAGGGCGCATGGGATTATTAAGCGAGCTGCAGATGAGCGGGTCTAGTCAGGTCTATTTTCATACAAAAGGCGCACCGGATTATAGGCCGAATTTAACCTATTAAGGCCCAAGCTATTTTTTTACATGCTTTTTTTACATTTCTGTTTGCTATTTGGGCTTATTAGACACAAATTAGAATAAAAACTAATAATCATCTTTATGACATGATGTACTTAGTCCATAAGTACACAAAGGTGTACTTCATATGTAGTGACCTGCAGATTTTTATTTGTATAGTTTTTTCCCCAAAGTCAATTATATAGGTAATACTCTTCTGACACCACCAGATGACAGTATAAGTGTCCACATAAGTGGCCTTAAGACCCCAATTCGGTAGTGTACACAATTTTGGAAATAAGAGTTAAAAGGTGCTGTCCACGCCTGTGGCCACGAAAGCCTTTAAAGGCGTTAAAGGGGTCGTATTATTTTTTTCTTTTTCTAAATGTAAAACACTTCCTTTTAGTCTACATAATATGTAATGGTGGTTCTTTGGTCAAAATGTTGCATGGATGGTGTTTTACAGACCGTCTTCAAGTCGCTTTCTGACAGTCGCTTCAGGATTATTTAGGTGGCTCACCTTCTGCAGCGTCTTTTCTAACTAGGGTTGCAAAGGGGTGGAAAGTTTCCAGTAAATTTCCGGAAATTTACCGGAAATATCACCCCAACCAATGTAGGCGGAAAGGCGGTGTACATTTGCAAATAGTGTGCAAAGAGCTACGTCAAAAATGGCACAAAGATACAGCAGCATATAGTAGGGGTGTAACGGTACACAAAAATGTTGGTTCGGTACGTACCTCGGTTTAGAGGTCCCGGTTCGGTTAATTTTCGCTACAGTAAGAAAACAACAAAATGTAAATTTTTTGGTGATTTATTTACCAAATTTGTAAACAATGGCATAATTGTAAATAATGTAAATAATTCAATGTATATACTATGATGATTAACTTGTGTGATGACTGTATTATGTTGATAGTATATATTTGTACCATCAATTGATTAACGTGGACCCCGACTTAAACAAGTTGAAAAACTTATTGGGGTGTTACCATTTAGTGGTCAATTGTACGGAATATGTACTGTACTGTGCAATCTACTAATAAAAGTATCAATCATTCAAAACATACATATACACACAGGGTCCATTGCCAGGGTTAATGTGGTCAACATATATAAAATAAAAAATAAATAAGATCACGCTCAGAATGGTTTCTTGTGAAGTGAAGTGAATTATATTTATATAGCGCTTTTCTCTAGTGACTCAAAGCGCTTTACATAGTGAAATCCAATATCTAAGTTACATTTAAACCAGTGTGGGTGGCACCGGGAGCAGGTGGGTAAAGTGTCTTGCCCAAGGACACAACGGCGGTGACTAGGATGGCGGAAGCGGGAATCGAACCTGCAACCCTCAAGTTGCTGGCACGGCCGCTCTACCAACCGAGCTATACCGCCTCTTAACAAAACCTTTCTACATATAAAGTGCTTTTTTTGATTGATTGATTGAGACTTTTATTAGTAGATTGCACAGTACAGTACATATTCCGTACAATTGACCACTGAATGCTAACTAGGGATGCACCGAAATGAAAATTTGTGGCCGAAGCCGAATAAAATTTAAATGCTTGGCCGAAGGCCGAATACAGAATACCGAATAATGAATGCAGTTTTTCACAATTTTTTTAATATTGCATAAATAGCCTAGAATAAATATTAAAAAAAAAAAGCACAGTTTTTCATTTATATTAGGCCTTCAAACAAAACATGCATTCCAAAAAAAATAAAGTGCATTAATGTGGATAAACCCACAACAAATGAATTATTGTCCTTTTGGCAAAAGTCTGCTTAGCCACAGTAGATATGCTAATAATGTAAACAGAAGGCTCAAGTAAATCTCAATAAGTGTGTGCTTGTAACCTCATACACTTATACAGGTAGCCTACACAACAGGCTAATAATGTAAACAGAGGCCCCACTAAATCTCAATAAGTGTGTGCTTGTAACCTCATACACTTATACAGGGACACAACATATCCCAACGTCACCGCGTCACTGCACATTGGTTGATTGCGTCACCGCGTCAAGAAATTGCGTCACACGCCACTATTCGGCCTTGTTTTTAACTCATTCCACCGAAGGCCGAATGTGGCTTTTTTTGCCATATTCGGCCGAATATATTCGGTTACCGATTAATCGGTGCATCCCTAATGCTAACACCCCAATAAGTTTTTCAACTTGTTTAAGTCGGGGTCCACGTTCATCGACACCGCCCGCCGTTATTTGTGGACATGTTCCATAAATATTGATGTTAAATATTTCTTTTTCTGTGAAGAAATGTTTAGAAGTAAGTTGATGAATCCAGATGGATCTCTATTACAATCCCCAAAGAGGGCACTTTAAGTTGATGATTACTTCTATGTGTAGAAATCTTTATTTATAATTGAATCACTTGTTTATTTTTCAACAAGTTTTTAGTTATTTTTATATATTTTTTCCCAAATAGTTCAAGAAAGACCACTACAAATGAGCAATATTTTGCTCTGTTATGCAATTTAATAAATCAGAAAGTGATGACATAGTGCTGTATTTTACTTCTTTATCTCTTTTTTTCAACCAAAAATGCTTTGCTCTGATTGTGGGGTACTTGAATTAAAAAAAATGTTCACAGGGGTACATCACTGAAAAAAGTTTGAGAACCGCTGTGTTATGAGAGTAGCGTATGTGTGTGTGTGTGTGTGGCCTTTTAATATGTGACAGCATGTGAGGTGAGTGTGTGAGCGAGCGAGGTGAGGGAGCGGTAGTGAGTGCGGGAATGGCTGGTGTTTTGTTGGATTGGCTGTGTGCAAGACCTCAATAAAGCCACGATTTGCTACTAATTGCCGGACTCTTCATTTACCCTGGAGTCCGGAGCTGTGGAGACCCACTGCCGGGTAGAGTGAAGGGTTTTTCCTTTGAGAATACATCAATCCAATCCAATCCACTTTATTTATATAGCATAAAAATATATAAAAGTTATATAGTGTATAAAAAACACAGAGGACAACAGAGGACAGAGGACCACACAACTCACGTAGTGTTAAAAGCCAAAGAATAAAAGTGGGTCTTAAGACGAGACGAGACATCAGCCCTGGAGGAGTGTCTCCCATGCGCTCGAGGAACACAGGGGAGACACTCTTGGAACCGGAAGCAGGAAAGGTGCAACACATGTTTGACGTGTTGTCAGAAGCAGCTGCTGAACAATCTCGGCCAACCTCCGTCTTCCATTGTTGTATCGCGCTGCCAAAGTGTTCCCAAACGGGAGATCTTTAACGAGGCAGGAGGTTGATTGATTGATTGATTGATTGATACTTTTTTTTTTATTAGTAGATTGCACAGTACAGTACATATTCCATACAATTGACCACTAAATGGTAACACCCCAATAAGTTTTTCAACTTGTTTAAGTCGGGGTCCACGTTAATCAATTCATGGGGTCTTCCAGTTCTGGCTTTGACATGTTGTCCTAGCCCGGTCGCTGCTAGCATGTGTACTCGTTCGGTACACCTCTGAACCGAACTGAAACCCCCGTACCGAAACGGTTCAATACAAATACACGTACCGTTAAACCCCTAGCATATAGAAAAGTGCCCAATAATATATATTTATTGTAATTCCTCATTCCTTCCCGAATATTCCCATTGATTCCCATGGACGATGTCCAACTTTGGATAATCAAAAAATGGTCAATATTTCCAAACTACGGTTGCAAAGGGGTGAAAAGTTTCTGGTAAATTTCCGGAAATTAATAATACAAGTTTCCGGTAAATTTCCGGAAATTTACCGGAAACTTTCCTACCTTTGCAACCCTAGTTTGGAAATATTGACCATTTTTTGATTATCCAAAGTTGTACACCGTCCATGGGAATTAATGGGAATATATGGGAATGGTTGGGGAACTACAATAAATATAAATTATTGGGCACTTGTCTACATGCTGCTGCATCTTTGTGCCATTTTTGACGTAGCTCTTTGCACAGTATTTGCAAATGTACACCGCCTTTCTGCCTACATTGGTTGGGGTGAAATGTCTCTACACATCAGATGGTATACGTGGCATTATTATGTTTGGATTTATTTATTCTTGTAAACACTTTTATCGATTGATTGATTGATACTTTTATTAGTAGATTGCACAGTTCAGTACATATTCCGTACAATTGACCACTAAATGGTAACACCCGAATACGTTTTTCAACTTGTTTAAGTCGGGGTCCACGTTAATCAATTCATGGTAACACAAATGCAATGCCACACACACATATATAAATATTCAGCTAAACAATTGGAGTAGTCTTTAAAAATATTTTACTCATGGACAAATGAATAGAAATAGGCTAGATGAATGAATGAACACCCAATCAGCATGCTAAATCCAACTGTAACCTTCATTCTTGTATGGCAAGGGTAGGGAACCTATGGCTCTAGAGCCAGATGTGGCTCTTTTGATGACTGCATCTGGCTCTTAGATAAATCTTAGCTGACATTGCTTAGCGCTATAATTATGAATAATTTCGCTGGTAATCACAGTGCTAAAAATAACGTGCAAATATATAAAACATTCTCATGCATTTATATCCATCCATCCGTTTTCTACCGCACCTGTTCAAGAAGTCGCATTAATGGTAAGAAGTATTTTATGTCACGATGGGGGGGTTGCAGCTTGCTGCAGGGTCGTTCTGTCAGAAAGGCAGACGGACTACTCGGGACATGGCATTTAGGTAAAAACATAATTTAATTTTAACTAAATAAATTATACAAACAAAAATCGCTCACAGCGGAGGCACAACTTGGGCTAAAGAACAAAGCTAACGCATAAACAGACTAAGAACATAAATCAAACAAAACTTACTTGGCATGGCATGAATCACAAAACTATGGCAAGGCATGAAACAAGTCAGCACAGGACGACTGACTGGCAAAGACGAGCTTAAATACTGCCTTTGATTAGTGCTCGGGAAGCAGGTGAGCGGGTGTTTTGTCCACCTGTGTGAGTAACCAAGGAAACCAGACAAGGGAGTGGAAAAAAAAACAGGAACTTAAAGAGTCCAAAGGACAAACGGCACATGGCCAAACAAAAACATGATCAACAGACATGACATTTTATTTATTATTGGTTAGCTTCAGAATAACAATGTTATTAAAAAGAATAAGAGACTTATTATACTCAAAAAATGTTGGTCTTACTTAAAAATGCACGCATTTAGTTGTATTCAGTGTTAAAAAAAATATGATATGGCTCTCACGGAATTTAAATATTTGGCTTTCATGGCTCTCTCAGCCAGTAAGGTTCCCGACCCCTGTTGTATGGCAACAGAATGGCTAACAGAACAGAGGGCAGAGGAAACCACACCTTTTGATTCAGTATTTGCTAGTTGAACTTTACAGATCACAAAAAATTTAAATTCGGATCACTAACGTTGTTAGCATAAATCAATGGGATTTAACATAGAGAAAATTAGTATCACGGCTAACGTAGAAATATTTTCGGTTCAGTATGAGACTGTGGTGGTACTTAAACCTAGCTAGCTAGAGATATCGGCCCCGAAACTCATTTAACAAGTACAGGAACAGCTAGCTGGCTTGAGTGGAAGTCTGCTGGAGTAGTCTACAGTCATAGAGTAACACGCAATTACACCTCTATTACACTTAAATACCATAGATCAAATATATTTACCCCGATAATATCGTCAAAACTTACCTGACTGGATGAAGTCCTTGGGCTCAAATACTAGTGTGGCCTCAATAGCCCTGCTGTAGTGTGTAGCATGCTGGGAATTATCTGTGCGGAATACACAGTGAAGGGTTGAAATTCTACTGAATTTGCATTAAATCGAGTTGTTTTAGCTAATAATCATGCTGCGAGATCTAGCATGTTGCATTCAATGTTTATTCCCATTAATCTCCCATATATTCCCGTTAAGTTTCTATCTTTGAATATTCCCGGAATTTTGCAACCCTATTTCTAACCATATAAAATGTTGGTGTTTACCTGAGTCATATTGCAGTCCATGCATATCTCTTATGTGTGACTGCCATCTACTGGTCACACTTATAATTTCACCATGTACCAAATAAAAAAGCTTTGAGGTCGGTAAGCGCAACCAAAATTATTTCGTACATCAGGCGCACCTGTTTATAAGGCGCCCTGTCAGTTTTGAGAAAATTAAAGGATTTTAAGTGCGCCTTATAGTCCGAAACATTTTGTACTTTGGAACAGATAAAGATCCAGAACCTAATATTTTTGAGCCTGAACAGAAAGAAGAAGGATGAGCTACACGTTTTAGAAGCCAAGTGCTAAACTGATCAAGGTTTAGTGAAACTAAGCATCACTTACTGTCCAATGTCTGCTCTCACAGGGATGCCGATTGATGGGATGTTCATATCTTTCCGATTTGATGAAGAAGTAATCATAATCCTCACGTTGGCTGGAAACATGCTTATTTTGTGTGTATTTTTAGATATCTTTGGGTTTAGGTTGTATATCAAAGTTGACCAACTTCTCGGTTTATGGCCACAACCTAGTCCTGTTCGAGCGAGAGGCGTGAATTATAATCTGGAATTAACTTTCACCAACTCGGAAGCAATCCTGCTGCAGCAGCTCTGTATGTCAATAGCTGCATAAGCTAGTCCAGTGTTTTTCAACCATCGTGCCGCGGCCGTGAGATATAGTCTGGTGTGCTGTGGGAGATGATCTAATTTCACCTATTTGGATTGAAAATATTTTTTGCAAACCAGTAATTATAATCTGCAAATTATGTGAGTGGTCGGTGCCACTCGCCGGTAACCGTGTAATACTCTTCCATATCAGTAGGTGGCAGCAGGTAGCTAATTGCTTTGTAGATGTCGGAATCAGCGGGAGGCAGGGTGCAGGTAAAAATGCATCTAATGCTTAAAAAAATAAATAAAAAAAGGTGAGTGCCTCTAAGAAAAGGCATTGAAGCTTCGGGAAGGTTATGCAGAACAAAACTAACACTGAACTGGCTACAAAGTAAACAAAAACCAAATGCTGGACAACAGCAAAGACTTACTGTGGAGCAAAGATGGCGTCCACAAAGTACATCCGAAAATGACATGACAATCACCAATGTCCACACAGAGAAGGATAAAAACATTGAAATATTCTTGACTGCTTAAACAAAGTAGAGGCGGGAAATATCGCTCAACGGAAGACATGAAACTGCTACACGAAAATACAAAAAAAAAAGAGAAAAAGCCACAAAAATAGGAGCGCAAGACAAGAAGTAAAACACTACACACAGGAAAACAACAAAAAAGTCAAAATAAGTCAGGGTGTGATGTGACAGGTGGTGACAGTACACCTACTTTGAGACAAGAGCTGCATTGATGCATGCTTGGTTATGCTTTACTGTCAACTGAATTTTCTTTTTTAATGTATTCTGCTGGTGGTGGGCCTCCGGAATTTTTCAACGCAAAAAAATATCGGTATATTCTAGCTTCACTTGTCTGAGTCTAAGAGAAGTCGTGTAAACATTGATCCATCACTCTGGCAAGGCACTAAATGAATGGCCATGAAACACTACACACACATACAGTACATAGAAGAAAGTGTGTAAAGCATGGGTGTCAAACTCCGGCCCGCGGGCCAAATTTGGCCCGCCGTGTATTTTCATTTGGCCCTTGAGGCAATATCAAATTAACATTAGAGCTGCCCCGCCGGTATTATACAGTGGCGGTGTCGCTGTGACACCGCATTCACCGCTAATACTCATACTTGCTAACCCCCCACACAATTTTCCAAGGAGACTCCCAAATTTCAGTGCCCCTCACGAAAATCACAGGGGGCAACCATTCTCCCAAATTTCTCCCGATTCCCACCTGGACAACAATATTGGGGGCGTGCCTTAAAGGCACTGCCTCAAGCGTCCTCTAAAACCTTTCGTCATGTCCGCTTTTCCTACGTAGAAACAGCATGATATATGTAGCTTTTACACACACACACACACGCTAATGCAATGCAAGCTTGGTCAACAGCCATACAGGTCACACTGAGGGTGGCTGTAGAAAAAACTTTTAAGACTGTTACAAATATGCGCCACACTGTGAACCAACACTAAACGAGAATGACAAGCAAATTTCGAGAGAACATCCGCACTGTAACACAACATAAACACAACAGAACAAATACACAGAACCCCCTTGCAGCACTACCCCTTCCTGGACGCTACAATATAAACATTTATTATTAGCCTGTGGGAAAAGTTTATTTTGATATTTACCTGAGAAGGCCGCAAATAGAAAAGAGGCATTCAATTTCTATTTAAATTTGATTTGATATGCCATTGATATTTTTAAATTATTAGTATTATTTGAAACTCAATTTTGCATGTCACTATAAAGTTATATAAGTCTTGCTTGTTCAAAATTCAATGCAAAACTTGTTTGGGTCCCTATTAAAAGGTTAATTTGTTCAACCTTGGCCCGCGGCTTTGTTCAGTTTGAAATTTTGGCCCACTCTGTATTTGAGTTTGACACCCCTGGTGTAAAGTGTGTTTGTGTTGTTTGTTTTTCCCAGAAGAACTTCCCCCTCAGTTAGGGGGCAGCTCCATTTTGACGCAGAAGACTACACAGCCCCCCCACATAAAAAAGGAAGAGGAGGAACTCTGCATCACTCAGGAGGGAGAGTGTCTTCGAGGGCGAGAGGAAGCGGATCACACAGACTTTCCACTGACTGTTGTCGCCGTGAAGATTGAAGAGGATGAAGAGAAACCACACGTAGACAACCTCTTGGCTCCACTATCAGATAGTGAGGCTGAAGACGAGGTTGAAGTACCTTTGAGCAGCGATACAGACTGTGAAGGTGAAATGAGGACTCACACTGACAACAAACACTCTGGATGCGCTAAAAAGAACGGAGGTAACAAATGTTTCAGCTGCTCTGTTTGTGAGAAAAGCTTCACGAGAAAGAGCAATCTGACAGAACACATGAGAACACACACAGGAGAAAAAACCTTGAGCTGCTCAGTTTGTGGTAAAATCTTTGTTTCCAGACAACGTTTAAATCAACACATCATAACACACACAGGAGAAAAACCATTCAACTGTTCAATTTGTGGTAAAAGCTTTACTATAAATACCAATTTGACGCAACACATGAGAACACACACGGGGGAGAAAACATTCCATTGTTCAGTTTGTGGCAAAAGCTTTTCTCGAAAGAGCAATTTGACTCGACACTTGAGGACACAAACAGAAGATGAAACGTTTAACTGTTCAATTTGTGGTAAAAGCTTTTCCCGAAACATAAACTTGACTCAGCACATGAGAACGCACACAGGGGAAAAACCCTTTACCTGTTCAGTTTGCGGTAAAAACTTTTCCATAAAGAGCAACTTGACTCAACACATGAGAACACACACAGGAGACAATCCATTTAAGTGTTCAGTTTGTGCTAAAAGCTTTAGTCAAAAAATCAATTTGACGGAACACATGACAACACACACGGGAGAAAAAACATTTAACTGCTTAGTTTGTGGTAAAAGCTTTTCTCATAGCAGCAGTTTGACTCCACACATGAGAACGCACAGAGGAGAGAAACCGTTTAGTTGCTCTGTTTGCGGTAAATGCTTTGTTTCTAGACAGGGTTTGACCCGACACCTAATGACACACACTGGACTAAAACCCTTTAATTGCTCAGTTTGTGGTAAAAGCTTTTGTCGGAACAGTGATTTGACCCAACACATGAGAAGACACACTGAAGAAAAACCGTTTAGTTGTTCATTTTGCAGTAAAAGGTTCCATTGCAATGCAAATGTGGTCAGACATATAAGAACACACTTGGGAGAATAGTCATTCCGCTGGTTAGTTGGTAGTATGTTGCATATATTTGTGGCGACATCCTCTTAAACACAGGACCTCCTTGAAATATGTTAACTGCTTCTTTCACAAATAACAGATGACTGGTACACATTGGGTTTATCTGGAGCATAATCTTATCTTCTAGTGACCCCATGTCTTCCATGTATCTGAATCTTTCCTGAAAAGTAAGATAAATGATGCTTAAAGTGCTTGGTTACTCCACCAGTCGACACAGACCTAACTGGGGAGGAATTGTAGTCGTCTTCAAAGTCAGAATGTCTGACTTTGAACACCAACAACATGAATCGATATGCCCGAAACCACACAATCTAGCTTGCTAGGGGCCTCATGTATTAAGACACGCATGGATTTCCTACAAGCAGTGATGTACGCCCAAACCTGGGTCATGAGTCAGATCAGATGTGTTGATATAAGCTCATGCAATAATCCATGCTCATTACTTTTATACATCCCAAATATTGTGGAATTGGGGCGCACACTCCTGTCACGCCCACATTTAAATAGGAAAACCATCTATATATATTAGCCATTCACCTGTGACCTCCCGCTCTACAAACACAAATATATTCAGCAAGAAGGTGCCCAAGAACATTTTCACAAACAACGAGTTAGAGGTGCTTCTTGCTGGAATGTACAACAACTTTTGTTCCAAGTGTAACATCCGTTAACTCTTGTATGTTCTGCGTTGTGTTTTTTGTTTACTGGGAGGCGGACCACGGCTCGATTTATCGAAGTCAGGATGGTGGATTTGTCCGAACAAATCAACAAAAGACTCAATATAGGGCGGTGTAGCTCGGTTGGTAGAGTGGCCGTGCCAGCAACTTTAGACTTCCAGGTTCAATTCCTGCTATGGCCATCCCAGTCACTGCCGTTGTGTCCTTGGGCACCTGCACCCAGTGCCACCCACACTGGTTTAAATGTAACTTAGATATTGGGTGTCACTATGTAAATCACTTGAAGTCACTAGAGATAAGCGTTATATAAATATAATTCACTACACTTCACAGTAAGGGTCTGTGACATACATACAGTCTCCTCCACACAGCACGTGGGTTCCAAGCTACTTTTATCAAATAAACACAAAGAAAACCCTGTAAAGTATTGTTTACAAAGCTTGTATGTTCGATTGACACATTAACTCCATGTTCACGTCTTTGACACTCTCAGTATTACATGTATAAAACAAAGTTGCCATTGTAGAAAAAACAAAATAAATGATCAAAAATGACAAGTACTTTACCTCCTCTAAGGAGAAGTGATGACACAAGCAATTTCTTAAAGAGACAGTAGGTGTATTAAAGCTTGAGTCTGTTTTGCTTGTGTTCCGTCATGTGACTTCTTCCCGTAAGTGAAAAACAGCAGTGCGCCAACTCTCTTAAAGGGGAACATTATCACAATTTCAAAAGGGTTAAAAACAATAAAAATCAGTTCCCAGTGGCTTGTTGTATTTTTTGAAATTTTTTTCAAAGTTTTACCTGTCCCGGAATATCCCGAAAAAGCTTTGAAGTGCTTGATTTTCGCTATTTGCTTAAGCCACTGTCCATTTCCCTGTGACGTCACATAGCGATTCCAATACAAACAATGGCGAATAGCACAGCAAGATATAGCGACATTAGCTCGGATTCAGACTCGGATTTCAATTTATATTTACTGTATAGTAGTTGTGTTCTATTATCTTACTTTGTCTGACTATTAATGATAGGCAACTACTGAAGATATTTTTCTTATGACCACATTTTGAAGATTTATAAAGGATAGTTGTACTCATATAATCACTGTGTTGTCATTCTAAAAGATGTGTTGTTGTATGGCATTTGTTTAGTGTATGTTTTTGTGTCACTTTCTCTAAATAAACATGACGTTTGAAAAAAACTGAGTATCACCAGTTCGTGAGTTTATCCTAGCGCGGTTATCAATAACAATTGTACGATCATTTTCATTTGAAGCAGTGAAAATAACTGTTGGAAGTTTTCAAGGAACTTTATTGTCATATTCCATATTCATGCTACAAAGACAACATGTTTGATGTTCAAACTGATAAACATTTACCATTTGTTGCAAATAATCATTAACTTTAGAATTTGATGCCAGCAACATGTGACAAAGAAGTTGGGAAAGGTGGCAATAAATACTAATTGAGTTGAGAAATGCTCATCAAACACTTATTTGTAACATCCCACAGGTGTGCAGGCTAATTGGGAACAGGTGGGTGCTATGATTGGGTATAAAAGCAGCTTCCGTGAAATGCTAAGTAATTCACAAACAAGGATGGTTCGAGGGTCACCACTTTGTAAGCAAATTGTCGAACTGTTTTAGAACAACATTTCTCAACGAAGAACTTTAGGGATTTTACCATCTAAGCTCCGTAAAATCATCAAAAGGTTCAGAGAATCTGGAGAAATCACTGCACGTAAGCAATTATATTACGGACCTTTGATCCCTCAGGCGGGACTGCATCAAAACCGACATCAGTGTGTAAAGGATATCACCACACGGGCTCAGAAAACCACTGTCAGTAACTACAGTCGGTCGCTACATCTGTAAGTGCAAGTTAAAACTCTACTATTCAAAGCGAAGGCCATTTATCAACAACACCCAGGAACGCCGCCAGCTTGCCTAGGCCCGACCTCATCTAATGCAAAGTGGAAAAGTGTTCTGTGGTCTGAAGAGACCACATTTCAAATTGTATTTAGAAACTGTGGACGTGGTGTCCTCGGGAACAAAGAGGAAAATAACCATCCGGATTGTTATAGGCGCAAAGTTCAAAAGCCAGCATCTGTACGGTATGGGCGTATATTAGTACCCAAGGTGTAACGCCGGTTCGGCGTTGTGGTACCGGGTTCGATTCCCTCGAGGATGCGTCAAACGAAGAACACAACAAAGGTAGGATCTAACAAATTTATTAACAAAAAGTGAGCTCTGAACAAAAACACTGGAGCTAATAAAAAGGGAAACAAAAGACGCTAGCATGAAAGCTAGGAAATATAAAGAACTAAGACTTGGCACGATGGCACGAAAAGTAAAAACAAAGATGATTAGCATGTGAGCTAAAGATGACAATAAGGTGGCTTAGCTAATAAGCTAGCGAGGAAAACATACCTGACGTTACTTGTTGCATGTGAGAAAATTAGAGTCCCAGAAAGGATAAACAGAAGAGGCTGGCTTATAAAGGGTGGTGATTACAAGAACAGGTCTGCGAGAACCGAGACTAGCAGGTGGAAATAATAAGTGACCATGGAAACGAACAAAACAGGAAGTAAACGGGTCAGAACGGAGAATGAAAACACAGATGGAAAAATAAACAACAATGTGTGAAGATCAGAGTAATGGATCGTAACACAAGGCATGGGTAACTTACACATCAGTGAAGGCACCATTAATGCTGAATGGTCCATACAGGTTTTGGAGTAACATATGTTGTCATCCAAGCAACGTTATCATGGACGCCCCTGCTTATTCAGCAAAACAATGCCAAGCCACAGCATGGCTTCGTAGTAAAAGAGTGCGGGTACTTTCCTGGCCCGCTTGCAGTCAAGACCTGTCTCCCATCGAAAATGTGTGGCGCATTATGAAGCGTAAAATACTACAACAAGACCCTGGACTGTTGAAGAACTTAAGCTGTACATCAAGCAAGAATGGTAAGGAATTCCACTTTCAAAGCTTCAACAATTAGTTTCCTCGGTTCCCAAACGTTTATTGAGTGTTGTTAAAAGAAAAGGTGCTGTAACACAGTGGTGAACATGCCCTTTCCCAACTACTTTGGCACGTGTTGCAGCCATGAAATTCTAAGTTAATTATTGTTTGCAAAAAAAAAAAAGTTTATGAGATTGAACATCAAATATGTTTTTGTAGTGCATTCAACTGAATATGGGTTGAAAAGGATTTGCAAATCATTGTATTCCGTTTTTATTTACATCTAACACAATTTCCCAACTCATATGGAAACGGGGTTTGTATAAAGGGATATACAGTAGAGAACAGTCGTGTAGCCAGTGCGCCGACAGGAGCAAACGTCACCGCCTCTGTCTCTGGTCCTGCGGATGAGCACCATCGGATGGGGGCGGGGCATGTGCTGACAGCGAGACAGAGCTGACAGGTAATTAAATTTCCCAGATGGTACGTGTTAATCTAACCATCCGTTGTCTTTAACAGTAGGCGGCCGAGAGCAGGAGGGGAGAGAGGATACGGACGTGACTGGAAAGTCACGTTCTACTGGAGAAAGACTTTGACAAAAATCTACTTTGACAAAAATTCCCTGCTTAGGCTGCTGCCCAGTGACCTGACCTTGGATAAGCAGAAGAAAATAGATGGATGGCTGGAATGAAGAAACGTTGAAAGAGACAAGCGGCAGAAAATAGATGGATGGAATAAAGAAACGTTGAAAGGGACAAGCAGTAAAAAATGGATGGATGGAATGATGAAACGCTGAAAGGGACGGGCGGAAGAAAATGGAAGGATGGAATTAAAAAACGTTGAAAGGGACAAACGGTAGAAAATGGATGTAATAAAGAAACATTGAAAAGGACAAGCGGTAGGAAATGGATGGATGGATGGATGGATGGACGGAATAAAAAAATGTTGAAAGGGACAAGCGGTAGAAAATGGATGGATAGATGGAATAAAGAAACATTGAAAGGGACAAGCAGTAGGAAATGGATGGATGGAATAAAGAAACAAAAGGGACAAGCAGTAGGAAATGGATGGATGGAATAAAGAAACATTGAAAAGGACAAGCAGTAGGAAATGGATGGATGGATGGATGTAATAAAGAAATGCTGAAAGGGACAAGTGGTAGGAAATGGATGGATGGATGGACGGAAAGAAGAAACGTTGAAAGAGACAAGCAGTAGAAATGGATGGATGGATGGATGAATGGAATAAAAAAATGTTGAAAGGGACAAGCGATGGAAAATGGATGGATGAATGAAACATTGAAAGGGACAAGCGGTAGAAAATGGATGGATGGATAGAATAAAGAACGTTGAAAGGGACAAGCAATAGAAAATGGATGGATGGAATAAAGAAATGTTGAAAGGGACAAGCGGTAGAAGATGGATGGATGGATGAACAAAGAAATGTTGAAAGGGACAAGCGGTACAAAATAGATGGATGAATGGAATAAAGAAACGTTGAAAGGGACAAGCGGTAGAAAATGGATGGATGGATGGAATAAAGAAATGTTGAAAGGGACAAGCGGTAGAAGATGGATGGATGAATGGAATAAAGAAATGTTGAAAGGGACAAGCGGTAGAAAATGAATGGATGGAATAAAAAAACGTTGAAAGGGACAAGAAGTAGGAAATGGATGGATGGATTAAAGAAATGTTGAAAGGGACAAGCGGTAGAAAATGAATGGATGGAATAAAAAAAAACGTTGAAAGGGACAAGCGGTAGAAGATGGATGGAATAAAGAAATGTTGAAAGGGACAAGCGGTAGAAAATAGATGGATGGAAGGATGGAATAAAAAACATTGAAAGGGACAAGCGGTAGGAAATGGATGGAAGGATGGAATAAAGAAACGTTGAAGGGGACATGCTGTAGAAAATAGATGGATGGATGGATGGAATAAATAAACGTTGAAGGGGACAAGCGGTAGAAAATAGATGGATGGAAGGATGGAATAAAAAAACATTGAAAGGGACAAGCAGTAGAAAATGGATAGAAGGATGGAATAAAGAAACGTTAAAGGGGACAAGCAGTAGAAAATAGATGGATGGATGGATGGAATAAAGGTTGAAAGGGACAAGCGGTAGAATTTGGATGGAATAAAGAAACATTGACAGGGATGTTAGAGTGATCTATGGTTGTGTGCTGCCATCTCCTGGTCAAAGTTGGCCATGACGTACTCGGGTTACTTTATGGTTGGCCAACGTTTTAGTTGTTGTTGTGCACCTGGCGGCAAGTAAGAAGTAAAAAGTCTGACGTGAAGAGAGACGTAACTTCATCACCTCGCCTCAATATATATTACAAGGGACAAGCGGTAGAAAATGGATGCATGGATGGATGTTTTTTCTGTGCAGTGAACGATGAAGTACTCCATGTTAATGTTTATGTTGCGGTTTTTATTTTTATTAATAAAATAAAAAAGATTCAAGCATCACATCACGTGACCTCGCAGAAACAAAAAAACAAATAAGGAAAGAATGAAAGGTCGTTGGTCTTGCACATGCGCAGAACCGACCGTATTTCCGGAAGTGAAAGGCTCGGTGAGAAGCAAGATGGCGGACAAAGTGGCTGTGTGTGACTTCTCTCTTTAACTGCTCTCTAACTAAACTATAGACACACGAACTTCAAGGATTCCTCTTTTCTAAAGCGCCCGAAATGGAAGTTCGGCGAGATGTCGTGGTGTATAAAGTGAAAGTTTAAAGACGTGATAGAAGTTGGACGACTACTGCTATGCTAAGATGGCGACGTCATGTCAAAGAGAAAGTGAAAGACAATCAGAAACTTCCAGCAAATCACCAACGGAGATAAAGACGGAAGATGAAGGTGAGTGACTTGACGTTTTGTCATTTGAAAACTATTTGAATTTCAAGCCCTTCAAGGCCTACTGAAAGCCACTACTAGCGACCACGCAGTCTGATAGTTTATATATCAATGATGAAATATTAACATTGCAACACATCCCAATACGGCCTTTTTAGTTTACTAAATTACAATTTTAAATTTCCCTCGGAGTTTCCTGTTGAAAACGTCGCGGAATGATGACGTGTGCTTGTGACGTTATTGGTTGGAGCGGACATTTCAGCCCAGCACCACTTGCGGCTAAAAGTCGTCTCTTTTCATCGCATAATTACACAGTATTCTGGACATCTGTGTTGCTGTGTCTTTTGCGATTTGTTCAATAATATTGGAGAAGTCAAAGTAGAAAGATGGAGGTGGGAAGCTTTAGCCTTTAGCCACACAAACACACGGTGTTTCCTTGTTTAAAATTCCCGGAGATGAAGCTTTACTATGGATCAGAGCGGTCAAGCGAACATGGATCCCAACCACTTGTTGACCGGCAGGTTTCGGTGATAAAATTGTGGTAAAAAGTCGCCTCTTACCGGAGATCAGCGGAGCTTACGCCGTCCATGCAGCTTCCTGACTTCCCTTAGAGACTGGCGTCAACACACCTGTGGACACACCCCTCCGACTATCAGGTACTATTTAACTCACTAAAACACTAGCAACACAATAGAAAGATAAGGGATTTCCCAGAATTATCCTAGTAAATGTGTCTAAAAACACCTCTTGGCTCCCAATGCAATCGCCTTTTTTTAACATTATTTTTAATTTTAATTTTTTCTAGTCCTTCACTATCAATATCCTCATCCACAAATCTTTCATCCTCGCTCAAATTAATGGGGAAATTGTTGCTTTCTTGATCCGAATAGCTCTTGATGCTGGAGGCTCACATTATAAACAATGTGAGGATGTGAGGAGCCCTCACACCGGTGATGTCATCGTCTGCTACTTCCGGTAAAGTCAAGGCTTTTTTATTAGCGACCAAAAGTTGCAAACTTTATCGTCGATGTTCTCTACTAAATCTTTTCAGCAAAAATATGGCAATATCGCGAAATGATCAAGTATGACACATAGAATGGACCTGCTATCCCCGTTTAAATAAGAAAATCTCATTTCAGTAGGCCTTTAAAATATAGAAATTAGCCGACTGATGAAGAATGTAAAGAAAGAGCCGCCATGATTGTTAGCTTGAAGAAGGCAGTGGAGTTCACATCAGAGGAGATGAAAGAATGCAAAAGTCAAATGAAGAAAGTGGAAAAGCAAAACAAGCGCTTGTGTAAAGAAAATAATGAAATATTTCAACCATTCTTCATCACCAAGACGTTACTGCTCACTACTACTTTAAGTCAAGTAGAATGGAAAAATAAGATGACTTTTAAATAAGAGATGTCCGATAATATCGGACTGATGATATTATCGACCGATAAATGCTATAAAATGTAATATCGGAAATTATCGGTATCCCTTTCAAGAAGTAAAATGTATGACTTTTTAAAACACCGCTGTATGAAGTGGTACACGGCCCTAGGGAGAAGTACTATAAACCAATAAACCTTAAAGGCACTGCCTTTGCGTGCAGGCCCAATCACACAATATCTACGGCTTTTCACACACTCAACTGAATGCAAGCATACTTGGTCAACAGCCATACGGGTCACACTGAGGGTGGCCGTATAAACAACTTGAACACTGTTACAAATATCCCTAAATAAAGCTTTAAAGTGCCTTATTTTCGACTCTCTGCGAAGACACTGGCCATTTCCCTGTGACGTCACACAGTGCTGCCAATGTAAACAAACAATGGGAATACCACAGCAAGATATAGTGACATTAGCTCGGATTCAAACTCGGATTTCAGCGATTTAAGCGATTCAACAGATTACGCATGTATTGAAACAGATGGTTGGAGTATGAAAATATTGAAGAAGAAACTGAAGCTATTGAGCGAATAGCTATTGACGCTATTCATAGCCATAGCATGGCCGAATAGCTGCGTTAGCATCGCCGGTAAAATGTGCGGACCAAACGATCAGGACTTTCGCATCTTGTGACACTGGAGCAACTTAAATCCGTCGATTGGTAAGTGTTTGTTTCGCATTAAATGTGGGTGGCAGGAAACATAATATAGTTGCAAATGCATCTACAGGTTATCCATACATCTCTGTGCCATGTCTGCTTTAGCACCGCCGGTAAATAGCATGTTAGCATCGATTAGCGTAGCATGTTAGCATCGATTAGCTGGCAGCCAACATCAACAAAACTCACCTTTGTGATTTCGTTGACTATCGTTGCAAATGCATCTGCAGGTTATCCATACATCTCTGTACCATGTCTGCTTTAGCACCGCCGGTCAAATGTGGAGACACTCCGGTACATTCAATGGGGGTCTGGCGGCAGACACTTTGGCATCTTCGGGCCAGTGGTGCAACTTGAATCCCTCCCTGTTAGTGTTGTTACACCCTCCGACAACACACCGTCGAGGCATGATGTCTCCAAGGTTCCAAAAAATAGTAAAAAAAACAGAAAATAACAGAGCTGAGACTCGGTGTTTGTAATGTGTTGAAAATGAAAATGGTGGGTGTGTTACCTCGGCGACGTCACGTTCTGACGTCATCGCCAGAAACAGAAAGGCGTTTAATTCGCCAAAATTCACCCATTTAGAGTTCGGAAATCGGTTAAAAAAATAGATGGTCTTTTTTCTGCACCATCAAGGTATATATTGACGCTTACATAGGTCTGCTGATAATGTTCCCCTTCAACATGCCTCAAAACTGCAGTTTAGAATTTGGGACATGCTCTCCCTGAGATAATCCTGATACCGACTACAACTATGGGAAATACTAACTTTGACTTTCACGGGGGGAAGGCGTGGCGAAGTTGGTAGAGTGGCTGTGCTAGCAATCTGAGGGTTACTGGTTCAATCCCCACCTTCTACCATCCTAGTCACATCCGTTGTGTCCTTGGGCAAGACACTTCACCCTTGCTCCTGATGGGTCCTGGTGAGCGCCTTGCATCAGTGTGTGAATGTGTGTGAATGTGGAAATACTGTCAAAGCGCTTTGGGCTCCTTTTAAAAAGGGGTAGAAAAGCACTATACAAGTACAACCCATTTACCATTTCACAAAGTGCATTATTTTTTTTAAACATCCCTCAAAACATCAGCTATTGAAACAATGCAGGCACACAGCTTCAATCCAGAGTATACTAGAGTCATCAAGTAAACTAACGTAGTCCTCCTTTAGTGCAAGACTTCCTGGTATACTGTATAACAGGAAATTATAAACTGGCCTCAATCCGCCCTGCTCCAACGAATTTGTATGAGTAACACAAATGTGCTGCAAGCTAGTGGTGAGTGCTTGAAGTGGCCTACCAGTCAGTCAGAGCTTCTAAAATGCTGCGTTGAGACAGGGCACCTCCGTTCATTGCCAGCTGCAAAGTGTGCGCCATGCAGGGCAGACAAGCCATACCAAACTCCACCGTAGCTTCTGACATACTGCGTGCGTTGTCCCTGACCATAACGTGGGCGTTCGCCCTGGGGTGGTTTTTGTTGTAGTTCTGTTTTTTCTCGGCCGAGTCTTTAAGCGACAACTGTGTGGTATTACTTTTTTTCGGTGTTTGCTTTTCATCCATCTTCTGCTTGTATTCATCGTGTACCTCCTTCTAATTCTTGAAAAGGATGGGAAATCAAATTGCTCGTATTAAAGGAAGACGTGGTGGTTCCTCCTCGCATAACCAACTTTTTGCAGTCATTGCAAATTGCCAGTTTTTTTTATCCGTCAGACACACTTTATAAAATAATCCCAAACCATAGACATGGTGTCGTTAGTCAGTCACCGAGCTCGCTACCTTGTTAGCCACGGCTACAGCACCGGCAACAACACACTCTTGTTGTTGTTATGCCGCGCTCGCGGCGGTTTGATGAGGTCATCAAGCGTCGCCAGTAAACCTCTCATGCTTCAGTTGTCAACTCCTATGTTGTGTGTGGGAGAAGTGAGAGGGGAGGGGCTGCTGATTGGGATATGTACCGCTCCATACAGCGGCGTTTTGAAATGTCATTAATTTGACTTTTTGAAACTGATACGCATAATTTCCGATATTACATTTTAAAGCACTTATCAGCCGATAATATTGGCCTGCCGATACTATCAGACATTTCTAGTCTTATATGATGAAAACTCGATCGTACAACGGAGTTAACCTGCTGCTCCAATTTAAAATCTGAAATGGATGAGTGAGGATAAAAAGACCACGTCTAGTAGAAGTTTGTGACCCCACTGTGGTTGTTACTTTAGGTGATATTATTTCCCCGGTAACGTAACAAATCGGCTGTTTAGCGCAGAATATCACAAAAATTTAGTTAAATTCTGTCATCGTGAGAAGAAGGAACATTTGTTTCAGAAAATAATTTGCCCACAAAACAGTCAACCTCTGACACTAAACAAAGTGGAGACGGCCACTTGAAACACAAACTAAACTACTAAGAACAGTCCATACGCCCACAACACATCTCATCTGCTTGTGTTGTTGTGAACTACATCATCTCTGTAAGGTGAATGTACAAACAGGACATCAGTCGCAACTTGAGAGGCTTTCTCTTCTAACAGCCTCAACTCCTCTCCTTAGCCTCCGGCAAGCTTTTGTCGTTGGGAGGATTTATGGATCAATAGAGCATCCCTTATCGCTACGCCATCTTTATATACACTGTAGTGTGTAATCTGCTACAGCAAGCGAGGGCGTCAAAGCAAGTTTAAAGGGGAACATTATCAGCAGACCTATGTAAGCGTCAATATATACCTTGATGGTGCAGAAAAAAGACCATCTATTTTTTTAACCGATTTCCGAACTCTAAACGGGTGAATTTTGGCGAATTAAACGCCTTTCTGTTTATCGCGCTGGAAGCAATGACGTAAGAATGTGACGTCGCCGAGGTAACACACCCACCATTTTCATTTTCTACACATTACAAACACCGGGTCTCAGCTCTGTTATTTTCCGTTTTTTTGACTATTTTTTGGAACCTTGGAGACATCATGCCTCGTCGGTGTGTTGTCGGAGGGTGTAACAACACTAACAGGGAGGGATTCAAGTTGCACCACTGGCCCCAAGATGTCAAAGTGTCTGCCGCCAGACCCCCATTGAATGTACCAGAGTGTCTCCACATTTGACCGGCGATGCTAAGGCAGACATGGCACAGAGATGTATGGATAACCTGCAGATGCATTTGCAACGATAGTCAACGAAATCACAAAGGTGAGTTTTGTTGATTTTGACTGCCAGCTAATCGATGCTAACATGCTATTTACCGGCGGTGCTAAAGCAGACATGGCACACAGATGTATGGATAACCTGCAGATGCATTTGCAACTATATTACGTTTCCTTCCACCCACATTTAATGCGAAACAAACACTTACCAATCGACGGATTTAAGTTGCTCCAGTGTCAAAAGATGCGAAAGTCCTGATCGTTTGGTCCGCACATTTTACCGGCGATGCTAACGCAGCTATTCAGCCATGCTATGGCTATGAATAGCGTCAATAGCTATTCGCTCAATAGCTTCAGTTTCTTCTTCAATATTTTCATACTCCAACCATCTGTTTCAATACATGCGTAATCTGTTGAATCGCTTAAGTCGCTGAAATCCAAGTTTGAATCCGAGCTAATGTCACTATATCTTGCTGTGGTATTCCCATTGTTTGTTTACATTGGCAGCACTGTGTGACGTCACAGGGAAATGGCCAGTGTCTTCGCAGAGAGCTGAAAATAAGGCACTTTGAAGCTTTATTTAGGGATATTCCGAGACCGGTAAAATTTTGAAAAAGACTTCAAAAAATACAACAAGCCACTGGGAACTGATTTTTATTGTTTTTCACCCTTTTGAAATTGGGATAATGTTCCCCTTTAAGGAGAAACATCTCATGGATCACGGCTAAGCTACAGTAAAGATTATTTGTGTTGCTTGTGTCTTGTAGACATCCACCAGCCGATTGGTCATCCAGTAGAATTCCCGCCTCAGCTGCAGGGAGGCCATTCCAATTTGAAGCAGGAGACTCCAGAACCACTCCACATTAAAAAGGAAGCGGAGGAACTCTGCATCACTCAGGAGGGAGAGTGTCTTCTAGGACGAGAGGAAGATGATTACACCAAGTTTCCACTGACTGTTGTCTCTGTGAAGACTGAAGGTGATGAAGAGAAACCACAATTAGACAACTTCTTAGCTCCACTATCAGATAGTGATGCTGAAGATGAAGTTGAAGTAACTTTGAGCAGCGATACAGACTGTGAAGGTGATATGAGGACTCACACTGACAACAAACACTCTGAATGCTCTAAAAAGAAGAGAGGTAAAACCTGTTTGAGGTGCTCAGTTTGTGCTAAAATCTTTACAAAAAAGAGCCTTTTCGCTGAACACATGAGAACGCACACAGGGGAAAAACCATTTAAATGTTCAGTGTGCGGTAAAACCTTTTCCCAAAGGAGCAGTTTGACTCGACATATGAGAAAGCACAACGAAGAAAAACCACATAATTGTTCAGTTTGCGGTAAAGGTTTCACTAAAAAGTGCCATATGTCCCAACATATGAGAAGGCACACAGGAGGAAAGGCATATAATTGTTCAGTTTGTGGTAAAAGCTTTGGTTCCAGTTCAGGTGTGACTCAACACATAATAACACACAAAGAGCAAAAAACATGTAGTTGCTCCATTTGTGGTAAAAGTTTCTTTCAAAAGACAAATTTAAATCAACACATGAGAATACACACCGGAGAGAAACCATTTAAATGTTCAATATGTGGTAAAAGTTTTGCCCAAAATAGCAGTTTGACTGAACACACCAGAATACACACAGGAGAAAAACCATTCAATTGCTCAGTGTGCGGCAAAAGCTTTTCTCAAAAGAGCAGTTTGAATCAACACATGAGAATACACACAGGAGAAAAACCATTCAAATGTTCAGTGTGTGGTAAAACGTTTACCAAAAAGAGCCATTTGACTGAACACGTGAAAACACACACAATTATAAAAATGTTTAATTGCTCTGTTTGTGACGATAGCTTTAGTAAAAACTACCATTTGACTGAACACATGAAAACACACACCGGAGGAAAAACATTTAAATGTTCAGTTTGTGTTAAAATCTTTGTATCCAAGCAAGGGTTGACTCGACACATAAAGTTACACACTGGATTAAAACCATATAATTGTTTAGTTTGTGGTAAAAGCTTCGCTTTAAAAACCAATATGACTCGACACCTGAGAACGCACACCGGAGAAAAACCATTCACTTGTTCAGTTTGTGCGAAAAGCTTTTTTTCCGGACATAGTTTGAACCGACATGTATTGAATTTTAAACAGAATAAAACATTTAGTTGTTCAGTGTGCGGTAAAATATTACATCACAATGAAGACGCAGTAAAACACATGAGAACACACAAGAGAGAATAACCAATTAGCTGTTAAGTTACTGGTTTGTTGTTCATATGTGGCGACATCCACCCAAATCCAGGACCTCATCAAAATAAATTCACTATTTCTTTCACAAAAATATCTGAGGTCTTCGTACGAATGGGAATTTTTCTGGAGCAAAGATGAGTTATTTCCTCAGCAGACGCAACACACATGGTGATTTTTAGAATAATTATGTGTAAGTTATGGGGCGGCATAGCTCGGTTGGTAGAGTGGCCGTGCCAGCAACTTGAGGGTTGCAGGTTCGATTCCTGCTTGTGCCATCCTAGTCACTGCCGTTGTGTCCTTGGGCAAAACACTTTACCCACCTGCTCCCATTGCCACCCACACTGGTTTAAATGTAACTTAGGTATTGGGTGTCACTATGTAAAGCGCTTTGAGTCATTTGAGAAAAGCGCTATATAAATATAATTCACTTCACTTCACAAAAGTTTACCTTTTCGGAAACTTCGGGCGAGCAGATAGAGGCTGTCTTTGTTGCAACAAGCCAAAAGCTTGTAAAATTCCATTGTGCACGATGGGAGGCGAGGGGAGGGGTTATCCATTGTGATCCAAGACTTGCCCAAGCTCGATCCAGGACCAGCCCAAGCCCGAGGCATCTTTTTTTTGGGGGTTAATATGACTGAAAACAATAGCCATTTACATACCCCCCCCCCCACCCCCCACCCCTTCCTTTAGAAACAGGGAATATCCAAATAAAAGAGGAGACGTGGACCTTTTTTCGACACTGTACAAGGGTACAGATGTATACGTTTCTCCTCATTGAGCCAAATTGAATTCTGTCTCTGTTTGATTATTTGCTTCTTGTCTGTTTTAATAGATGTCATCGATGTTCAAACCTGAAGATGATTTTAGCTGGGGAGGAATTTGTAGTCTTGTTCAGTTATGTTTTTACCAGCTCCTCTATGCCTGACTTTGAACACCAACAACATGAATCGATCTGCCTGAAACTACACTTTCCAAGTTGCCTGGTGTTCATTTTTGATGATTCGATGCACAATGTAAAATCTGAGCATATTGACACTATCCGAGAACTCCACCCAATCATGGGAAGTAAAAAGACTGACGCTCATGGTCAATGTGTTCGTGAGTTGGTTTTACTCAACATTTTCCGCCAACTAGGAAGGGGGGAAATTGCCCCAAAACGAGCGTAGGTAGTCTGACTTTGTACTTGAAATCAAAATCTGAATACCAGAGAACCAATTAGACCCCTGCTGTTCCTCCATTAGAACATAAGGGACAGACTTTTAGCGAGACAAAAGATAAGACTGAGCTTCTTGCCACATATGCAGCTCATCAATCAATCAATGTTTATTTATATAGCCCCAAATCACAAATGTCTCAAAGGACTGCACAAATCATTACGACTACAACATCCTCGGAAGAACCCACAAAAGGGCAAGGAAAACTCACACCCAGTGGGCAGGGAGAATTCACATCCAGTGGGACGCCAGTGACAATGCTGACTATGAGAAACCTTGGAGAGGACCTCAGATGTGGGCAACCCCCCCCCCCCTCTAGGGGACCGAAAGCAATGGATGTCAAGCGGGTCTAACATGATACTGTGAAAGTTCAATCCATAGTGGCTCCAACACAGCCGCGAGAGTTCAGTTCAAAGCGGATCCAAAACAGCAGCGAGAGTCCCGTGCACAGGAAACCATCCCAAGCGGAGGCGGATCAGCAGTGTAGAGATGTCCCCAACCGATACACAGGCGAGCGGTCCATCCTGGGTCTCGACTCTGGACAGCCAGTGGTCATCGGACCGGACCCCCTCCACAAGGGAGGGGGGGACATAGGAGAAAAAGAAAAGATGCGGCAGATCAACTGGTCTAAAAAGGAGGTCTATTTAAAGGCTAGAGTATACAGATGAGTTTTAAGGTGAGACTTAAATGCTTCTGCTGAGGTGGCATCTCGAACTGTTACCGGGAGGGCATTCCAGAGTACTGGAGCCCGAACGGAAAACGCTCTATAGCCCGCAGACTTTTGTCCATCTTGATGTGAATGGTAAGAAACTCCAAAATTTGCAGCCCACAAATCAGCCAAGTTCTTTCAGCCATGAAATCCAAGCCCATAAATGTTCCTGAAAAAATGCCCTTCTCTTAACCCTGATGGGATCACAGCAACTGTACTTAAAGGCCTACTGAAATGAGATGTTCTTATTTAAACGGGGATAGCAGGTCCATTCTATGTGTCATACTTCATCATTTCGTGATATTGCCATATTTTTGCTGAAAAGATTTAGTAGAGAACATCCACGATAAAGTATGCCACTTTTGGTCGCTAATAAAAAAGCCTTTCCTGTACCGGAAGTAGCAGACGATGTGCGCGTGATGTCACGGGTTGTGGAGCTCCTCAAATCAATCATGGCCACCAGCACCTAGAGCGATTCGGACCGAAAAAGCGACAATTTCCCCATTAATTTGAGCGAGGATGAAAGATTTGTGGATGAGGATAGTGAGAGTGAAGGACTATCAATCAATCAATCAATGTTTACTTATATAGCCCTAAATCACTATTGTCTCAAAGGGCTGCACAAACCACAACACAAACCACTACGACATCCTCGGTAGGCCCACATAAGGGCAAGGAAAACTCACACCCAGTGGGACGTCGGTGAAGAAGTAAAAAAAGACGAGGGCGGTGGGAGCGATTCAGATGTTAGTAGACACATTTACTAGGATAATTCTGGAAAATCCCTTATCTGCGTATTGTGTTACTAGTGTTTTAGTGAGATTATATGGTCGTACCTGAAAGTCGGAGGGGTGTGGCCACAGGTGTGGGAAGCCACGTTTCTCGACGAGGAAAGGCAGCCGGGCGAGATTTTTTTTTCCCCCCTCTCCTCCGCGGTGTAAGCATCCGACGGTCAGGGGTGGCCGGTGGGAGGAGGCAAGAGAGTCCGCAGCTGCAGGAAGAACGACGCAAACTCTCCGCTCATGTCTACGGTAAGAGCCGACTTATTGCCACCATTTTCTCACCGAAACCTGCCGGTTGACATGTGGTAGGGAACCATGTTAGGCTTGACCACTCTGTTCCATAGTAAAGCTTCACCGTCAGCTTATAGCAGGGGTAGGGAACCTATGACTCTAGAGCCAGATGTGGCTCTTTTGATGACTGCGTCTAGCTCTCAGATAAATCTTAGCTGACATTGTTTAACACGATAAGTAATGAATAATTCTGCTGTTAGTCACAGTGTCAAAAAAAAAAACGTTCAAAATATAAAACATTCTCATGCATTTTAATCCATCCATCCGGTTTCTACCGCACCTGTTCGAGAAGTCGCATTAATGGTAAGAAGTATTTTATTTATTGTTGGTTATATTCAGAATAACTGTTATTAAAAAGAATGAGAGACTTATTTTATTATACTCTAAAAATGTTGGTTTTACTTAAAAATGCATGCATTTAGTTGTGTTCAGTCTTAAAAAATAATGTTATGGCTCTCACGGAAGTACATTTTAGAATATTTGGCTTGTATGGCTCCCTCAGCCAAGAAGGTTCCCGACCCCTGGCTTATAGGAATGTAAAAAAGGAAACACCGGCTGTGTTTGTGTTGCTAAAGGCGGCCACAATACACCGCTTCCCACCTACATCTTTCTTCTTTGACGTCTCCATTATTAATTGAACAAATTGCAAATGGTTCAGCAACACAGATGTCCAGAATACTGTGTAACCGACGACTTATAGCTGGGATCGGTGCTGGATCAAAATGTCCGCTACAATCCTTGACGTCACGCGCACGCGTCATCATAAGCGTCATCATTCCGCGACGTTTTCAACAGGAAACTTAAAATGGCAATTTAGTAAACTAAAAAGGCCGTATTGGCATGTGTTGCAATGTTAATATTTCATCATTGATATATAAACTATCAGACTGCGTGGTCGCTAGTAGTGGCTTTCAGTAGGCCTTTAAAAACTGATCCAGAGTTTGATCCAGACAGAAATGTGTGTTTGTTGAGAGTTTAAATGTTTAGTTTCTCTCATTTCATGATATTATTTCTGCTTATGTGAGGTCACTCGGGTTCACTTCCTGTTGCATGTGGACACATCTTCATATTTACCTTCACTGTATTTTAGTTGTTTTACTATCTTGTTTTGTTGGCTTTTATAAAATCTTAAACCATTTTGGAGTCATCCATTTTTCTTTGCATCAGAAGTGCATGCAATGTTCTCCATGAAAACTTACTTTGTGTACCCAAATAGCAAAAAGTCATTGAAACAGCGTTGATTTTGAGATCAACATCAAAATAACATTAAATTCCCGACACATTCTGACGATGCACCAACCTCCATTTCACCACGTTATGATCAACGTTGAAATAACGTACAAACCCCGTTACCATATGAGTTGGGAAATTGTGTTAGATGTAAATATAAACAGAATACAATGATTTGCAAATCCTTTTCAATCCATATTCAGTTGAATATGCTACAAAGACAACATATTTCATGTTCAAACTGATAAACATTCTTTTTTTTTTTTCAAATAATCATTAACTTTAGAATTTGATGCCAGCAACACGTGACAAAGAAGTTGGGAAAGGTGACAATAAATACTGACAAAGTTGAGGAAAGCTCATCAAACACTTATTTGGAACATCCCACAGGTGTGCAGGCTAATTGGGAACAGGTGGGTGCCATGATTGGGTATAAAAGCAGCTTCCCAAAAAATGCTAAGTAATTCACAAACAAGGATGGGGTGAGGGTCACCAATTTGTAAGCAAATTGTCGAACAGTTTTAGAACAACATTTCTCAACGAGCTATTGCAAGGAATTTAGGGATTTTACCATCTACGCTCCGTAAAATTGTCAAAAAGTTCAGAGAATCTGGAGAAATCACTGCACGTAAGTGATATTACGGACTTTTGATCCCTCAGGCGGTACTGCATCAAAAAACGTGTAAAGGATATCACCACATAGGCTCAGGAACACTTCATAAAACCACTGTCAGTAACTACAGTTGGTCGCTACATCTGTAAGAGCAAGTTAAAACTCTACTATGCAAAGCCAAAGCCGTTTATCAACAACACCCAGAAACGCTGCCAGCTTCGCTGGGTCCGAGCTCATCTAAGATGGACTGATGCAAAGTGGAAAAGTGTTCTGTGGTCTGACGGGTTCACATTTCAGATTATATTTGGAAACTGTGGATGTGGTGTCCTCCGGAACAAAGAGGAAAATAACCATCCGGATTGTTATAGGCGCAAAGTTGAAAAGCCAGCATCTGTGATGGTATGGGGGTGTATTAGTGCCCCAGGCATGGGTAACTTACACATCTGTGAAGGCACCATTAATGCTGAAAGGTACATGCAGGTTTTGGAACAACATATGTTGTCATCCAAGCAACGTTATCATGGACGCCCCTGCTTATTTCAGCAAAACAATGCCAAGCCACATGTTACATCAGCGTGGCTTCAGAGTAAAAGAGTGCGGGTAAATTTCCTGGCCCACCTGCAGTCCAGACCTGTCTCCCATCAAAAATGTGTGGCGCATTATATTCAATGGTTCGGGTGTACGGCGGGTGGATGGCGGGTGGATGACGACTTTGGCGATGCATATGATATAATTGCCTATCCACACATCTCTAATATGTATATATATATATATATATATATGTCTTGATTGGATTATCCAGAGAATAGTGCTCGATACCGTGGTAGAGCGCAATATGTAGGTGTGGGAAAAAATCACAAGACTACTTCAAGATGAAGTAGTCTTGGGATTTTTTCCCACACCTACATATATATATATATACATATATATATATGTATATATATATATATATATATGTATATATATGTATATATGTGTATATATGTATATATATGTATATATATACACATATATATATAAATATGTGTATATATATGTATATATATATATATATATATATACATATATGTATATATATATACATATATATGTATATATGTACATATATATATATATATATATATATATATATACATATACATATATATATGTATATATATATATGTATACATGGGACGGCGTGGCGCAGTGGAAGAGTGGCCGTGCGCAACCCAAGGGTCCCTGGTTCAAATCCCACCTAGTACCAACCTCGTCACGTCTGTTGTGTCCTGAGTAAGAAACTTCACCCTTGCTCCTGATGGGTGCTGGTTGGCGCCTTGCATGGCAGCTCCCTCCATCAGTGTGTGAATGTGTGTGTGAATGGGTGAATGTGGAAGTAGTGTCAAAGCGCTTTGAGTACCTTGAAGGTAGAAAAGCGCTATACAAGTACAACCCATACAAATATGTATATATATGTATATATATATATATATATATATATATATATATATATGTATATATATGTGTGTATATATATATACATATGTATATATATATATATATATATATATATATATATTTGTACGGATATATATATATCTGTACGTATATATTTAAACCTAAATAAAATAGTTTGGTCATTTCCATAAATAATTCTAGTACCATGCAGAGACGTTACAAATAATTCCTTGAAAAACAGGCAGACTGAAGTTCCAAAAAAAAACACCAGGTGGCGACAAATGCACATCACTACGTGCACTTAGTCACATAAAGTAGTCGCATTCAACGAGTCCCAAAAAATCCCTTATAATGCACACAAAACACTTAAACGCTACAAAGTTTCGTCACTTTAACTTTCAAACCACTTATTTACTTACAACCATTGATTTCGGAAGGCAAAAGACACGCCAAGTAAGGTACGTTTACATTAGATTTCCCATCATGCATTGCAACTTCCACAAACGCCGTCAAATAAAACCAACTTAGTGCGTCGTGGTGTCTCCCCTGACAACTTGTCAAATATCTGCCAGAAAGCATTTAGAGGCAGAACAAACATTACGAAACGAAAAAAAGAAGAGCCGGGACCGGAAGTGACTGACTTTTGGCGCATGCGCAGACGGAGCAAGCAGCTCAAATACTTTGGTGGCGAGCAAGATGGCGGACTGAAGGGCTCGAAAAGTTTAAAATGTTTGATCTGACGGCGATATACATTCTCAAATAGTCGTCTTTTCTAAAACCCTCGGGACGAAATTTAAGTTTTGACGACGGAGTGTTAGCTGAAGTGAAGATTGAAGACGTGATAGAAGATGGACGACTACTGCTATGCTAAGATGGCGACGTCATGTCAAAGAGAACATTCCAGCAAATCACCAACGGAGATAAAGACGGAAGATGAAGGTGAGTGACTTGACGTTTTGTCATTTGAAAGCTGTTTGAGTTTCAAGCCCTTAAAATCGAAATTAGCCGACCTTGTTGAAGAACGTAAATAAAGAGCCGCCATGATTGTTAGCTTGAAGAAGGCAGTGGAGTTCACATCAGAGGAGATGAAAGAATGCAAAAGTCAAATGAAGAAAGTGGAAGAGCAAAATAAATAATGATGTGAAAGAAGAGATGTTGTGGAAGAGTAAAAGATGTGCAGTGTGAAGAGAATCAATTAAACAATATTTACTTATATAGGCCTAAAACACAAGTGTCTCAAAGGGCTGCACAAGCCACAACGGCATCCTTCGGTTCAGGCAAGGAAAAACTTAACCCAATGGGACATTTAGAAACCTTGTAGAGTCCAGTCCATAGTGGATCTAACATAATAGTGTGAGAGTCCAGTCCATAGTGGATCTAACATAATAGTGAGAGTCCAGTCCATAGTGGATCTAACATAATAGTGTGAGAGTCCAGTCCATAGTGGATCTAACATAATAGTGTGAGTCCAGTCCATAGTGGATCTAACATAATAGTGAGAGTCCAGTCCATAGTGGATCTAACATAAAAGTGAGAGAGTCCAGTCCATAGTGGATCCAACATAATAGTGTGAAAGTCCAGTTCCTAGTGATCTAACATAATAGTGAGAGTCCAATCCATAGTGGATCTAACATAATAGTGAGAGTCCAGTCCATAGTGGATCTAACATAATAGTGAGAGTCCAGTCCAAAGTGGATCTAACATAAAAGTGAGAGTCCAGTCCATAGTGGATCTAACATGATAGTGAGAGTCCAGTCCATAGTGGATCTAACATAATAGTGAGAGTCCAGTCCATAGTGGATCTAACATAATAGTGTGAGAGTCCAGTCCATAGTGGATCTAACATAATAGTGAGAGTCCAGTCCATAGTGGATCTAACATAATAGTGAGAGTCCAGTCCATAGTGGATCTAACATAATAGTGAGGGTCCAGTCCATAGTGGATCTAACATATTTGTGTCAGAGTCCAGTCCATAGTGGATCTAATATAATAGTGTTAGTCCAGTCCATAATGGATCAAACATAATAGTGGGAGTCCAGTCCATAGTGGATCTAACATAAAAGTGAGAGTCCAGTCCATAGTGGATCTAACATAATAGTGTGAGTGTCCAGTCCATAGTGGATCTAACATAATAGTGAGAGTCCAGTCCATAGTGGATCTAACATAATAGTGTGAGAGTCCAGTCCATAGTGGATCTAACATAATAGTGTGAGAGTCCAGTCCATAGTGGATCTAACATAAAAGTGAGAGTCCAGTCCATAGTGGATCCAACATAATAGTGAGAGTCCAGTCCATAGTGGATCCAACATAATAGTGTGAAAGTCCAGTCCATAGTGGATCTAACATAATAGTGGGAGTCCAGTCCATAGTGGATCTAACATAATAGTGTGAAAGTCCAGTCCATAGTGGATCTAACATAATAGTGTGAGAGTCCAGTCCATAGTGGATCTAACATAAAAGTGAGAGTCCAGTCCATAGTGGATCTAACAAAATAGTGAGAGTCCAGTCCATAGTGGATCTAACATAATAGTGAGAGTCCGGTCCATAGTGGATCTAATATAATAGTGAGAGTCCAGTCCATAGTGGATCTGAAATAATCGTGAGAGTCCAGTCCATAGTGGATCTAACATAATATTGTGAGAGTCTAGTCCATAGTGGATCTAACATAATAGTGTGAGAGTCCAGTCCATAGTGGATCTAACATAATAGAGTCCAGTCCATAGTGGATCTAACATAATAGTGAGAGTCCAGTCCATAGTGGAGCTAACATAATAGTGTGAGAGTCCAGTCCATAGTGGATCTAACATAATAGTGAGAGTCCAGTCCATAGTGGATCTAACATAATAGTGTGAGAGTCCAGTCCATAGTGGGTCTAACATAATATTGTGAGAGTCTAGTCCATAGTGGATCTAACATAATAGTGTGAGAGTCTAGTCCATAGTGGATCTAACATAATAGAGTCCTGTCCATAGTGGATCTAACATAATAGTGAGAGTCCAGTCCATAGTGGATCTAACATAATTGTGTGAGAGTCCAGTCCATAGTGGATCTAACATAATAGTGAGAGTCCAGTCCATAGTGGGTCTAACATAATATTGGGAGAGTCCAGTCCATACTGGATCCAACATAATATTGTGAGAGTCCAGTCCATACTGGATCTAACATAATAGTGTGAAAGTCCAGTCCATAGTGGATCTAACGTAATAGTGAGAGTCCAGTCCATAGTGGATCTAACATAATAGTGTGAGAGTCCAGTCCATAGTGGATCTAACATAATAGTGAGAGTCCAGTACATAGTGGATCTAACATAATAGTGTGAGAGTCCAGTCCATAGTGGATCTAACATAATAGTGAGAGTCCAGTCCATAGTGGATCTAACGTAATAGTGAGAGTCCAGTCCATAGTGGATCTAACATAATAGTGTGAGAGTCCAGTCCATAGTGGATCTAACATAATAGTGAGAGTCCAGTACATAGTGGATCTAACATAATAGTGTGAGAGTCCAGTCCATAGTGGATCCAACATAATAGTGAGAGTCCAGTCCATAGTGGATCCAACATAATAGTGTGAAAGTCCAGTCCATAGTGGATCTAACATAATAGTGGGAGTCCAGTCCATAGTGGATCTAACATAATAGTGTGAGTGTCCAGTCCATAGTGGATCTAACATAATAGTGTGAGAGTCCAGTCCATAGTGGATCTAACATAAAAGTGAGAGTCCAGTCCATAGTGGATCCAACATAATAGTGTGATAGTCCAGTCCATAGTGGATCTAACATAATAGTGGGAGTCCAGTCCATAGTGGATCTAACATAATAGTGTGAAAGTCCAGTCCATAGTGGATCTAACATAATAGTGAGAGTCCAGTCCATAGTGGATCTAACATAAAAGTGAGAGTCCAGTCCATAGTGGATCTAACAAAATAGTGAGAGTCCAGTCCATAGTGGATCTAACATAATAGTGAGAGTCCAGTCCATAGTGGATCTAATATAATAGTGAGAGTCCAGTCCATAGTGGATCTGAAATAATCGTGAGAGTCCAGTCCATAGTGGATCTAACATAATATTGTGAGAGTCTAGTCCATAGTGGATCTAACATAATAGTGTGAGAGTCCAGTCCATAGTGGATCTAACATAATAGAGTCCAGTCCATAGTGGATCTAACATAATAGTGAGAGTCCAGTCCATAGTGGAGCTAACATAATAGTGTGAGAGTCCAGTCCATAGTGGATCTAACATAATAGTGTGAGAGTCTAGTCCATAGTGGATCTAACATAATAGAGTCCTGTCCATAGTGGATCTAACATAATAGTGAGAGTCCAGTCCATAGTGGATCTAACATAATTGTGTGAGAGTCCAGTCCATAGTGGATCTAACATAATAGTGAGAGTCCAGTCCATAGTGGGTCTAACATAATATTGGGAGAGTCCAGTCCATACTGGATCCAACATAATATTGTGAGAGTCCAGTCCATACTGGATCTAACATAATAGTGTGAAAGTCCAGTCCATAGTGGATCTAACGTAATAGTGAGAGTCCAGTCCATAGTGGATCTAACATAATAGTGTGAGAGTCCAGTCCATAGTGGATCTAACATAATAGTGAGAGTCCAGTACATAGTGGATCTAACATAATAGTGTGAGAGTCCAGTCCATAGTGGATCTAACATAATAGTGTGAGTCCAGTCAATAATGGATCAGACATAATAGTGAGAGTCCAGTCCGTAGTGGATCTAACATAATAGTGAGAGTCCAGTCCATAGTGGATCTAACATAATAGTGAGATTCCATCCATAGTGGGTCTAACATAATATTGTGAGAGTCCAGTCCATAGTGGATCTAACATAATAGTGTGAAAGTCCAATTCATAGTGGATATAATATAATAGTGATAGTCCAGTCCATAGTGGATCTAACATAATATTGTGAGAGTCCAGTCCATAGTGCATCTAACATACTATTGTGAGAGTCCAGTCCATAGTGGATCTAACATAATAGTGTGAGAGTCCAGTCCATAGTGAATCCAACATAATAGTGTGAGAGTCCAGTCCATAGTGGATCTAACATAATAGTGTGAAAGTCCAGTTCATAGTGGATCTAACATAATAGTGAGAGTCCAGTCCATAGTGAATCTAAAATAATAGTGTGAGAGTCCAGTCCATAGTGGATCTAACATAATAGTTTGAGTCCAGTCCATAGTGGATCTAACATAAAAGTGAGAGTCCAGTCCATAGTGGATCTAACATAATAGTGTGAGAGTCCAGTCCATAGTGGATCTAACATAATAGTGAGAGTCCAGTACATAGTGGATCTAACATAATAGTGTGAGAGTCCAGTCCATAGTGGATCTAACATAATAGTGTGAGTCCAGTCAATAATGGATCAGACATAATAGTGAGAGTCCAGTCCGTAGTGGATCTAACATAATAGTGAGAGTCCAGTCCATAGTGGATCTAACATAATAGTGAGATTCCATCCATAGTGGGTCTAACATAATATTGTGAGAGTCCAGTCCATAGTGGATCTAACATAATAGTGTGAAAGTCCAATTCATAGTGGATATAATATAATAGTGATAGTCCAGTCCATAGTGGATCTAACATAATATTGTGAGAGTCCAGTCCATAGTGCATCTAACATACTATTGTGAGAGTCCAGTCCATAGTGGATCTAACATAATAGTGTGAGAGTCCAGTCCATAGTGAATCCAACATAATAGTGTGAGAGTCCAGTCCATAGTGGATCTAACATAATAGTGTGAAAGTCCAGTTCATAGTGGATCTAACATAATAGTGAGAGTCCAGTCCATAGTGAATCTAAAATAATAGTGTGAGAGTCCAGTCCATAGTGGATCTAACATAATAGTTTGAGTCCAGTCCATAGTGGATCTAACATAAAAGTGAGAGTCCAGTCCATAGTGGATCTAACATAATAGTTTGAGTCCAGTCCATAGTGGATCTAACATAAAAGTGAGAGTCCAGTCCATAGTGGATCTAACATAATAGTGTGAAAGTCCAGTCCATAGTGGATCTAACATAATAGTGTGAGAGTCTAGTCCATAGTGGATCCATTATGCGCCTGGGGATAGGCCCCTCCCACCTCCAAAGACATGCACCTGGGGATAGGTTGATTGGCAACACTAAATGGTCCCTAGTGTGTGAATGTGAGTGTGAATGTTGTCTGTCTATCTGTGTTGGCCCTGCGATGAGGTGGCGACTTGTCCAGGGTGTACCCCGGCTTTTGTGCACGTGCACCAGCACCCCCCGCGAGCCCGAACGGGACAAGCGGTAGAAAAATGGATGGATAGCTGTAGATAGTACATCAACATACACATTTGTGTCTCCTCCATTGACCCCAATGCAAAATAAGTGTGTCTACTTTCTGCTTCTTCCTCCCAAAATATTGTACCCTATTTTCCCAGCTGCTGCTTATCACTGCACACAAATGTCATCGACTATTTTATGTACTGCAGAATTTCCACTCATCTCAACAAAAACGGCACATCAGTTGCGGTTAAGAATGTTTTGTTTGTGTTAGAAACAAACACTTCTATTGCTATTTTTGGGTACTGACTGTTTTCATTTTATTTGTACTCATTTATTTAAGTGTTATGTATGTTACAAAATGCTATTTTATTAAAACTGTGTGTGTCCTTCAATGTTTTCATAAAGAAGTGCATAAAATCATCAACTGAGTGGGCGGAGCCACTGGGAAAAGGCCCTTGTTGGGTTAGCGATGCTATGGTGTTAAGCAAATATTTAGGATCATTTTAATTGAGATGGAGGGACGATTTGAGTTATAATTTATTTTGGCTAAAGCAATGGTGTGTTAGTAACTTTTTAAACTATCACTCCATGCTGAATGCAAAACTTCTAGTTTGCTTGCATTCCTTTTGCGTTCTTGCTTCCTACATGATTGTTTAAAAGCTCTGATTTTTTTTCCATAAACCAATGGGTGCGTCTCTAGGGACCCTTCTTGACTTTAAAAGTGCTTCATTATCAATGGTGTTGTGTACAGCGTCAAACCTCTAAAGCTTTAGTGGCAACATGCGTGGACAGCAGCTTTTAGCGCTTATTTCCAAAATTGTGTACACTACTGAATTGGGGTCTTGGACACTTATACTGCCATCTGGTGGTGTCAGAATACTATGACATACAATGGAATTTGGGGGGAAAAAAGTGTAAAAATAACAATTAGCATGCCACTAAACATGAAGTACACATTTGTGTACTTATGGACTAAGTACATCATATCAAAAGAGGATTCGTAGTTTTTATTCTAATTAGGCTCCAATAAGCCCAAATAGCAAAGAGAAAAAAAAAAAAAGTATGTAAACAAACAGCTTGGGCTTTAAGAGGTTAAAGTCGTTTGGTAAGGCTATCGTTGTAGCGCACCTAATTGGGGAACGATGCCATTACCAAGGGCAGTAGGCCAGAGAGCAGTGATGTTACGGCTGCTAAAGGATTGGCTATTCTAAAAACGCTGACAATGGGTCAGAACTTCAAATTTTATAAGTGAGTACCAAAACTTTAGAAGTGGTGACATCCCGGAGAAGAACCAAATCTATCGTATTACAGTTGCGATGTTTGGCTTCATGTATTATTTGTGTAAGACCACAACTATCAGTTATAGTCTTGAGCGCTATAACTAGAAGGTCTCACAGGGTATACTCTCGCGGCTGTGTTGGAGCCACTATGGATTGAACTTTCACAGTATCATGTTAGACCCGCTCGACATCCATTGCTTTCGGTCCCCTAGAGAGGGGGGGTTGCCCATATATGAGGTCCTCTCCAAGGTTTGTCATAGTCAGCTTTGTCACTGGTGTCCCACTGGATGTGAATTCTCCCTGCCCACTGGGTGTGAGTTTTCCTTGCCCTTTTGTGGGTTCTTCCGAGGATGTTGTAGTCGTAATGATTTGTGCAGTCCTTTGAGACATTTGTGATTTGGGGCTATATAAATAAACATTGATTGATTGATTGATGATACATATGGATATTAAAATCACCCAAGATACATATATTATCTGCACGAGTCACTAGATCAGCAACAAACTCTGCAAATTCGCTGATAAAGTCTGAATAAGGCCCAGGAGTATACAGAGTACTTGAATCCCTATTTTTAACTGGTAACAGACATTTCCGCCATGTTTGATCTGAGTTAATGTAGGTTAACAGCTAGCTGAAATTATTCGATCATTATCATTTGATCGCCCAGCCCTATGAACAACACAAAGATTATGCATCGTAATGTAACACATTCAACTTATTTGTTTTCCTCAGATGTCCAGCAGCTGATTGGTCATCCTGAAGAACGTCCGCCTCAGCTGCAGGCGGGGAGCTCCACTTTGAAGCAGGAAGATTCACAACCACCCCACATTAAAAAGGAAGAGGAGGAACTCTGGATCACTCAGGAGGGAGAGTGTCTGAAAGCTGATCTCCCCAAGGTGCCACTGGCTGCTCTCTCTGTGAAGACTGATGAAGATGAAGAGAAACCACAAGTAGACAACCTCTTAGCTCCACTATCAGATAGTGAGGCTGAAGACGAGGTTGAAGTAACTTTGAGCAGCGATACAGACTGTGAAGGTGATATGAGGACTCACACTGACAACAAACACTCTGAATGCTCTGAAAAGAAGAAATGTGAAACAACTTTGAGCTCTTTAGGAGAAAAAACGTTAAAATCTTCAGTTTGTTGCACAAGCTTTTCTTATAATGGCTGTTTAACTCAACATGAGAGAACAAAAATAGGGGGAAAACCCTTTATTTGTTCAGTTTGTGGTAAAAGCTTTCCACACCAGACCAGTTTGACTCAACACCTGAGAATGCACACAGGAGAAAGACCGTTTGATTGTTCAGTTTGTGGCAAAAACTTTTCTCACAAGACTAATTTGAATAATCACATGAGAACACACACAGGCGAGAAAATATTTGATTGTTCAGTTTGCGGTAAAAGCTTTTCCCAAAATAGCACATTGACGCGACACATGACAACACACACGGGAGAAAAAACTTTTCATTGTTCAGTTTGTGGTAAAAGCTTTTCCTACAAGACCAGTTTGACTCAACATATAAGAACACACACAGGAGAAAGACCATTTGATTGTTCAGTTTGTGGTAAAAACTTTTCCCACAAGACCAGTTTGAATAATCACATGAGAACGCACACAGGCGAAAGACCGTGTAATTGTTTGGTTTGTGGCAAAAGCTTTTCTCAAAATAGCTCTTTGATGCGACACATGACAACGCACACTGGAGAGAAAACTTTTCATTGTTCAGTCTGCGGCAAAAGCTTTTCTTATAAGGGCGGTTTGACTGACCACATGAGAACGCACACAGGAGAAAAACCATGCAGGTGTTCAGTGTGTTGTAAAAGTTTCTCTCATAGGAGCACTTTGGCTCAACACATGAAAACACACACAGGAGAAAAAACATTTTATTGTTCAGTTTGTGGTCAATGGTTTTCTCAAAAAGGCAGTCTGGACGACCACATGAGGACGCATACCGGAGAGAAACCGTTTAGTTGCTCGGTCTGTTGGAAAAGCTTTTCTAACAAGCAGTGTTTGACTAGACACAAATTCAAACACACGGGAGAAAAACCATTGAGTTGTTCAGCTTGTGGCAAAAGCTATACTCAAAGGAGACATTTGTGTCGCCACACAAGGACTCACAGTCGAGAAAACATCTAGTTGTCAAAGGAACACGACGCCCAATCTCCTGAGAACACACATTTAATTGCCTTGTAGGCTGTGTCCACTTGATTGTGATTAGTGATTAGAGATCGGTAGGTTGTGATTTCAAACCCCGGCCGAGTCATACAAAAGATTATAAACATGGGAGCCATTACCTCCCTGCTTGGCACTCAGCATCAAGGGTTGGAATTGGGGGTTAAATCACCAAAAAGGATTCCTGGGCGTGGCCACCGCTACTGCTCACTTCTCCCCTCACCTCCTAAGGGGTGATCAAGGGTGATGGGTCAAATACAGAGAATAATTACACCACACCTCTTGTGTGTTTGACTATCATTGGTACTTTAACTTTAACTTACACCCAGCTTATTATTAAATATGTGACACCCGGAAAGGCGGCATTTTGCCTTTCTTGTCGAAAATTGCCCTATGATTGTGTCGTTTCAGGCTGGTCGAACTATTCAAATAGCAAAAAGGATACAGTAATCTTCAGAGGAAATAAAGAAAGGCGAAAGATGGCAAGATTTTACAAAACGACAACAAGAAACACGCAAGTTTGCAGTCAATGGTTGGTTTAATATACTTGTACAGTTTCGTATGTTCCATTTAAGTATTATCATGATTCAGTTAAGCATTATCATGATTTGGGTTGATTTTTAACTGGTTTCGGAGTTATTATAACGTACTTGTTTGTAAACAACCAACTTGACATGTTCAAATAAAAGAAAGCAAATGTGAGCAAATCCTAAAAAAGTTAAACTCTTACTAAGGGCAGCAATCATCAATGAGGATTGCAGCACGTAAACAATGTTGACATCTATTGTTCAATTTTTATTAAAGACATTAAAGGGGAACATCATCACAATTTCAAAAGGGTTAAAAACAATAAAAATCAGTTCTCAGTGGCTTGTTGTATTTTTTGAAGTTTTTTTCAAAATTTTACCGGTCTCGGAATATCCCTAAAAAAAGCTTTAAAGTTCTTGATTTTCGCTATTTGCGATGCGACTGTCCATTTCCCTGTGACGTCATACAGTGCTGCCAATACAAACAACATGGCGGTTACCACAGCAAGATATAGCGACATTAGCTCGGATTCAGACTCGGATTTCAGCGGCTTAAGCAATTCAACAGATTACGCATGTATTGAAACAGATGGTCGGAGTATGGAGGCAGATAGCGAAAACGAAATTGAAGAAGAAATTGAAGCTATTGAGCGAATAGCTATTGACGCTATTCGGCCATAGCGTGGGTGTACCTAATGCATTGGTCCATAGCATGACTGCCTAATTAGCATCGCCGGTAAAATGTGCGGACCAAACGATCAGGACTTTCGCATCTTGTGAAGCTGGAGCAACTTAAATCCGTTGATTGGTAAGTGTTTGTTTCGCATTAAATGTGGGTATCTAGTTTCAAATGTACATACAGCTAGCGTAAGTAGCATATTAGCATCGATTAGCATAGCATGTTAGCATCGATTAGCTGGCAGTCATGCCGTGACCAAATATGACTGATTAGCACATAAGTCAACAACATCAACAAAATTCACCTTTGTGATTTCGTTGACTTAATGGTTGCAAATGCATCTGCAGGTTATCCATACATCTCTGTGCCATGTCTGTCTTAGCATCGCCGGTCAAATGTGAAGACACTCTGGTACATTCATTGGTGGTCTGGCGGCAGATTTCTTGCCAGTGGTGCAACTTGAATCCCTCCCTGTTAGTGTTGTTACACCCTCCGACAACACACCGACGAGGCATGATGTCTCCAAGGTTCCAAAAAATAGTCGAAAGAACGGAAAATAACAGAGCTGAGACCCGGTGTTTGTAATGTGAAACTGAAAATGGCGGGTGTGTTACCTCGGTGACGTCACGTTCTGACGTCATCGCTAAAAGACCGATAAACAGAAAGGCGTTTAATTCGCCAAAATTCACCCATTTAGAGTTCGGAAATCGGTAAAAAAAATATATGGTCTTTTTTCTGCAACATCAAGGTATATATTGACGCTTACATAGGTTTGGTGATAATGTTCCCCTTTAAAACCACGGTTACTCGTAGCATTAACAAGGTATTATGGCCAAAAACCTCTTTCACAAGGTCTTCTTTCGCAACCCGCCAGGTGTATTCTCCCAATGAGAGGTTAACATAATGAGAAAATAGAAAAACTTTGAGTTAATGCCATCGAGTGCTACTTTCAGTTTATTTACAAGGGTGCGTCCTCGCAAGACACAAAAGTAAAATTAATGAAATGCAAACCTCCCTGAGCAAAAACTGCATATTTACCCCGGAGAGTCTTGACACCAATGTCCTTGACCACAAAAAAGTTGCAGACCTCGGTGCTTTTCCAAGTTTTCATCTGTTTTGTCGTGTAGAATGGCGTCCGGAGCACCACATAGTCCGACATGTCTGGAACATGACCGACAGATAATCCCTGATATCACTCGACAAATCTTATTTTGTATAGGGATAGGTTTTTTTTTGCAAACTTTGATTTATTTTGCTCGTATCTGATTTTAACGGTGCGATCTAGGCCCCATGTGTGCTCTGATAGTTTACCCACTGTTTGCTGCACAGCAGCCACTTTGGTTCAAACACAGAACCCTCGTTGATGGAGGTCATGTTAAAGGGGAACATTATCACAATTTCAAAAGGGTTAAAAACAATAGAAATCAGTTCCCAGTGGCTTGTTGTATTTTTTGAAATTTTTTTCAAAATTTTACCGGTCCTGGAATAGCCCTAAAAAAAGCTTTAAAGTGCTTGATTTTCGCTATTTGCGATGCGACTATTTATTTCCCTGTGACGTCACACAGTGCTGCCAATGTAAACAAACAATGGGAATACCGCAGCAAGATATAGCGACATTAGCTCGGATTCAGACTCGGATTTCAGCGGTTTAAGCGATTCAACAGATTACGCATGTATTGAAACAGATGGTTGGAGTATGAAAGTATTGAAGAAGAAACTGAAGCTATTGAGCGAATAGCTATTGACGCTATTCATAGCCATAGCATGGCCGAATAGCTGCGTTAGCATCGCCGGTAAAATGTGCGGACCAAACGATCAGGACTTTCGCATCTTTTGACACTGGAGCAACTTAAATCCGTCGATTGCTAAGTGTTTTTTTCGCATTAAATGTTGGTGGAAGGAAAGTTAATATAGTTGCAAATGCATCTGCAGGTTATCCATACATCTCTGTGCCATGTCTGCTTTAGCACCGCCAGTAAATAGCATGTTAGCATCGATTAGCGTAGCATGTTAGCATCGATTAGCTGGCAGTCACGCCGCGACCAAATATGTCTGATTAGCACATAAGTCCACATCAACAAAACTCACCTTTGTGATTTCGTTGACTTTATTGTTGCAAATGCATCTGCAGGTTATCCATACATCTCTGTGCCATGTCTGTCATCGTCGGTAAAATGTGGAGACACTCCCGCACATTCAATGAGGGTCCGGCGGCAGACACTTTGGCATCTTCGGGCCAGTGGTGCAACTTGAATCCCTCCCTGTTAGTGTTGTTACACCCTCCGACAACACACCGACGAGGCATGATGTCTCCAAGGTTCCAAAAAATAGTCGAAAAAACGGAAAATAACAGAGCTGAGACCCAATGTTTACAATGTGTTGAAAATGAAAATGGCGGCTGTATTACCTCGGAGACATCAGGTTCTGACGTCATCACCACATGAGCGATAAACAGAAAGGCGTTTAATTTACCAAAATTCACCCATTTAGAGTTCGGAAACCGGTTAAAAAAATATATGGTCTTTTTTCTGCACCATCAAGGTATATATTGACGCTTATAAAGGTCTGGTGATAATGTTCCCCTTTAAATCTGCGAAATCAATGCGGCAAGGAAATGAATTGCTGACAGAAATTGCTTAAAATGACCAAAATATTGTAATTATTACATGATATTATATACAATAATTGTATGTAAAATGTTGTTGGTGGATTTAGATTATTTTAGAAGGCGTTATTGGTGGAATAGATGACTTCCTATAACCTGCCTTGTTGGCCGCCTCATGCTAGCAGTTTTTGACTAGTAGGAACACACAGAAAATGGAAAGAGGTGTGTGCTTCTCTCACATAATGTGCAGTTTTTTCTTTTACTTGAAGGAAGAATTTATATTTAATAGGTGGGAATATTCCAATGATTAATAGATAAAACAAGATCTTAAATGTTATTAGATTTTAAATATAATAAGAGAAGGAGGGGCTCTGTACTTATACAAATATTGCGGTATTAAGGTTTGCAAAGTTATATAATGTAAATATTTAGATAGTGAAAATTTTTGTTTTTGTTTGCAGCTCACATTATACACAGCAAGGTGCAAATGATGTGACAAACATTCAGCAGCAACACAAGCAAATTTATTTTTGATTAGATTACAGCGTAGTTGTATTATGGATAAACTAATGTGTTTTAATATGAAAAAAGTGACATTAAAAGTTTTTAAATTGCATACATTTGTCTTGGGTTTTTTCAATGGGGTAAGAAAAATGGCATAAAGTGTAATGAGTATCAAATCAAAAAATATCTGCAATTGCCAATCAGTACTTGGCACATGAACAGGAGCAGTAGTAGAAGAGGAAGAGCATGGACCCGCAAGGGGCTGACTTTGGTGCATTCCATCAGGCAGATCCGGGAAGACAAAAGACTTGTGGTGGCGATTGGAGGAAGTTTTTCCAATCCAAATGATAGGTGGAAGAAAGTTCTTGGATCATGAATGTGATGACAAAAACATTAGAACATTAGATACACAGTAGAACTTGCCCAGCAAAAACTGTTGTGTTCTGCAGAAACTCTTTCCCTCATATTTACTTTAAAAAGATTTAGATTTTTTAAAAATAGAATAAGGTCGATAACTACTCATCAAAATTACTCACAAGTTCTACTTTTGTAACCCACCCCTACCCAAATTCACACAGGATGCATCTTGAAAAAGGAAACATTTTTTTTTTTTTAATGTCATATCTTCCAATTGTTCTGGACGGAACTTTCCGTTGTACTGTTTAATATTCATAATAATACACTTTTTGATTTTAAAGAACAAATATTTGTCTACCAAGTATTTTTCTTGTCATGTTGTTCAACTTTTATGTCTACTAAGACATTTCCATATCCACACATCCAGATTAATGTCATGTAAACCAAATATCCCTAAAAATCAACTCAATATACAAAAAGAGCATGTAAAAGTCCAACATTCTAAATAACATGATAATAACATTTGAATGAATATATATATATATATATGTATATATATATATATATATATATATATATACATATATATACACACACACACACACACACACAAACCCTTTGTCAATATAATCGAGTTGATTTTTATTTGTGAAGTGTGAATTATATTTATATAGCGCTTTTCTCTAGTGACTCAAAGCGCTTTACATAGTGAAACCCAATATCTAAGTTACATTTAAACCAGTGTGGGTGGCACTGGGAGCAGGTGGTCAAATTGTCTTGCTCAAGGACACAATGGCAGTGACTAGGATGGCAAAAGCGGGAATCGAACCTGCAACCCTCAAGTTGCTGGCACGGCCACTCTACCAACCGAGCTATGACGTTAATTATTTTTTTCAGAATAAAACAAAAACAAATATTTGGTTTACATGACATTATATATATATATATATATATATATATACATATATATATATATATATATATATATATATATATATATATATATATATATATATATATATATTAGGGCTGCAAATCTTTGGGTGTCCCATGATTCGATTCAATATCGATTCTTGGGGTCACGATTCGATTCAAAATGGATTTTTTTCCAATTCAACACGATTATCTATTCAAAAACGATTTTTTTCCCCCGATTTAAAAGGATTCTGTATTCATTCAATACATAGGATTTCAGCAGGATCAACCCCAGTCTGCTGACATGCTAGCAGAGTAGGAGATTTTTGTAAAAAGCTTTTATAATTGTAAAGGACAATGTTTTATCAACTAATTGCAATAATGTAAATTTGTTTTAAAAGGGAACATTATCACAATTTCAAAAGGGTTAAAAACAATAAAAATCAGTTCCCAGTGGCTTGTTGTATTTTTTGAAGTTTTTTTCTAAATTTTACCGGTCTCGGAATATCCCTAAATAAAGCTTTAAAGTGCCTTATTTTCGCTATCTTCGAAACCACTATCCATTTCCCTGTGACGTCACACAGTGCTGCCAATGTAAACAAACAATGGGAATACCACAGCAAGATATAGTGACATTAGCTCGGATTCAAACTCGGATTTCAGCAATTTAAGCGATTCAACAGATTACGCATGTATTGAAACAGATGGTTGGAGTATGAAAATATTGAAGAAGAAACTGAAGCTATTGAGCGAATAGCTATTGACGCTATTCATAGCCATAGCATGGCCGAATAGCTGCGTTAGCATCGCCGGTAAAATGTGCGGACCAAACGATCAGGACTTTTGCATCTTGTGACACTGGAGCAACTTAAATCCGTCGATTGGTAAGTGTTTTTTTCGCATTAAATGTGGGTGGAAGGAAACGTAATATAGTTGCAAATGCATCTGTAGGTTATCCATACATCTCTGTGCCATGTCTGCTTTAGCACCGCCGGTAAATAGCATGTTAGCATCGATTAGCGTAGCATGTTAGCATCGGTTAGCTGGCAGTAGAAAAACAACAAAACTCACCTTTGTGATTTCGTTGACTATCGTTGCAAATGCATCTGCAGGTTATCCATACATCTCTGTGCCATGTCTGCTTTAGCACCGCCGGTAAATAGCATGTTAGCATCGATTAGCGTAGCATGTTAGCATCGATTAGCTGGCAGTCAACATCAACAAAACTCACCTTTGTGATTTCGTTGACTATCGTTGCAAATGCATCTGCAGGTTATCCATACATCTCTGTGCCATGTCTGCCTTAGCATCGCCGGTCAAATGTGGAGACACTCTGGCACATTCAATGGGGGTCTGGCGGCAGACACTTTGGCATCTTGGGGCCAGTGGTGCAACTTGAATCCCTCCCTGTTAGTGTTGTTACACCCTCCGACAACACACCGTCGAGGCATGATGTCTCCAAGGTTCCAAAAAATAGTCAAAAAAACGGAAAATAACAGAGCTGAGACCCGGTGTTTGTAATGTGTTGAAAATGAAAATGGTGGGTGTGTTACCTCGGCGACGTCACATTCTGACGTCATCGCCTCCAGCGCGATAAACAGAAAGGCGTTTAATTCGCCAAATTTCACCCATTTAGAGTTCGGAAATCGGTTAAAAAAATAGATGGTCTTTTTTCTGCACCATCAAGGTATATATTGACGCTTACATAGGTCTGCTGATAATGTTCCCCTTTAACTATTAAAAGAACCAAAAATATGACTTATTTTATCTTTGTGAAAACATTGGACACAGTGTGTTGTCAAGCTTATGAGATGCGATGCAAGTGTAAGCCACTGTGACACTATTGTTTTTTATTTTTATTTTATAAATGTCTAACGATAATGTCAATGATGTTGTGATCCGATGGTCGGATCATCACATATTGTTGCTTTGTTCCTTGTTCTATCACATTTTGTAGTTTCACCTCCTTATTTCCTGTTTAGCTCTGTCACCATGGTTGCATATTATTTCCACCTGTTACTCCCGGTTCCTGCACACCTGTTTCTACTGATCACTGCCTTTTATAAGCCTGCCCCTTTTCATTCTTCTGTCTCGGATTCTCTGCGATGAGGTGGCGACTTGTCCAGGGTGTACCCCGCCTTCCACCCGATTGTAGCCGAGATAGGCGCCAGCGCCCCCCGCGACCCCAAAAAAGGGAACAAGCGGTAGAAAATGGATGGATGGATGGATGTCTCGGATTCTAATTTGCTCACATGCAACAGTTGACCACTCGCTCTCCTTGTTATTACTCGCTAGCTCTCGTGCTGCGTTTTTGTTGATTGCTAGCTCTCATGCTAATTGTGTTGTTTTCCCTTTTTGTGCCTTCGTGCCAAGTGTTTGTGTTTCCGTTTGTTTTCCTAGCATCCATGCTAGCACTTTGTGTTTGCCTTTTCTGTCTAGCACCAGTATTTTTGTTCCTAGCCTTTTTATAAATTTTCAAATTCTTTATATCTTACATCACGGTGTGTTCTTGTCCGACGCATCCCTGGAAGAACATATCCGGCATCGCTATACCACAC
>NC_084611.1:6039013-6076513 GCF_033978795.1 Nerophis ophidion | reverse complement strand
GCATGTGGGCATCAGAGCGCCAAGCAGAGACAATGTGTCAAGTACAAGTGCTGCGGGACTTGGTCAGTCGGCGACTCAACGCCGCCGTCGAGGAAATATTTCTCATGTTTGAAAAGACGATAGCGGAATACGAGCAGGAACTTTCTCGAACAAAAGAGGAGAACGTGCGACAGCGTCAGCTCCTGGACGCTGTTTTCAAGAAAAACACAGCAGGTTTGTTGACTTCTCACTCCTGCATCTTTACTAACTTCACATTGGAGCATTAACGTCAAAAACCACTTGGAAGACCTTTACTGGGTGGAGGAAGTAAGATAGTTTGGCCATGGAAACCTAACTTATAGTTTATTTGGAGGAATGTGTGTAAAATGTTATTTCTTTCTTTAGTTTATTTGGAACATGAACACACTTTCAGCATAATACGTCACACAATTCCATATAATTTCTCTTTACATCATGTCCAAAAAGTGTTTTTGGGAAACTGTGAACATCCAGACTGTTTAAAGGGGAACATTATCACAATTTCAAAAGGGTTAAAAACAATAAAAATCAGTTCCCAGTGGCTTGTTGTATTTTTTGAAGTTTTTTTCAAAATTTTACCGGTCTCGGAATATCCCTAAATAAAGCTTTAAAGTGCCTTATTTTCGCTCTCTGCGAAGACACTGGCCATTTCCCTGTGACGTCACACAGTGCTGCCAATGTAAACAAACAATGGGAATACCACAGCAAGATATAGTGACATTAGCTCGGATTCAAACTCGGATTTCAGCGATTTAAGCGATTCAACAGATTACGCATGTATTGAAACAGATGGTTGGAGTATGAAAGTATTGAAGAAGAAACTGAAGCTATTGAGCGAATTCATAGTCATAGCATGGCCGAATAGCTGCGTTAGCATCGCCGGTAAAATGTGCGGACCAAACGATCAGGACTTTCGCATCTTTTGACACTGGAGCAACTTAAATCCGTCGATTGGTAAGTGTTTTTTTCGCATTAAATGTGGGTGGAAGGAAACGTAATATAGTTGCAAATGCATCTACAGGTTATCCATACATCTCTGTGCCATGTCTGCTTTAGCACCGCCGTTAATAGCATGTTAGCGTCGATTAGCTGGCAGTCAACATCAACAAAACTCACCTTAGTGATTTCGTTGACTATCGTTGCAAATGCATCTGCAGGTTATCCATACATCTCTGTGCCATGTCTGCCTTCGCATCGCCGGTAAAATGTGGAGACACTCCGGCACATTCAATGGGGGTCTGGCGGCAGATTTCTTGCCACTTTGGCATCTTCGGACCAGTGGTGCAACTTGAATCCCTCCCTGTTAGTGTTGTTACACCCTCCGACAACACACCGACGAGGCATGATGTCTCCAAGGTTCCAAAAAAAGTCAAAAAAACGGAAAATAACAGAGCTGAGACCCGGTGTTTGTAATGTGTTGAAAATGAAAATGGTGGGTGTGTTACCTCGGCGACGTCACATTCTGACGTCATCGCCTCCAGCGAGATAAACAGAAAGGCGTTTAATTCGCCAAAATTCACCCATTTAGAGTTCAGAAATCAGTTAAAAAAATAGATGTTCTTTTTTCTGCACTATCAAGGTATATATTGACGCTTACATAGGTCTGCTGATAATGTTCCCCTTTAAGGTGCAAAGCTGAAAAGCCAGCATACAAACCCTTTATTTATTGAATCAAAAATAATGAAATTCCACGACATAGTGGATTCGCAAACAGCTAAAATGATACACAAAGCAAACTATAACCTGCTAGCCTGGAATGTACAACAATTCTTCTCAAAAAAAGAGGAGAAATATAATCTTAGAGAAAAATTGAATTTAAAACATTTGTATGCATGTACAACACTTAAGACCTTCAGTACATCTGTATGTGGAATTCAATTATGGAATGGATTAAGCAAAGCAATCAAACAATGTACTAATATGATCCACTTCAAGGAAATCTTCAAACTTAAAGTGTTTATAAATTTAAAAAAAAAGAAGAACTCTGATAAACATTCAGAATTTATTTCATCCATCCATCCATAAGTTAGTTTTTTCTAAATAATTTTACTCATCTCACCATATGAAGTGTAACTTACTTTACCGAGTATTATTTGTTTATTTTAATTGTGATTACTTATGGATTATATTGTGAATAAATTGAGAACAGGAAGTGAACAAAAGTTTTAGCAAGAGTTAGTGCTGCAAGGGCATCAGGGTATTTGCTCTGTTATATTTATGTTGTGTTACGGTGTGGATGTTCTCCCGAAATGTGTTTGTCATTCTTGTTTGGTGTGGGATCACAGTGTGGCGCATATTTGTAACAGCGTTAAAGTTGTTTATACAGCCACCCTCAGTGTGACCTGTATGGCTGTTGACCAAGTATGCCTTGCATTCAGTTGCGTGTGTTAAAATCCGTAGATATTATGTGATATGGCCGGCACACAAAGGCAGTGCCTTTAAGGTTTATTGGCGCTCTGTACTTCTCCCTATGTCCGTGTACCACTCCGTATAGCTGCGTTTTAAAAAGTCATAAATGTTACTTTTTCAAAATAATTTTACTCATCTCACCATATGAAGTGTAACTTACTTTACCGAGTATTATTTTTTTATTTTTATTGTGATTACTTATGGAGTATATTGAGAACAGGAAGTGAACAAAAAGTTTTAGCAAGAGTTAGTGCTGCAAGGGCATCAGGGTATTTGTTCTGTTATGTTTATGTTGTGTTACGGTGTGGATGTTCTCCCGAAAATGTGTTTGTCATTCTTGTTTGGTGTGGGATCACAGTGTGGCGCATATTTGTAACAGTGTTAAAATTGTTTATACAGCCACCCTCAGTGTGACCTGTATGGCTGTTGACCAAGTATGCCTTGCATTCAGTTGCGTGTGTAAAAATCCGTAGATATTATGTGATATGGCCGGCACACAAAGGCAGTGCCTTTAAGGTTTATTGGCGCTCTGTACTTCTCCCTACGTTCGTGTACCACTCCGTATATGTTGGGAACTCGCATGGCTGCAGTTGTGTGTCCCCGATGATGCAAAAATCCAGGAGAGTTGAGTGAAGGTAAGAGGAATTTAATTCAGAACTCATAAGAAAACAAATAAACATAAAGCAGTCTTGCATAGTAAGTTCACCAAACATAGATTTATCTTCGAGCACTGAGGAGTGCTCGAGTGAAATATAAATAGGCAGTAGTTTGATTGACAGCAGGTGTGAACCGCTGCCAATCGACGAAAAGAGAAAAACAACAGCGCTCGTGAATAAAACAGGAAATACAACAAAGTAAGAGCACTGAACAGGAAGTAAATACAAAAACACGAAAATTAACAGAAATAAAGTGACAGATTGTCACAGTATAGCTGCGTTTTAAAAAAGTCATAAATGTTACTTTTTGAAACCGATACCGATCATTTCCGATATTACATTTTAAAGCATTTATCGACCGATAATATTGGCGGTCCGATATTATCGGACATCTCTGCGATCAACCATGGATGACAAATGGATTAAACAATGCTTGTAATAAGAAGAATACATAATATAGAACATTTACAACACAAGGAACTACAGAGGCAGAAAATAAGTACATAACGTTTAAAAACAAGCTAACTAACATACTACGAACATGCAGAAAAGAATATTACTGAAATAATTAGACAGAAACAAAAAACAATATGAGAGCAATATCGGGCATCCTCAATAGCATTAAAAATGGCACAAAGAGGGATTACCCCCAATTCTTCCCAGACGGAAACATAAATAATGACAACATGAAGGAAGTAGTTGAAAGTAGGGCTGGGCGATATATCGATTTACTCGATATATCAAGTTTTTGTCTATACGACTATATGATGATATTAGTGTATACGTTCTCACGCAGTTGCTTTTAGCTGCGGGCATTACATGACAGACTCTTCTCACTCTTTCTTGTCTCTCCTTCTTACAGAGACATAAAACAAGCGCACCTTCTTACACACGTCACGTGTGCGACATCACACGCTCCCGCGGAGCAGACAGGTAGCGACATGGTAACATTAGCTGTGATGCTAACGGTGCGGTGCGGGTGGTAATGCGAGAGAGAGAAGGTGTGAATCTAGTAAGAAATGAAGGAAGAATTAATTCCAAAGAAAAACAGCACGGGCTCCATTGTCTGGCGGTGGTTTGGCTTCAAGCGGGAAAATGTTGAACATTTATGCGGCAAAAGCGTCGCTACAAAAAGTAGCAGCATTGCAAATTTGTAGCATCATTTGAAAAGTCACCCGCTAGAGCAGGGGTGTCAAAGTCAAATACAGAGTGGGCCAAAATTTTAAACGGAACAAAGCCGCGGGCCAAGGTTGAACAAATTAACCTTTTAATAGGGACCCAAAGAAGTTTTGCATTAAATATTGAACAAGCATGGCTTATATAACTTTAGTGACATGCAAAATCCAGTTTCAAATAATAATAATAATAATTGAAAAAATATCAATGGCATATCAAATAAAATTTAAATTAAAATGCTATGCCTTTTTTTTCTATTTGCAATCTTCTGAGGTAAATATCAAATTTTTTCCACAGGCTAATAATACATTTGAAAATAAAATAACAATAATGATTGAACCAAACATTCAAGCCTTGAAGTAGCAAGAGAAAATGCATGAATAAAACGTTAATTATTGGTCAGCTTGCTGGAAGTTTCCCGGAAGAGTTAGTGCTGCAAGGGGTTCTGGGTATTTGTTACATTGCGGATGTTCACCGGAAATATGTTTGTCATTCTTGTTTGGTGTGGGTTCACAGTGTGGCGCATATTTGTAACAGTGCTAAAGTCGTTTATACGGCCACCCTCAGTGTGACCTGTATGGCTGTTGACCAAGTATGCCTTGCATTCACTTGTGCGTGTGTGTAAAAGCCACAAATATTATGTGACACGCTGTTAGTAAGGAGGAAAAGCGGACGTGACGACAGGTTGTAGAGAACGCTAAAGGCAGTGCCTTAAATGCACGCCCCCAATATAGTTGTCCAGGTGGAAATCGGTAGAAATTCGGGAGAATGGTTGCCCCGGGAGATTTTCGTGAGGGGCACTGAACTTCGGGAGTCTACCGGGAAAATTAGGAGGGTTGGCAAGTATGAGTATTAGCGGTGAATGCGGTGTTACTGCGGCACCGACGCTGTATAACACCGGCGGGCCAGATCTAATGCTAAATTGATATTGCCTCAAGGGCCAAATTAAATTACACGGCGGGCCACATTTGGCCCGCGGGCCAGAGTTTGACACCCATGTTCTACAAGGATAAGATATTTGATGTTCAAATTCATAAACTTTATTTTTATTTTTTTGCAAATAATAATTAACTTAGAATTTCATGGCTGCAACACATGCCAAAGTAGTTGGGAAAGGGCATGTTCACCACTGTGTTACATCACCTTTTCTTTTAACAACACTCAATAAATGTTTGGGAACTGAGGAGACACATTTTTGAAGCTTTTCAGGTGGAATTCTTTCCCATTCTTGTTTGATGCACAGCTTAAGTTGTTCAACTGTCCGGGGTCTCTGTTGTCGTATTTTAGGCTTCAAAATTTTCAATGGGAGACAGGTCTGGACTACAGAAAGGCCAGTCTAGTACCCGCACTCTTTTACTTTAAAGCCACGCTGTTGTAGCACGTGGTGTGGCATCGTCTTGCTGAAATAGGCAGGGGCGTCCACGATAACGTTGTTTGAATGGCAGTATATGTTGCTACAAAACCGCCATTAATGGTGCCTTCGCAGATGTGTAAGTTACCCATGCCTTGGGCACTAATGCACCTCCATACGGGACGGCGTGGCGCAGTGTGAGAGTGGCCATGTGCAACCCGAGGGTCCCTGGTTCAAATCCCCACCTAGTAGCAACCTCGTCACGTCCGTTGTGTCCTGAGCAAGACACTTCTCCTGATGAGTGCTGGTTAGTGCCTTGCATGGCAGCTCCCTCCATCAGTGTGTGAATGTGTGTGTGAATGGGTGAATGTGGAAGTAGTGTCAAATCGCTTTGAGTACCTTGAAGGTAGAAAAGCGCTATACAAGTACAACCCATTTATACCGTCACAGATGCTGACTTTTGAACTTTGCGCCTATAACAATCCGGATGGTTTGGTACCATGGTACCATGAATTGATTAACGTGGACCCCGACTTAAACAAGTTGAAAAACGTATTCGGGTGTTACCATTTAGTGGTCAATTGTACGGAATATGTACTGAATTGTGCAATCTACTAATAAAAGTATCAATCAATCAATCGATAAATCAATCAAAGGTTCTTTTCCTCTTTGTGGACACAAAGAGGAAAAGTGTCCACAGTTTCCAAAAACAATTTGAAATGTGGGCTCCTCAGACCACAGAACACTTTTCCACTTTGCATCAGTCCATCTTAGATGATCTCGGGCCCAGAGAAGCCGGCGGCGTTTCTGGATGTTGTTGATAAATGGCTTTCGCTTTGCAAAGTAGAGCTTTAACTTGCACTTACAGATTTAGCGACCAACTGTATTTAGTGACAGTGGTTTTGTGAAGTGTTCCTGAGCCCATGTGTTGATATCCTTTAGAGATTGATGTCGGTTTTTGATACAGTGCCGTCTGTGAGATGGAAGGTCACGGTCATTTAATGTTGGTTTCCGGCCATGCCGCTTACGTGGAGTGATTTCTGCAGATTCTCTGAACTTTTTGATGATATTATGGAGCGTAGAGGTTGAAATCCCTAAATTTCTTGCAATTGCACTTTGAGAAACGTTGTTCTTAAACTGTTTGACTATTTGCTCACGCAGTTGTGGACAAAGGGGTGTACCTCGCCCCATCCTTTCTTGTGAAAGACTGAGCATTTTTTGAGAAGCTGCTTTTATACCCAATCATGGCACCCACCTGTTCCCAATTAGCCTGCACACCTGTGGGATGTTCCAAATAAGTGTTTGATGAGCATTCCTCAACTTTATCAATATTTATTGCCACCTTTCCCAACTTCTTTGTCACGTGTTGGTGGCATCAAATTCTAAAGTTAATGATTATTTGCACACAAAAAAAAATGTTTATCAGTTTGAACATCAAATATGTTGTCTTTGTAGCATATTCAACTGAATATGGCTTGAAAAGTATTTGCAAATCATTGTATTCCGTTTATATTTACATCTAACACAATTTCCCAACTCATATGGAAACAGGGTTAATGTTAATATTTATGGAATATATTCTGAATACATTGAGAACAGGACGTGAACAAAAGTTCTAGCAACTGCCATGTAAAGGAAAAGGAGGTAGGATTAAATAAGCTCTGGTTCTTCCTACTCCTTTTCGAACATGTTGAATAGAGAAACCGTAAATTGTGATGTATCATGTTGTGTGTGTGCATGGTCCAAATAAACACAAACTCAAAACTCTAGTCGGTCTCAGTCCCGGCGCATTTGTGGCTTTTTCAACAATTTTGTGCTATCGAGGTAGGGCTGGGCGATATTGCCTTTTTTTAATATCTCGATATTTTTAGTCCATGTCACGATACACCATATATATTTCCATATTTTACTTTGGCCTTGAATGAACACTTGATGCATATAATCACAGCAGTATGATGATTCTATGTGTCTACATTCAAACATTCTTGTTCATACTGCATTAATATATGCTACTTTTAAACTTTCAAGCAGAGAGGGAAACCCCAACTAAAAGTGTATTTATGAAACAGTTATTAAGCAGTGGCACAAACATTCATGTCATTCCCACAACAGAAAGTGCAAGATTGGCTGAGACATTTTAAAACAAGCTATTAGTGCACTTTTGTGCATGATGTCACTGAGATGAAATATCAAAACAGCACTAACATAAAGTGCACTTTTTGCCACTATAATGTTTTAAAACAAAAAAAAGTGCACTTTTGTGCATGATGTCACACAAGATATTTCAATAGGTGTCAAATAAAAAATGAGCTGCATATTAGGAAACCCATTAACCCATTTTCTACTGCTTATTCCCTTTGGGGTCGCGGGGGCGCTGGTGCCTGTCTCAGCTACAATCGGACGGAAGGCGCTGTACACCCTGGACAAGTCGCCACCTCATCGCAGATAAAAGGAAAACAAATATTGTATGTCCTTCGCAATGTGGTGGGTTCCTGCGGATGTTATCTCCTTCTGTTTTTGACTATTTTTTTTCATACGGTGTTGATGTGGAAATGGTTGCCTCTGCATTTTTTTGGTGTGGCACCGGCCGGAGATGTTGACATGCGGAGTTTCAAGCACTCCTTAATCTCTAGCGGGTGACTTTTTAAATGATGCTACAGCAGGGGTAGGGAACCTATGGCTCTAGAGCCAGATGTGGCTCTTTTGATGACTGCATCTGGCTCTCAGATAAATCTGAGCTAACATCGCTTGACACGATAAGTAATGAATAATTCCACTTGTTAAAAATAACATTCAAAATACAAAACATTCTCATGCTTTTTTATGCTCAAGAAGTTGCGTTGATGGTAAGAAGTAATTTATTTATTATTGGCTAGTGTGGGGCTTGCCCTCCTGAGGGTTCTTCAGACCACCAAACACCGACATGAGAGCCTTTTTCAAGGTTACAATATTGTTTTATTTTTCAATAAGTCTCTCAGTTGCTTTCCAGCAATTGTCTTTTTCTCTTTTGTTCTCGCTCGCGCTTTGGCTCCAGTTTCAACCCCGTCTCTCCTCCTGGCTGCTGCTTATAACAGAGCGACAGGTGATTCGATAACAAGGCCTAGACGGGCCACCCACGCACCTGTCGCTGATTTCGAGGCCGGTCCTGGCACACTCTGCTTCGCTGCAGGCCCGCAGGCCACGTCCCCTCCACAGTTAGCATCAGAATAACAATGTTATTCCAAAGAATAAGAGACTTATTATACTCTAGAACTGTTGGTCTTACTTAAAAATGCACGTGTTTAGTTGTGTTCAGTGTTAAAAAATTTTTATATGGCTCTTACAGAAATACATTTTTAAATATTTGGCTTTCTTGGCTCCCTCAGCCAAAAAGGTTCCTGACCCCTGTGCTACATATTAGCAGTAATGGAACTTTTCGTAGCAAAGCTTTAGCCGCATATTTTAAAAATGACGGTTGTTTGTGAATGTGAGTGTGAATGTTGTCTGTCTATCTGTGTTGGCCCTGCGATGAGGTGGCGACTTGTCCAGGGTGTACCCTGCCTTCCGCCCGATTGTGGCTGAGATAGGCGCCGGCACCCCCCGCGACCCCGAAAGGGAATAAGCGGTAGAAAATGGATGGATGGTTGTTTGTTTGACATCTTCCCGCTTGAAGCCAAACCACGGCCAGACGATGGACCCCCTGCTGTTTTGGGAATTAATTCTTCCTTCATTTGTTATCAGATTCGCACCTTCTTTCTCTCGTATTACCACTCGCACCACAGCTGACGTTACCCATGCCGCTACCTCTCTGCTCCGCGAGGGCGGATACGTATGTAAAATACTGTCTTGGTCTGTATATTGTACAGTATTTTGTATTTCTATTTTTTTGTATATTGTACAGGATTGCTTATTTTTTCATTGGATTATTGTCTGTTTATTTTAATTGTTAGTTTTTTCCTTTATTACTACCTCTTGTGTTATTTATTTCACCCCATATTTGTTCCCACTACCGCATCTTAAGTTGGAGTCTTTAATCTCGTTATATGCAAATATAATGACAATAAAGTAGGGATGCACCGAAATGAAAATTTGTGGCCGAAACCGAAGCCGAATAAAACTTAAACGCTTGGCCGAAGGCCGAATACCGAATAATGAATGCTGTTTTTAACAATTTTTTTTATATTTCATAAATAGCCTAGAATAAATATTTAGACATGTTTTTCAAATAAAGTATTTTTTTATTGAATATTGACATTTTTTTTAATATTCCAGTAGCCTTTGCTTTTCATAAAAAGCACAAAGTTTTTCATTTATATTAGGCCTTCAAACAAAACATGCATTCCAAAAAAAAAAGTGCATTAAAGTGGATAAACCCACAACAAATGAATTATTGTCCTTTTGGCAAAAGTCTGCTTAGCCACAGTAGATATGCTAATAATGTAAACAGAAGGCTTAAGTAAATCTCAATTAAGTGTGTGCTTGTAACCTCATACACTTATACAGGTAGCCTACACAACAGGCTAATAATGTAAACAGAGGCCCCACTAAATCTCAATAAGTGTGTGCTTGTAACCTCATACACTTATACAGGTACACAACATATCCCAACGTCACCGCGTCAAAAAATTGCGTCACACGCCTCTATTTGGCCTTGTTTTTAACTCATTCCACCGAAGGCCGAATGTGGCTTTTTTTGCCATATTCGGCCGAATATATTCGGTTACCGATTAATCGGTGCATCCCTACAATAAAGTCTATTCTATTCTATTCTAAGAAGGTGCGCTTGTTTTATGTCTCTGTGAGGAGAGACAAGAAAGAGTGTGAAGAGCCTGTAGTGTAATGCCCGCAGCTAAAAGCAACTTCGTGAGAACGTATACTCCAATATCAATCAATCAATCAATGTTTACTTATATAGCCCTAAATCACTAGTGTCTCAAAGGGCTGCACAAACCACTACGACATCCTCGGTAGGCCCACATAAGGGCAAGGAAAACTCACACCCAGTGGGACATCGGTGACAATAATGACTATGAGAACCTTAGAGAGGAGGAAAGCAATGGATGTCGAGCAGGTCTAACATGATACTGTGAAAGTTCAATCCACAATGGATCCAACACAGTCGCGAGAGTCCAGTCCAAAGCGGATCCAACACAGCAGCGAGAGTCCCGTTCATAGCGGAGCCAGCAGGAAACCATCCCAAGTGGAGGCGGATCAGCAGCGCAGAGATGTCCCCAGCCGATACACAGGCAAGCAGTACATGGCCATCGGATCGGACCGGACCCCCTCCACAAGGGAGAGTGGGACATAGGAGAAAAAGAAAAGAAACAGCAGATCAACTGGTCTAAAAAGGGAGTCTATTTAAAGGCTAGAGTATACAAATGAGTTTTAAGGTGAGACTTAAATGCTTCTACTGAGGTGGCATCTCGAACTGTTACCGGGAGGGCATTCCAGAGTACTGGAGCCCGAACGGAAAACGCTCTATAGCCCGCAGACTTTTTTTGGGCTTTGGGAATCACTAATAAGCCGGAGTCCTTTGAACGCAGATTTCTTGCCGGGACATACGGTACAATACAATCGGCAAGATAGGATGGAGCTAGACCGTGTAGTATTTTATACGTAAGTAGTAAAACCTTAAAGTCACATCTTAAGTGCACAGGAAGCCAGTGCAGGTGAGCCAGTATAGGTATATATGTATGTATATATGTATATAAAGGTATATACAGTATAGGTATATATGTATGTATATATGTATATAAAGGTATATACAGTATAGTATAGTATATGTATGTATATATGTATATAAAGGTATATACAGTATAGGTATATATGTATGTATATATGTATATAAAGGTATATACAGTATAGGTATATATGTATGTATATATGTATATAAAGGTATATACAGTATAGGTATATATGTATGTATATATGTATATAAAGGTATATACAGTACAGGCGTAATGTGATCAAACTTTCTTGTTCTTGTCAAAAGTCTAGCAGCCGCATTTTGTACCAACTGTAATCTTTTAATGCTAGACATGGGGAGACCCGAAAATAATACGTTACAGTAATCGAGGCGAGACGTAACAAACGCATGGATAATGATCTCAGCGTCTTTAGTGGACAGAATGGAGCGAATTTTAGCGATATTACGGAGATGAAAGAAGAATATCACCATATAGTCATTTTCTATATCGCACAGAGACAAACCCGCGAAATATCGAGTACATCGATGGATGTACGGTGTGGTTATGAAATCTTGAACATTAATGTGGTGACCGAAATATAGTCTCAGAATGTCTCATGTGACTGAGCTGGACTTTTCATGTCTTTGTCCTTTTGTGTCCTGCAGACGTCTTTGAAGAGCGTCTTCTCCCTGAGCAGCGGGAGGAGCCACGGCCCCCCCAGGTTAAAGAGGAAGAGGAGGAACACGTCATCAGTCAGGAGGGAGCGCGTCTTGAAGCCCCGGAGGAGGTCGATGTCACAGAGGTGCCATTAACTGGTGTCCTTGTGAAGATTGAAGACGAGGAGGTCACAGGTGAAAGTGAGCAGGGGAGAGAGGCGGAGCCTCCGAGCAGCAGCTTAACTCAACACACGACAAGGGAAGCTGACGGAGACCACTGTGGAGGATCACAAGCAGAAAAGCTCTTAGCGCCGCTATCAGACATTGACGAGACAACATCACTCTCTCCTGACAGCGACGACGACGACTATGGCGCTTATAAGACATGTCAGGCTGGCACCACGCACTTGAAATGCTCTTTCTGTGACAAAACCTTCAATCACCGCGGCAACCTGAAAGTACACATGAGAACGCACACGGGGGAGAAACCCTTCATGTGCTCAGTTTGCACCAAAATATTCTCCCGGAAGTCAAGTTTGAAAATACACACGAGAATACACACCGGCGAGAAACCTTTCAAGTGTTTAATCTGCGGCAAAGGTTTTGTGCGGAAATGGGACGTGAAAGTCCACATGAGGACACACACCGGGGACAAACCTTTCATATGTTCAGTCTGCGCCAAAGGTTTCAAACACAACGTGGATCTGAAAGTACACATGAGAACGCACACTGGAGAAACACCGTTCATGTGCTCAGTTTGCAGCAAAACGTTCACCCAGAAGGCAAACTTGATCAAACACACGCGCAAGCACACCGGGGAACTTCCTTTTCTATGTTCAGTCTGCGGTAAAGGTTTTACACACAACGGCGAGTTGAAACGACACATGGGAAAACACACGGACGCGTGCGCCATGACGGGTTCTCTTATGAGTGTTTAAAAAAGACACACGTGGTGAGAATAGCAGCAGCAAATCAAGCTGGGACTTTCTAACACCATCACCCCCGTACAACATGTGTGACATCATTGTTGTGTGTGTGTGTACACACCCTTTTTTATATGCTTTTACCATTTATAGATAGATTTGTTAGATTGGTACTTTTATCTCAGTCATGTACATACAATTGTTTTTAATCATGTGTAAGCTCAAGTTTGTTCATTTTTCCTTTTTTGATCCACTTTATAAAGCGCACTGGTAAGAATCAATCAATCAATGCTTATTTATATAGCCCTAAATCACAAGTGTCTCAAAAGGCTGCACAAGCCACGACGACATCCATGGTTCAGAGCTCACATAAGGACAAGGAAAAACTCACAACCCAGTGGGATGTCAATGCGAATCAAATATTTATTTGTATATCCCTAAATCATCAATGTCTCAAAGGGCTGCAATAACCACAAGGACATCCTCGGTAGTGCCCACATAAGGGCAAGGAAAACTCACCCTAGTGGGACGTCAGTGACAGTGACAATGATGACTAGGAGAAACCTTGGAGAGGACCGCATATGTGGGAAAACCCCACCCCTAGGGGAACGAAAGCAATGGATGTCGAGCAGGTCTAACATGATACTGTCCATAGTGGATCCAACACAACCGTGAGAGTCCAGTCCAAAGTGGATCCAACACAGTAGCGGGAGTCCTGTCCTTAGTGGAGACATCAGGAAACCATCCCAAGCGGAGGCGGATTAGCAGCGCAGAGATGTCCCCGGCCGATACACAGGTGAGCGGTCCATCCTGGGTCCCGACTTTGGACTATGAGAAACCTTGGAGAGGTTGTGTGTGTGTCCAACGCCTCTAGGGGAGACCGGATGCAATGGGTGTCGAGTGGGTCTAACAATATTGTGAAATTCCAGTCCATAGTGGATCTAACATAATAGTGAGAGTCCAGTCCACGGTGGGGCCAGCAGGAGACCATCCCGAGCGGTCACGGGTCAGCAGCGCAGAGATGTCCCCAACCGGTGCACAGGCGAGTGGTTCAACTCCGGGTCCCGACTCTGGACAGCCAGGACTTCACCCATGGCCACCGGACCTGTGCACCCCCTTCCACAAGTAAGAGGGGGGCAGAAAGGAAAAGAAACGGCAGATCAACTGGGGTCTATTTAAAGGCTAGAGCAGGGGTAGGGAACCTACGGCTCTAGAGCCGGATGTGGCTCTTGTGATGGCTACACCTGGCTCTCAGATTAACTTTAGCTGACATTGCTCAACACGATAAATAATGAATAAATCCGCTAGTAATCACAGTATCAAAAATAACGTTCAAAATATAAAACATTCTCATGCATTTTCGTCCATCCATCCGGTTTCTACCGCACCTGCTCGGTTGGTAGAGTGGCCGTGTCAGCAACTTGAGGGTTGCAGGTTCGATTCCCACTTGTGCCATCCTAGTCACTGCCGTTGTGTCCTTGGGCAAGACACTTTACCCACCTGCTCCCAGTGCCACCCACACTGGCTTAAATGTAACTTAGATATTGGGTGTCACTATGTAAAGCGCTTTGAGTCACTTGAGAAAAGCGCTATATAAATATAATTCGCTTCACAATTCACTTCACTTGAAGAAGTCGCATTAATGGTAAAAAGGCCACAGGGAAGACCCAGGACACGTTGGGAAGACTATGTCTCCCGGCTGGCCTGGAAACGCCTCGGGATCCCCCGGGAAGAGCTAGACAAAGTGGCTGGGGAGGGGGAAGTCTGGGCTTCCCTGCTTAGGCTGCTGCCCCCGCGAACCGACCTCGGATAAGCGGAAGATGATGGATGGATGGACAATCGGCAAGATAGGCTGTAGCTAGACCGTGTAGTATTTTCTACGTAAGTGCTTAAACCTACAGTCCAGTGCATCAAACTAAATGAGCAGGTTGGAAACATCTTTGTGTGCAAATAGAAAGAACAAGGCCTGTTGGAAAGGTATGGAGAACGCATACAAACACGGGAGGAAATAGGAGGGAGTGGGACAGCCGTGTGTTGTCAGCAGAACTGTGGAAATGGTGTCTCCTGGGGAGGCAAAATAGTGAGGGTTGTCCTTGACCAGATATCTCGATCCCTTGGTTCATTGTTGTAAAATGTTCATCACATTCACACGTTCATTAAAGGGGAACATTATCACAATTTCAAAAGGGTTAAAAACAATACAAATCAGTTCCCAGTGGCTTGTTGTATTTTTTGAAGTTTTTTTCAAAATTTTACCGGTCTCGGAATATCCCTAAATAAAGCTTTAAAGTGCCTTATTTTCGGCTCTCTGCGAAGACACTGGCCATTTCCCTGTGACGTCACACAGTGCTGCCAATGTAAACAAACAATGGGAATACCACAGCAAGATATAGTGACATTAGCTCGGATTCAAACTCGGATTTCAGCGACTTAAGCGATTCAACAGATTACGCATGTATTGAAACAGATGGTTGGAGTATGAAAATATTGAAGAAGAAACTGAAGCTATTGAGCGAATAGCTATTGACGCTATTCATAGCCATAGCATGGCCGAATAGCTGCGTTAGCATCGCCGGTAAAATGTGCGGACCAAACGATCAGGACTTTCGCATCTTGTGACACTGGAGCAACTTAAATCCGTCAATTGGTAAGTGTTTGTTTGGCATTAAATGTGGGTGGAAGGAAACGTAATATAGTTGCAAATGCATCTACAGGTTATCCATACATCTCTGTGCCATGTCTGCTTTAGCACCGCCGGTAAATAGCATGTTAGCATCGATTAGCGTAGCATATTAGCATCGATTAGCTGGCAGTCAACATCAACAAAACTCACCTTTGTGATTTCGTTGACTATCGTTGCAAATGCATCTGCAGGTTATCCATACATCTCTGTGCCATGTCTGCCTTAGCATCGCCGGTCAAATGTGGAGACACTCTGGCACATTCAATGGGGGTCTGGCGGCAGACACTTTGGCATCTTGGGGCCAGTGGTGCAACTTGAATCCCTCCCTGTTAGTGTTGTTACACCCTCCGACAACACACCGACGAGGCATGATGTCTCCAAGGTTCCAAAAAATAGTCGAAAATATCAGAGCTGAGACCCGGTGTTTGTAATGTGTTGAAAATGAAAATGGTGGGTGTGTTACCTCGGCGACGTCACATTCTGACGTCATCGCTTCCAGCGCGATAAACAGAAAGGCCTTTAATTCGCCAAAATTCACCCATTTAGAGTTCGGACATGGGTTAAAAAAATAGATGGTCTTTTTTCTGCACCATCAAGGTATATATTGACGCTTACATAGGTCTGCTGATAATGTTCCCCTTTAAAGATTTGATTAATTTATGATGGTTCAGGTGTGATTCACTACAACACCACACTGGATTCCAGTTCATTGAAATATCACAACTAGGGCTGGGCTATATGGCGTTTTATTAATATCTCGATATTTTTAGGCCATGTCCTGATACACCTTATATATCTGGATATGTTGCCTTAGCCTTGAATGTGTTGCGATCCGCTACTTGGATCACCACATGTTATTGTTTATACTTCCAGTTGTTGTATCACTCCGTCATTCTACCCTCTTACTTCCTGTTTAGTCTGTCACCATGGTTTGATCCCATTGGTCCCACCTGCTAATCACGGTTTCTGCACACCTGTCACTTTTGATTACTTCCCTGTTCAAGCCCGTCCCTTTTCATTATTCTTTCTGGGTTCATAAATTTGCTTTCAACACAATGAGTTACGCCTGCACTCTATGCCATTTGTTCATTCCAGCTCTCATGCTTGATGTTTTTTTTTACTCTTTTACGTGCCTACGTGCCAGTTTTAGTTCTCATTGTGTATATCCTAGCTTTTATGCTAGCGTCTTTTGTTTGCCTTTTCTTAGCTCCAGTATTTTTGTTTTCTAGCATTATTTGTTATTCAAATAAATAGTTAAACCTTACCTTTGCTGTGTTCTATTTCAAGGGAATCGAACAGACGTAACAGAATGAACTCTTGATGCATACAATCACAGCAGTATGATGATTCTATGTGTCTACATCAAAACATTCTTCTTCATACTGCATTAATATATGCTACTTTTGAACTTTCATGCAGAGAGGGAAACCACAACTAAAAGTGTATTTATTAAGCAGTGGCACAAACATTCATGTGAAGTGTGAAGTGAATTATATTTATATAGCGCCTTTCTCTAGTGACTCAAAGCGCTTTACATAGTGAAACCCAATATCTAAGTTACATTTAAACCAGTGTGGGTGGCACTGGGAGCAGGTGGGTAAAGTGTCTTGCCCAAGGACACAACGGCAGTGACTAGGATGGCGGAAGCGGGAATCGAACCTGCAACCCTCAAGTTGCTGGCACGGCCACTCTACCAACCGAGCTATACCGCCAATACAGAAAGCGCAAGATTGTCAGAGACATTTTAAAACAAGCTATGGGTGCACTTTCGTGCATGATGTCACTAAGATGACATATCAAAACAACACTAAGTGCACTTTTTGTACAGAATGCAACTACAATAGTTAAAAACAAATAAAGTGCACTTTTTAATAAGCAACTAATTAATGGTGAATATGTTCCCCCTACTAAAGTGTTACCATTATTTCTTAGCTATTGTATATAAACCCCCCCCAAAAAAGGCACAACATGATACTTAATAAGTACTTAATGACTAATTAAGAGTCAATATGTTACTAATTTGCATGTTAATAAGCAACTAATTAATGGTGAATATGTTCCTCCTACAAAAGTGTTACCATTATTTCTTAGCTGTCTATCCGTGTTGGCCCTGCGATGAGGTGGCGACTTGTCCAGGGTGTACCCTGCCTTCCGCCCGATTGTAGCTGAGATAAGCGCCAGCGCCCCCCGCGACCCCGAAAGGGAATAAGCGGTAGAAAATGGATGGATGGATGTATATTAACCTCCCGCCCAAAAAAGGCACAACATGATACTTAATAAGTACTTAATGACTACTTAAGAGCCAATATGCTACTAATTTGCATGTTAATAAGCAACTTATTAATGGTGAATATGTTCCCCCTACTAAAGTGTTACCATTATTTCTTAGCTATTGTATATAAATCCCCCCCAAAAAGGCACAACATGATACTTAAATAGTACTTAATGACTAATTAAGAGCAATATGTTACTAATTTGCATGTTAATAAGCAACTTATTAATGGTGAATATGTTCCCTATACTAAAGTGTTACCTTTATTTATTAGCTATTGTCTATAAACCCTCCCCCCCAAAAGGCACAACATGATACTTAATAAGTACTTAATGGCTAATCAAAGGTCAATATGTTACTAATTTGCATGTTAATAAGCAACAAATTAATGGTGAATGTGTTCCCCGTACTAAAGTGTTACCATTATTTCTTAGCTATTGTGCATAAAACCCAAAAAAGGCACAACATGATACTTAATAAGTACTTAATGACTACTTAAGAGCCAATATGCTACTAATTTGCATATTAATAAGCAAGTAATTAATGGTGGATATATGTTCCCCGTACTAAAGTGTTACCATTATTTCTTAGCTATTGTGCATAAACCCCCCCCCCCCAAAAAAGGCACAACATGATACTTAATAAGTACTTCATGACTAATTAAGAGCCAATATGCTACTAATTTGCATATTAATTAGCAACTAATTAATGGTGAATATGTTCCCCGTACTAAAGTGTTACCATTATTTCTTAGCTATTGTGCATAAAACCAAAAAAAGGCACAACATGATACTTAATAAGTACTTCATGACTAATTAAGAGTTAATATGTTACTAATTTGCATGTTAATAAGCAACTAATTAATGGTGAATATGTTTTCCCTTACCAAAGTGTTACCATTATTTCTTAGCTATTGTTTATAAACCCCCCCCCCCAAAAAGGCACAACATGATACTTAATAAGTACTTAATGACTAATTAAGAGCCAATATGCTACTAATTTGCATATTAATAAGCAACTAAAAGCAACTAATTAATGGTGAATATGTTCCCCCTACTAAAGTGTTACCATTATTTCTTAGCTATTGTATATAAACCCCCTCCCCCCCAAAAAAAGGCACAACATGATACTTAATAAGTACTTAATGGTAAATGTGTTCCCCGTACTAAGGTGTTACCATTATTTCTTTGCTATTGTGCATAAAACCAAAAAAAGGCACAACATGATACATAATAAGTACTTAATGACTAATTAAGAGCCAATATGCTACTAATTTGCATGTTAATAAGCAACTAATTAATGGTGAATAGGTTCCCCCTACTAAAGGGACGGCGTGGCGCAGTGGGAAAGTGGCCGTGCGCAACCCGAGGGTCACTGGTTCAAATCCCACCTAGAACCAACCTCGTCACGTCCTTTGTGTCCTGAGCAAGACACTTCACCCTTGCTCCTGATGGGTGCTGGTTGGCGCCTTGCATGACAGCTCCCTCCATCAGTGTGTGAATGTGTGTGTGAATGGGTAAATGTGGAAGTAGTGTCAAAGCGCTTTGAGTACCTTGAAGGTAGAAAAGCGCTATACAAGTACAACCCATTTATCATTTATCATAAAGTGTTACCATTATTTCTTGGCTGTTGTGTATAACCTCTCCCCCCCAAAAGGCACAACATTATACTTAAATAGTACTTAATGACTAATTAAGAGCCAATATGTTACTAATTTGCATGTTAATAAGCAACTAATTAATGGTGAATATGTTCCCCCTACTAAAGTGTTACCATTATTTCTTGGCTGTTGTATATAACCTCTCCCCCCCAAAAGGCACAACATGATACTTAATAAGTACTTAATGATTAATTAAGAGTCAATATGTTACTAATTTGCGTGTTAATAAGCAACTAATTAATGGTGAATTTGTTCCCCGTACTAAAGTGTTACCATTATTTCTTAGCTATTGTGCATAAAACCAAAAAAGGCACAACATGATACTTAATAAGTACTTCATGACTAATCAAGAGCCAATATGTTACTAATTTGCATATTAATAAGCAACTAATTAATGGTGATATGTTCCCCGTACTAAAGTGTTAACATTATTTCTTAGCTATTTTGCATAAAACCAAAAAAAGGCACAACATGATACTTAATAAGTACTTAATGACTACTTAAGAGCCAATATTTTACTAATTTGCATGTTAATAAGCAACTTATTAATGGTGAATATGTTCCCCCTACTAAAGTGTTACCATTATTTTGTAGCTATTGTATATAAATCCCCCCCAAAAAGGCACAACATGATACTTAATAAGTACTTAATGACTAATTAAGAGCCAATATGTTACTAATTTGCATGTTAATAAGCAACAAATTAATGGTGAATATGTTCCTCGTACTAAAGTGTTACCATTATTTCTTAGCTATTGTGCATAAATCCAAAAAAAGGCACAACATGATACTTAATAAGTACTTAATGACTAATTAAGAGCCAATATGTTACTAATTTGCATGTTAATAAGCACCTAATTAATGGTGAATGTGTTCCCCCTACCAAAGTGTTACCATTATTTCTTAGCTATTGTGTATAAACCCCCCCCCAAAGGCACAACACGATACTTAATAAATACTTAATTACTAATTAAGAGCCAATATGTTACTAATTTGCATGTTAATAAGCAACTAATTAATGGTGAATGTGTTTTCCGTACTAAGGTGTTACCATTATTTCTTGGCTGTTGTCTATAAAACCCTCCCAAAAAAGGCACAACATGATACTTAATAAGTACTTAATGACTAATTAAGAGCCAATATGTTACTAATTTGCATATTAATAAGCAACAAATTAATGGTGAATATGTTCCCCCTACTAAAGTGATACCATTATTTCTTAGCTATCGTATATAAAACCAAAAAAAGGCACAGCCTGAAATTAAAATCTCAGAGTTTTATATTGTAAAAACTAAAATGCTAAAAAGACAAACATTGTATCTGTTTTTGTTTTATAGATGACAAAGTCATACAACAACATGGATTTTCAAAACGACAACAATACATCATAAGAAAATACATCTTCTATACATGTTCAAAATGTGGTCATAAAAAGAATATCTTCTGGGGACGGCATGAGGGTTCCTGGTTCGATCCCCAGCTTTTACCAACCGAGTCACGTCCGTTGTGTCGTTGAGCAAGACACTTCACCCTCGCTCCTGATGGGTCCTGGTTAGCGCCTCGCATGGCAGCTCCCTCCATCAGTGTGTGAATGTGTGTGTGAATTTGTGTGTGAATGTGGAAATAGTTTCAAAGCGCTTTGAGTACGTTGAAGGTCGAGAAGCGCGATACAAAAATAACCCATTTACCATTCAGTAGTTGTCAGACTATTATAGAGAATAAAGCATGTATATTCTGTAGCATTCTATATTAGTGATTCCCAGAGCCCCAAAAAAAGTCTGCGGGCTATAGAGCGTTTTCTATTGGGGGTCCAGTACTCTGGAATGCCCTCCCAGTAATAGTTAGAGATGTTACCTCAGTAGAAGCATTTAAGTCCCATCTTAAAACTCATTTGTATACTCTTGCCCAGTGGTTCTTAACCAGGGTTCGATGGAACCTTAGGGGTTCGGTGAGTCGACTTCAGGGGTTTGGCCGAGGTCAAAACACACCCGACTCTTCGTGTAAATACAAACTTCTCCTTATCCATATTACGGATACGGCAACAGCTAACTGATTTGCAGGTGTGTAATTTGTTGTGAGTTTATGCACTGTTTTGGTTTTGTTGTTTGAACAAGGTTCATTTTGTGCACCAGTAAAAAAAACATGTTAACACTTAAGTATAGGGAACATATTCACCATTAATTAGTTGCTTATTAACATGAAAATGAGTCACATTTTGGCTCTTAATTAGTCATGAAGTACTAATTAATGCCTTATTCGGCATGGCTTTATTATAACCCTAACTCTCTAACCCTGACAATAACCAAATAACTGTAAATCAAGTCTTTATTACTTAGAATATGTTCCCCTCGTGTCCAAATAACTCGAAATTAAGTCTTTGTTACTTAGAATATGTTCCCCAACATACTAAAGTGTTAGCAAAAACTACAAATTTGTCTTGAATTTGAAAAAAAAACACACTTTATTTTTCACTAAAGAAGGGTTCAGTGAATGTGCGTATAAAACTGGTGGGGTTCGGTACCTCCACCAAGGTTAAGAACCACTGATCCAGCCTTTAACTAGACCCCTTTTTTAGACAAGTTGATCTGCCGTTTATTTTATTTTCTCCTCTGCCCCCCTCAAACTTGTGGAGAGGAAGGGGGTGCACAGGTCCGGCGGCCATGGATGAAGTGCTGGCTGACCAGTTTCCGCTCAGGATGGTCTCCTGCTGGCCCCACTATGGACTGGACTCTCACTATTATGTTAGATCCACTATGGACTGGACTCTCACTATTATGTTAGATCCACTATGGACTGGACTCTCACACTATAATTTTGGATCCACTATGGACTGGACTCTCGCACTATTATGTTGGATCCACTATGGACTGGACTCCTACACTATTATGTTAGATCCACTATGGACTGGACTCACACTATTATGTTAGATCCACTATGGACTGGACTCTCACTATTATGTTAGATCCACTATGGACTCGACTCTCACTTTTATGTTGGATCCACTATGGACTGGACTCTCACTATTATGTTAGATCCACTATGGCCTGGACTCTCACAATATTATGTTAGATCCACTATGGACTGGACTCTCACACCATTGTTAGATCCACTATGGACTGGACTCTCACTATTATGTTAGATCCACTATGGACTGTACTCTCACACTATTATGTTAGATCCACTATGGACTGGACTCTCACTATTATGTAGATCCACTTTGGACTGGACTCTCACACTATAATGTTATATCCACTATGGACTGGAGTCTTTCACTACTATGTTAGATCCATTATGGACTGAACTCTCACTATTATGTTAGATCCACTATGGCCTGGACTCTCACTATTATGTTAGATCCACTATGGACTGCACTCTTACACTATTATGTTAGCTCCACTATGGCCTGGACTCTCACAATATTATGTTAGATCCACTATGGACTGGACTCTTACACTATTATGTTAGATCCACTAGGGACTGGACTCTAACACTATTATGTTAGATCCACTATGGACTGGACTCTTACACTATTATGTTAGATCCACTAGGGACTGGACTCTAACACTATTATGTTAGATCCACTATGGACTGGACTTTCACTATTATGTTAGATCCACTATGGACTGGACTCTCACTTTTGTGTTAGATCCACTATGGACTGGGCTCTCACTATTATGTTAGATCCACTATGGACTGGACTCTCACTTTTATGCTAAATCCACTATGGACTAAACTTTCACAAAATTATGATAGACCCATTCAAAGTCCATCGCATCCGGTCTCCCTCAAGGGGGCAGCGTTACCCACATCCACAGTCCTCTCCAAGGTTTCTCATAGTCATTCTCATTGACATCCTACTGGGTTGTGAGTTTTTCCCTGCCCTGATGCGGGCTCTGAACCGAGGATGTCGTTGTGGCTTGTGCAGCCCTTTGAGACACTTGTTTAGGACTACATAAATAAAGATTGATTGATAGATTGAAAGCAGGACATTAAAACACAACTACTAAGGCAAACATGAAGATCCATACAACGGGAAGTGGACACACGTCACGTCACATAAACCCAAATCCTTCCACAAAACGGTAGAAAATAAACATATTGAAATTATTTAAATTATTTTGGTTGTGGTTACTTCAAAGTTGTTAAGTTGAAGATAGTTCATCAAAAGGGAAACAATTGTTAAAACAAACCAAAAAAAAAAAAGAATGATTCAGCAGCATTTGAACAAATAACACATAAGTGAAATTACATGAATGGATAAAAAAAAACATAAGCAAAGTGGTGCTAAAACACCTTAAATATCAGCATGTTAGCCACATGTATTAAATACCCAAGCCAACATTAAAGCCCAATTTGAAGCATCCGTCAAATTGTGGACTATGGGGTTTGTTTTTCTGGAATGCAAAGGAAAGTTGGGGCGGGCAAGGCGTGAAGGTAAATACATTTCATTTTAACACTTAAACTACAAAAAAGAAGCAAACAAAAGGCGCGCACAATGGCGGAAAACAAACTTGACTAATGAAACAAAACTTGCACAAAAGCAGAAACTATGAACAATAAACAAAAAGTTACTTGGCATGGAACCATGAAACAAGCAGCGTGAACTAAGCATGAAACCGTAAACATGGCATGAAGCAGAGTGGAGGTAAAGTCGCCAGGCTGATTTCCTGGCAACTTTCGGTTTAAATAATACTGTGGTGACATGGGGACAAGGTGAAAACTTATTGGTTGGCATGGTAACAAGGAACACAAGGAAGTGCAAAAACAGGAAACAATGGAGTTTAAAGGGGAACATTATCACAATTTCAAAAGGGTTAAAAACAATAAAAATCAGTTCCCAGTTTTTTGAAGTTTTTTTCAAAATTTTACCGGTCTCGGAATATCCCTAAATAAAGCTTTAAAGTGCCTTATTTTCGCTCTCTGCGAAGACACTGGCCATTTCCCTGTGACGTCACACAGTGCTGCCAATGTAAACAAACAATGGGAATACCACAGCAAGATATAGCGACATTAGCTCGGATTCAAACTGGGATTTCAGCGACTTAAGCGATTCAACAGATTACGCATGTATTGAAACGGATGGTTGGAGTATGAAGGTATTGAAGAAGAAACTGAAGCTATTGAGCGAATAGCTATTGACGCTATTCATAGCCATAGCATGGCCGAATAGCTGCGTTAGCATCGCCGGTAAAATGTGCGGACCAAACGATCAGGACTTTCGCATCTTTTGACACTGGAGCAACTTAAATCCGTCGATTGGTAAGTGTTTGTTTCGCATTAAATGTGGGTGGAAGGAAACGTAATATAGTTGCAATGTTTAGAATGAAGTTGATGAATCCAGATGGATCTCTATTACAATCCCCAAAGAGGGCACTTTAAGTTGATGATTACTTCTATGTGTAGAAATCTTTATTTATAATTGCATCACTTGTTTATTGTTCAGCAAGTTTTTGGTTAATTTTATATCTTTTTTTCCAAATAGTTAAAAAAAGACCACTACAAATGAGCAATATTTTGCACTGTTATACAATTTAATAAATCAGAAACTGTTGACATAGTGCTGTGCTTTACTTCTTTATCTCTTTTTTTCAACCAAACATGCTTTGCTCTGATTAGGGGGTACTTGAATTAAAAAAAATGTTCACAGGGGGTACATCACTGAAAAAAGGTTGAGAACCACTGATCTATCTTACTAGTCAGGAAAGTTTCAGATACGCAGAAGACATGGAGTCATGTAGAGATAAATTCATGCCCCTCATAAAACAAAGTTGTACAAATATCTCAAATATTTGTTAAAAGGAGCAGTGAACTTATCTTGAGAAGGTCCTGGGTTTGGGCGGATGTTTCCACATATGAGCAACATATTACAGCTTAAATAGCTGATTAACTATTCCCCCTTGTGTGTTTTTATGTGTTGGACCGCGTCTGTATTATGATGGAACTTTTTGCAGCAGATTGAACAACTAAATGGTTTGTCTCCTGTGTGAGTTCTGAGGTGCTGCGTCAAATTTCTCTTAATAGAAAAGCTTTTGTCACAAATCGAACAGTTGAATGGTTTTTCACCTGTGTGTAATCGTACATGTTCAGTCAAATGGCTGTTGTTTGAAAATCTTTTGCCACAAACTGAACAATTAAACCTTTTGTCATCTGTGTGTGTTCTCATGTGTTGAGTCAAATAGCTCTTCATAGAAAAGCTTTTGCCACAAACTGAACAGTTGAAGGATTTCTCTCCGGTGTGTAATCTTGTATGCTGGGTCAAATAGCCGTTTCGAGAAAATCTTTTACCACAAACTGAACAGTTAAATGGTTTTTCACCTGTGTGTGTTCCTATGTGTTGAGTCAAATGTGCCTTCAGATAAAACCTTTTAGCACAAACTGAACAGTTAAATGGTTTTTCACCCGTGTGGGTTCTTTTGTGTCGAGTTAAACCTTGCTTAAAAACAAAGCTTTTTCCACAAACGGCGCAAATAAATGGTTTTTCTCCTGTGTGTGTTCTCATGTGTTGAATCAAAATGCTCTTTCTAGTCAAACTTTTGCCACAAACTGAGCAAATCGACCTTGCTTTACATTTCTTCTTTTTAGAGCATTTAGTGTCCTGGTTGTGAGTGTGAGTCCTCATATCACCTTCACAGTCTGTATCGCTGCTCAAAGTTACTTCAACCTCGTCTTCAGCCTCACTATCTGATAGTGGAGCTAAGAGGTTGTCTACTGGTGGTTTCTCTTCATCATCTTCAGTCTTCACAGAGACAACAGTCAGTGGAAACTTGGTGTAATCAGCTTCCTCTCGTCCTAGAAGACACTCTCCCTCCTGAGTGATGCAGAGTTCCTCCTCTTCCTTTTTAATGCAGGGTGGTTGTGGAGTCTCCTGCTTCAAAGTGGAGCTCCCCCCTGACTGAGGGGAAACTTCTTCTGGATTACCCATCAGCTGCTGGACGTCTGCGGGAAACACACAAAAACCTTCAGTTCAGACATGATCTATGAGCTGTTTTTCCTTGATTTGGCACCGCAATTTCTCCTGCATTCTGATGTGTTGAGTCAAATGTCTCTTTTAAGTAAAGGTTTAAGCAAAAACTGAGTAGCTCAAACATTTTATACCTCTTTTCTTTATAGAGCATTCAGAGTGTTTGTTGTCAGTGTGAGTCCTCATATCATCTTCGCGCATCTAAGGGAACGGGACACAGGCCGAGGGCGGAGTCGGTTCGCTTGGTTGCTTTGTTGGGTCTGCTCCTGTCTCTGGCCATGCTCCCCCCGCCCCAGCAGACAATGGCGGGGAACACTGCACAGGCCACCAACATTGTACATGGGCGTTGAAATTATTTTTTTGTTTGGTTGCTCGTCTATGCATGGTGCAATTGTGTGTGCGCAATGTATATTATTGGTTGATTATTTTTTTGTTTTTTGTTGGTGTCTTACTTTTGTGGCTGTGTGTAGAAGTGGCAGCTGGTTGCATAAGCTCAACTCTTTCAATGTCTCTAATGTTTTTTGTGTTCTTTGATGTTTCCCTCTTACACACATGTTAATGTGTGCTATGGCTTTGAGGTTTTTTTTCTTCCTTGGCCTCAGTCCGGACTGAGGCCAAGGAAGTATTCAACTCAGTAGTCTTCTTCCTCCAAGCACGACAAGTTGAGTTTGTACCAAAATGGATACATGGATGATACAACAGAGGATTGGGAGAATGTCATGTGGTCAGATGAAACCAAAATAAAACTTTTTGGTATAAACTTAACCCGTCGTGTTTGGAGGAAGAAAAATACTGCGTTGCATCCCAAGAACACCACACCTACTGTGAAGCATGGGGGTGGAAACATCATGCTTTGGGGCTGTTTTTCTGCTACGGGGACAGGACGATTGATCCGTGTTAAGGAAAGAATGAATGGGGTCATGTATCGTGAGATTTTGAGACAAAACCTCCTTCCATCAGTGAGAGCTTTGAATGGTTGACCAAATACTTATTTTCCACCATAATTTACAAATCAATTCTTTAAAATTCCTATAATGTGAATTCCTGGATACTTTTCACATTCTGTCTCTCACAGTTGAAGTGTACCTATGATGAAATTTACAGACCTCTGTCATCATTTTAAGTGGGAGAACTTGCACAATCGCTGGCTGACTAAATACGTTTTTGCCCCACTATATATATATATATTTATGTAGGTGTATATTATATATATATATATATATATATATATATATATATATATATATATATATATATATATATACATATATATATATATATGTATACACACACACACACACACAAACGTGTGTGTGTTCCAAGAACTAGATGTTCCAGGAAAGGGTGGAAAGGGGCCTATTGACAACATTTCACTTATAATTATGTCAATTTCCGGATTATTCTGTGTTTAAGAGCAGATTTTTTGTATTAACTGATTCTGTGAGTCCGTCCGCAGTTACGTTGACGTGGAAATTATACGACCTTAGCTTTGTGTTAAAATATTCATAAGGCATACTAGCACTCTGTCAAATAAAAAGTAGCAACCATGTTGAGATCCCTGAGTAGATGTGATCTTTTTTCCCCAACTCACTTGTTCCTCATCTGTTTCAAAGTTAGAAGCTCATGAATTATTATGAATGATGCACGGCCAATTATTCCTTGTTTTTCAATGTTATTATTCTTTTATATATCGTTCTTTTCATCTCCTACAAGTCGAAAAACTTATTTGGGTATTACGGGGACGGCGTGGTGGAGTTGGGAGAGTGGCTATGCCAGCAACGTGAGGGTTCCTGGTTCAATCCCTACCTGCTACCATACTAGTCACTTCCGGTGTGTCCTTGAGCAAGACACTTCACCCTTGCTCCTGGTTAGCGCCTTGCATGGCAGCTCCCGCCATCAGTGTGTGAATGTGGAAATAGTGTCAACGCGCTTTGAGTACCTCGAAGGTAGAAACACGCTATACAAGTATAACCCATTTACCATTTAGTGGTCAATATAACAGAATATGTACTGTACTGTGCAATCTACTAATACAAGTTTCAATCAAAAAACTCCACTGCCTTCTTCAAGCGAACAATCATGGCGGCTCTTTGTTTACATTCTTCAACGAGGTCGGCTCATTTCGATTCTAAGGGCTTGCAATTCTAATAGCTTTCAAATGACAAAACTTCAACTCACTCACCTTCATCTTTGGTCTTTATCTCCGTTGGTGATTTGCTGGAAGTTTCTGATTGTCTTTCACTTTCTCTTTGACATGACGTCGCCATCTTAGCATAGCAGTCGTCGTCCGTCTTCTATCACGTCTTCAATCTTCACTTCAGATAACACGCCATCGCTCCAAACTTAATGCACGTTTCGTGGACTTTAAGAATAAAAAATATTTGCGGTATTAGTTTCTATATTTGCAGTGAAAATATACAGCAGTTAAACAGTACTCTTGAAAGGGGGAAGTTCACTGCCGGAAATAGGGTCAGTTCCTGAATCTGCGCATGTGCAGAGAAAACGTCATTCCCTTCACCGTTGTGAAGCCCATAGACGTCTTGTAAGTAGACGCAGCATTGGCTGCTGTGACGCGAGAAATTGGGCCGCCATTTTGAAGTGGTGATGAGGAGCTAGCGAGCAGCCTAAGTTCGTGAATATTTTGTAAAAAATGTTTTATTTTTTATTTTTTTCAACTATTGTGACATTGTACCTTCTATTCTTTTTCAGATTTAAATTTCGTTTTTACCATTTTGAATGATTTACAGTTTCAAATATTTGTTTATTCTGCATATTAAGAATTTTGGCCCGAAATTCACATGGAGTGCGAAATCCTGAGCAAAGTGTTCAGTTTAGCTCAAAGTACAAGAGTCTTCCTATCACTTTGTTTTTAAGGAATGTGGTGCTCATTATTGATTTAGAGGCGCGTGCAGGCACTTCTGGGTTTCAGGCGATGGTCTCGGGTCCCATTAAGCTGCTGATTAATTACCTCAATACGTGACGATTTGGGTGTATTTTGAAGGCAACAATAATAAGCCATCATAAATGGAGTGGATTTATACACTCAAAACCCCCCAACTTTTTTAGTGATTTAAACTATACCGTATTTCCCTGAATTGCCGCCGGGGCGTTAATTAATTTAAAACCTCTTCTCACTCCTGCGCTTACCAAAGGCATGCGGTAAAAGTAAGCTTGCGCTAATTCTTTTAAAACCTCTTCTCACTCCGGCACTTACCAAAGGCTTGCAGTAAAAATTTGAGTGTGATGTAAGCTTGGACCTTAAATCCTACTGAATAGCTCTTAATCTTCTTCCCTTTATGCGATTTTACATTACCGGTATTGAAATCAGCCTCCTCCATTTTGAAAATGATGACAGGGGAAGTGTCACTCGTGACGTCACGAGTTTGACCAGGCGGTAATTCAAGGCAGGCGCATACTATATGCCCTGCGGCAATTCAAGGAAATACGGTTTGTATCATGACCAAGACATTACTGCTCGCCACAATTTCCCTTCATTTGACACTCACAGGGGCCAGAATTTTAATGGTTGAGAAATTTGTCTGCTTTTGTGCTGCGACTTGGGGAGATTCTTTGTGCACCGAGTCATCATTTGATGTTGGTCTTGTGGAGAATGCATACAGTTGTGCTCATAAGTTTACATACCCTAGAAGAATTTAAGGAGGCACTTGAAGATAAATGGGCTGCATGGTCGAGTGGTCAAAAAGTTTTGGTCTCATTACTCCAAATGACTTTGTTCCAGAAGTTTTGAGGCTTGTCTCTGTGCTGTTTGTCGTAATGTAAGCGGGATACTTTGTGACATTTGCGCAGAAATGGCTTTCTTCTGGCGACTCGACCATGCAGCCCATTTTTCTTCAAGTGCCTCCTATTGTGCATCTTGAAACAGCCACACCCACACCACAATTTTTCTGTATTTCAGCTAGAGTTATTTGTGGATTTTTCTTTGCATCTGGAACAATTTTCCTGGCAGTTGCGGCTGAAATCTTTGCTGGTCTACCTGAATCCCTCATTTTCCACTTTTTAATCAGCATTTGAACACTGCTGATTGGCATTCTCAATTCTTTGGATATCTTTTTATACCCCTTTCCTGTTTTATGCAGTTCAATTACCTTTTCTCGCAGATCCTTTGACAATTCTTTTGCCTTCCCCATGACTCAGAATCCAGAAACATCTGTGCAACACTGGATGAAAGATGCAATGGGCTGTCAGAAGCCCAGAAACTCACTGACCTCTTATACACACACATTAATTACAAACAAACATGTCACAGGTGAGGATTGGAACCTTGATTAGACATTCAAAGCTGTTTGTGTCAACTTTTGTGCATGTTACCAGATCAAAGTCACTGGGGTACAAGTTTTGATCAGGGTCATTTGGGTACTTTCTTTTGTCATTTTGATTTAAAAATAGTAAACACAGTTGTTTGCCAAAAAATGGCTTCACACAACCATCAAGCATGAGTGGAAGAAAAGTTTATGTGTTATCATTCATATTCTCTGAAGAATGGCCAAAAAAATCATACATTCTTCCAGTGTATGTAAACTTATGAGCACGACTGTATATGTTTCAGAGTTTATTTTATTCACAGTCATGTTTGGAGCAGCTCATATTTTTCCATGTATACTCTGTGTACTTGTTTCTCTTTGTCTGCAGATGTCTGTGTCGTGTTTTAGGCATTGGAATGTGAGAGAGATGCATCCCCCCCTCCATATCTTGTCAGTGTTGGGGGAGGAGGTGGCATTCCTTTCTGGGGTGGGGGGACTGTTTTCATATTCAATAATTTGACTTTTCCCGTTTGAATGTTAGACCATTTCGAGATGCCGCTATAACCGCATTGGTGTGGACTGGTCTCCTAAAGCTTTAGTAAAACTTGATAATATTCCTATTCTGACTTGATGGTCCCTCTTACTCCAACTCATTGTCGGTGAAATTCTTCTTTTTCTCTGTCTTGACCGTTATCTTTGTGTTTTCTGACTGTGCAGTGTAAATATCACAGCTGATTTAAATATGATGTTTGTATTTCAAAAGGGGCTTGGACAGGGAGTTGTGAGGCACTCCAACATGTGTGCTCAATTCTATGCTGATTGATAATCCTTAAAGGGGAACATTATCACAATTTCAAAAGGGTTAAAAAGAATAAAAATCAATTCCCGGTGGCATGTTGTATTTTTTGAAGTTTTTTTCCAAAATTTTACCGGTCTCCAAATATCCCTAAAAAAAGCTTTAAAGTGCTTGATTTTCGCTATGTACGATGCCACTATCCATTTTCCTGTGACGTCATACAGTGCTGCCAATGTAAACAAACAATGGGAATACCACAGCAAGATATAGTGACATTAGCTCAGATTCAGACTCGGATTTCAGCGACTTAAGCGATTCAACAGATTACGCATGTATTGAAACAGATGGTTGGAGTATGAAAATATTGAAGAAGAAACTGAAGCTATTGAGCGAATAGCTATTGACGCTATTCATAGCCATAGCATGGCCGAATAGCTGCGTTAGCATCGCCGGTAAAATGTGCGGACCAAACGATCAGGACTTTCGCATCCTGTGACACTGGAGCAACTTAAATCCTTCGATTGGTAAGTGTTTTTTTCGCATTAAATGTGGGTGGAAGGAAACGTAATATAGTTGCAAATGCATCTGCAGGTTATCCATACATCTCTGTTCCATGTCTGCTTTAGCACCGCCGGTAAATAGCATGTTAGCATCGATTAGCGTAGCATGTTAGCATCGATTAGCTGACAGTCAACATCAACAAAACTCACCTTTGTGATTTCTGTGACTTTATAGTTGCAAATGCATCTGCAGGTTATCCATACATCTCTGTGTCATGTCTGCTTTAGCACCGCCGGTAAATAGCATGTTAGCGTTGATTAGCATAGCATGTTAGCATCGATTAGCTGGCAGTCGCGCCGCGACCAAATATGTCTGATTAGCACATAAGTCAACATCAACAAAACTCACCTTTGTGATTTCGTTGAATTTATCGTTGCAAATGCATCTGCAGGTTATCCATACATCTCTGTGCCATGTCTGTCATCGCCGGTAAAATGTGGAACCACTCCGGTACATTCAATGGGGATCTGGCGGCAGACACTTTGGCATCTTCGGGCCAGTGGTGCAACTTGAATCCCTCCCTGTTTTGTTACACCCTCCGACAACACACCGTCGAGGCATGATGTCTCCAAGGTTCCAAAAAATAGTTGAAAAAACGGAAAATAACAGAGCTGAGACCCGGTGTTTACAATGTGTTGAAAATGGCAGTTGTATTACCTCGGCGACGTCACATTCTGACGTCATCGCCTCCAGAGCGATAAACAGAAAGGCGTTTAATTCGCCAAAATTCACCCATTTAGGGATCGGAAATTGTTTAAAAAAATAGATGGTCTTTTTTCTGCACCATCAAGGTATATATTGACGCTTACATAGGTCTGCTGATAATGTTCCCCTTTAATTAACACTTTAAAACATCTGATTTATTTTTTGTGCCTAACATGTTTTCAGGCAAATCATAAAGTTGATGTAGATGCCCATATCGGCTGTTCACATTTTCTTTACATAAGAAAAGTGTGGGATAAGTCTTTTCTTGCCTTATTTGTATTTGACTTAATTAAATGTATTTATATTATCATTTGGTGCAGCCGGGCGGTAGCAGGAGGGGATAGAAAGAGAAAAAAAAAGGAAGACAGAGGGGGAAATTGTGGGGACAAGAGGGGGATTAGACAGAGAGACAACAACAACAACAACTACAACAATATAGCAACATCAGCAAATAGGAGATAGATAAATAGGTAGTACTTTATTGATTCCTTCAGGAGAGTTCCTTCAGGAAAATTAAAAATGATATGTACAAATATGATGGTAAAAGTGATAGCAAAGAAGCAGTTAGTGAAATAAATAATACAGAAATGACAATGAGCATGATTACACTACAAATGGAGCGATACAAATACCAATAAAAATAGCACTATTGATAATGACCAATACAAATAATTTACCTCTATTATCAACCATACAGTTGTTCAAATGCAACAATAAGTATACGTAGCGATAACTAAAGATACAAAAGAATGCAGAAAAATGAAGGGGAAGAAAGAGAAGCTACCTATATTAACCTCGTAGATTGTTATAGTAACAATAGGTATTCCGAAAATTGAATGTACACCATTTTTTATAAAAACAATTCACGAAAGTCTTATTAAAAACCTCGTTTCCATATGAGTTGGGAAATTGTGTTAGATGTAAATATAAACAGAATACAATGATTTGCAAATCCTTTTCAACCCATATTTAATGAATGCACTACAAAGACAAGATATTTGATGTTCAAACTCATAAACTTTTTTTTTTTTTGCAAATAATAATTAGCTTAGAATTTCATGGCTGCAACACGTGCCAAAGTAGTTGGGAAAGGGCATGTTCACCACTGTGTTACATCACGTTTTCTTTTAACATTACTCAATAAATGTTTGGGAACTGAGGAAACTAATTGTTGAAGCTTTGAAAGTGAAATTCTTTCCAATTCTTGTTTTATGTAGAGCTTCAGTCGTTCAACAGTCCAGGATCTCCACTGTCATATTTTACGCTTCATAATGCGCCACACATTTTCCATGGGAGACAGGTCTGGACTGCAGGCGGGCCAGGAAAGTACCCGCGCTCTTTTTTTACGAAGCCACGCTGTTGTAACATGTGCTGAATGTGAATTGGCATTGTCTTGCTGAAATAAGCAGGGGCGTCCATGAAAAAGACGGCGCTTAGATGGCAGAATATGTTGTTCCAAAACCCGTATGTACCTTTCAGCATTAATGGTGCCTTCCTAGATGTGTAAGTTACCCATGCCTTGGGCACTAATGCACCCCCATACCATCACAGATGCTGGCTTTTGAACTTTGCATCGATAACAGTCTGGATGGTTCGCTTCCCCTTTGGTCCGGATGACACAATGTTGAATATTTCCAAAAACAATTTGAAATGTGGACTCGTCAGACCACAGAAAACTTTTCCACTTTGCATCAGTCCATCTTGAATGATCTCGGGCCCAGAGAAGCCGGCGGCGTTTCTGGATGTTATTGATAAATGGTTTTCTCTTTGCATAGTAGAGATTTAACTTGCACTTACAGATTTAGCGACGACCTGTAGTTACTGACAGTGGTTTTCTGACGTGTTCCTGAGCCCATGTGGCGATATCCTTTACAGATTGATGTCGGTTTTTTATACAGTGCCGACAGAGGCATCGAATATGTTGTTTTTGTAGCACATTCAACTGAATATGGGTTGAAAATGATTTTCAAATCATTGTATTCCGTTTATATTTAAATCTAACACAATTTCCCAACTCATATGGAAACAGGGTTTGTATTTGAGGCTCCAGGCGACCTGGGAGGTGTAGATTCAGGAGAATAGACTCATGTTGTTGGTGTTCAAAGTCAGACATTCTGGAGACTGAAGAAGACTACAATTCCTCCCCAGCGAGACTACTCAGGTCTTCTATGTCCCACTCTCCCTTGTGGAGGGGGTCCGGTCCGATCCGGTGGCCATGTACTGCTCGCCTGTGTATCGGCTGGGGACATCTCTGCGCTGCTGATCCGCCTCCGCTTGGGATGGTTTCCTGCTGGCTCCGCTGTGAACGGGACTCTCGCTGCTGTGTTGGATCCGCTTTGGACTGGACTCTCGCGACTGTGTTGGATCCATTATGGATTGAAGTTTCACAGTATCATGTTAGACCCGCTCGACATCCATTGCTTTCCTCCTCTCCAAGGTTCTCATAGTCATCATTGTCACCGACGTCCCACTGGGTGTGAGTTTTCCTTGCCCTTATGTGGGCCTACCGAGGATGTCGTAGTGGTTTGTGCAGCCCTTTGAGACACTAGTGATTTAGGGCTATATAAGTAAACATTGATTGATTGATTGATTGAAAGATGGAGTAACCAAAAACTACAAACATCATCTATCTTACTAGTCAGAAACGTTTCATATACTCAAAAAGACATGCTATCATGAGGAGATAAGATTAAGCTCCAGATAATCAAAATGTATCCGAAGGCATGGGATATTTGTGAAAGAAGCAATTAATTTATTTTGCGGAGGTCCTGGGTTTGGATTAATGTCTCCACTTAACTTTGATTGGTTATTCTCCCTTGTGTGTTCTTTTGTGTCGTACTTTGTCTACAATATGACCGAGCATTTTATAGCAGACTGAACAACTAAATGGTTTTTGTCCAGTGTGTTTTGTCATGTTTTCGGTCCAATTGCCATTTTGAGAACATCTTTTACCACAAACTGAACAATTAAATATATTTTCAGCTGTGTGTTTTCTCATGTGTTGACATAAACCTTGTCTGGAAACAAAGAATTTACTGCAAACGGAGCAAGTCAATATTTTTTCTCCGGCGTGCTTTGCCATGTGTTGGGTCAAATCGCAATGTTCAGTAAAGCTTTTGCCACAAACTGAGCACTTAAATCTTTTTTCTGCGGCGTGTGTTCTCATGTGTTCAGTCACACTGCTCTTTTGCCAAAAACTGAACAAGAATATGTTTTTTCTTCCACTTGACTGTCATTGCACTGTCATAGTCCAGTGTTTGAAACATAACTGTAATCTATTTGTGGTGACGAGGGCGTTAAAGGGGAACATTATCACAATTTCAAAAGGGTTAAAAACTATAAAAATCAATTCCCAGTGGCGTGTTGTATTTTTTGAAGTTTTTTTCTAAATTTTACCAGTCCCGGAATATCCCTAAATAAAGCATTAAAGTGCCTTATTTTCGCTATCTGTAAATCCACCTGTACATTTCCCTGTGACGTCACATAGTGCTGCCAATACAAAAAACATGACGGTTACCACAGCAAGATATAGCGACATTAGCTCGGATTCAGACTCGGTTTTCAGCGGCTTAAGCGATTCAACAGATTACGCATGTATTGAAACAGATGGTCGGAGTATGGAGGCAGAAAGCGAAAACGAAATTGAAGAAGAAATTGAAGCTATTGAGCGAATAGCTATTGACGCTATTCGGCCATAGCGTGGGTGTACCTAATGAAGTGGCCCATAGCATGGCTGCCTTATTAGCATCGCCGGTAAAATGTGCGGACCAAACGATCAGGACTTTCGCATCTTGTGACACTGGAGCAACTTAAAACCCGTCGATTGGTAAGTGTTTGTTTCGCATTAAATGTGGGTATCTAGTTTCAAATGTACATACAGCTAGCGTAAATAGCATGTTAGCATCGATTAGCATAGCATGTTAGCATCGATTACCTGGCAGTCATGCCGTGACCAAATATGTCTGATTAGCACATAAGTCAACAACATCAACAAAAATCACCTTTGTGATTTCGTTGACTTAATCGTTGCAAATGCATCTGCAGGTTATCCATACATCTCTGTGCCATGTCTGTCTTAGCATCGCCGGTCAAATGTGGAGACACTTTGGTACATTCATTGGGGGTCTGGCGGCAGATTTCTTGCCCGTGGTGCAACTTGAATCCCTCCCTGTTAGTGTTGTTACACCCTCCGACAACACACCGACGAGGCATGATGTCTCCAAGGTTCCAAAAAATAGTCGAAAAAACGGAAAATAACAGAGCTGAGACCCGGTGTTTGTAATGTGTTGAAAATGAAAATGGCAGGTGTATTACCTCGGTGACGTCACATTCTGACGTCATCACTAAGAGACTGATAAACAGAAAGGCGTTTAATTCGCCAAAATTCACCCATTTAGAGTTCGGAAATCGGTTGAAAAAATAAATGGTCTTTTTTCTGCAACATCAAGGTATATATTGACGCTTACATAGCTCTGGTGATAATGTTCCCCTTTAAAGCTTTTTTAGGGCTATTCGGGGAGCGGTAAAATTTTGAAAAAAAATTCAAAAAATACAACAAGCCACTGGGAACTGATTTTTATTGTTTTTAACCCTTTTGAAAATGTGATAATGTTCCCCTTTAACATTGCAATTTAGTAAACTAAAGCGGCCGTATTGGCATGTGTTGCAATGTTAATATTTCATCATTGATATATAAACTATCAGACTGCGTGGTCGCTAGTAGTGGCTTTCAGTAGGCCTTTAAG
>NC_084611.1:6019013-6034013 GCF_033978795.1 Nerophis ophidion | reverse complement strand
TAAAAAAAAAAACATAGCGTGCGGTCCTCGTCTTCCGGCTTGGCTTCAAGTACATTTGCGCATGCGCTAGAAGCCAGCAACTTCCTTTTCCTACTCCACAACGGTGGTTTTTCCAAAATAAAAGTAATTTAATCTTGTTTTAAAACATCCATCCATCCATTTTCTACCGCTTATTCCCTTGTGGGGTCGCGGGGGGCGCTGGCGCCTATCTCAGCTACAATCGGGCGGAAGGCGGGGTACACCCTGGACAAGTCGCCACCTCATCGCAGGGCTGTTTTAAAACAATGGTTGACAAATGTATCTATCATCAAATAATTGACAACTACTCTTTGAAAATAAATACAATATATATTAATATACAAGCACGTGCACAGACTTTTTCGATGGCTGTTGTTCAAACCACAAAAAGGGCAAACATTGAAGAAAAAAATCATATATTTTAAACACTACAAGAAACACACAAATATTTTTCAACCCACTTAGTTGTTTTAGTTAAAAACCTTTAGAAAGTCCAATCATGACTCTAAATGGGACAGTGTGGCGCAGTTGGGAGAGTGGCCGTGCCAGCAACCTGAGGGTTTCCTGGTTCAATCCCCACCTTCTACTAACCTCGTCACGCCTGTTGTGTCCTTGAGCAAGACACTTCACCCTTGCTCCTGATGGTTCGTGGTTAGGGCCTTGCATGTGTGTGAATGGAAATAGTGTCAAAGAGCTTTGAGTACCTTGAAGGTAGAAAAGCGCTATACAAGTACAACCCATTTACCATTTAAATCATGACTCTGAGTAAAGAAAAGCCCTAAGAGTGTAGATCTCCACCAGGACCAATCCTATTGTTCACCTGCTACTAAATTGTGTGCCATCTCATGTGTATCGTGTGCTGCTATGACAATAAACTTCCATGAATCCTGTAAAACAGCAGACAGTTAGTAATATGGTTTCACATCAAAATGTTGGTGAAACTGCTCATTTCTACCTGGCGATAGGTGGCTCTAACTGTAGTGCTAATCACTCACCTGCAGAAAGCCCTCATCGCACTGCTAATCAATAACTACCATCTTAGGCACTTAACATCACTAATCACCAGTTAACAAATGTCAACTATCTTAAATGCAAACATGAAAACAAGACACATTAACGTCTTTCCCCATTACAAACATCATAACACAATCTAAACCAGGTCGCCCGTAAGGACCAGATGAGTCGCCCGCTGGCCTGTTCTAAAAATAGCTCAAAGAGCAGCACTTACCAGTGAGCTGCCTCTATTTTTTTTTTATTGTATGTATTTACTAGCAAGCTGGTCTTGCTTTAATCGACATTTTTAATTCTAAGAGAGACAAAACTCAAATAGAATTTGAAAATCCAAGAAAATATTTCAAAGACTTGGTCTTCACATGGGCTTCACGGTGGCAGAGGGGTTAGTGCGTCTGCCTCACAATACGAAGTTCCTGCAGTCCTGGGTTCAAATCCAGGCTCGGGATCTTTCTGTGTGGAGTTTGCATGTTCTCCCCGTGAATGCGTGGGTTCCCTCCGGGTACTCCGGCTTCCTCCCACCTCCAAAGACATGCACCTGGGGATAGGCCCCTCCCACCTCCAAAGACATGCACCTGGGGATAGGCCCCTCCCACCTCCAAAGACATGCACCTGGGGATAGGTTGATTGGCAACACTAAATGGTCCCTAGTGTGTGAATGTGAGTGTGAATGTTGTCTGTCTATCTGTGTTGGCCCTGCGATGAGGTGGTGACTTGTCCAGGGTGTACCCCGCCTTCCGCCCGATTGTAGCTGAGATAGGCGCCAGTGCCCCCCGCGACCCAAAAAGGGAATAAGCGGTAGAAAATGGATGGATGGATGGTCTTCACATGTTTAAATAAATTCACTTATTTTTTTTACTTTGCTTCTTAAAGCTCTCAGAAAGACAATTTTAGAGAAAAAATACAACCTTAAAAATGATTTTAGGATTTTTAAACACATGTACCTTTTTACCTTTTAAATTCCTTCCTCTTCTTTCCTGACAATTTAAATGAATGTTCAAATTTTTTTTTTCATTATTGTAAAGAATAATAAATACATTTTAATTTAATTATTCGTTCTAGTGTATGAATGTGAGTGTGAATGTTGTCTGTCTATCTGTGTTGGCCCTGCGATGAGGTGGCGACTTGTCCAGGGTGTACCCTGCCTTCCGCCTGATTGTAGCTGAGATAGGCGCCAGCGCGCCCCGCGACCCCGAAAGGGAATAAGCGGTAGAAAATGGGTGGATGGATGGATTTTAGCTTCTGTTTTTTCTACGAGGAATATTTGTGAAATATTTCTTCAAACTTATCATGATTAAAATTCAAAAACATTATTCTGGCAAATCTAGAAAATGTGTAGGATCAAAATCAAATCCAATTTCAAAGTCTTTTGAATTTCTTTTAAAATTTTTGTTCCGGAAAATCTAGAAGAAATAATGATTTGTCTTTGTTAGAAATATAGGGCTTCACGGTGGCAGAGGGGTTAGTGCGTCTGCCTTACAATACGAAGGTCCTGAGTAGTCAGGGTTCAATCCCGGGCTTGGGCTCTTTCTGTGTGGAGTTTGCATGTTCTCCCCATGAATTTGTGGGTTCCCTCCGGATACTCTGGCTTCCTCCCACCTCCAAAGACATGCACCTGGGGATAGGCCCCTCCCACCTCCAAAGACATGCACCTGGGGATAGGCCCCTCCCACCTCCAAAGACATGCACCTAGGGATAGGCCCCTCCCACCTCCAAAGACATGCACCTGGGGATAGGTTGATTGGCAACACTAAGTTGGCCCTAGTGTGTGAATGTTGTCTGTCTATCTGTGTTGGCCCTGTGATGAGGTGGTGACTTGTCCAGGGTGTACGCCGCCTTCCACCCAATTGTAGCTTGGATAAGCACCAGTGCCCCGCTCGACCTCAAAGGGAATACGCGGTAGGAAATGGATGGATGAATGGATAGAAATATAGCCTGGTCCAATTTGTTATATATTCTAACAAAGTTCAGATTGGATTTTAACCTATTTAAAACATGTCATCAAAATTCTAAAATTAATCTTAATCAGGAAAAATTACCAAAGATGTTCCATGAATTCTTTTTTACATTTTTTCAAAAAAAGATTCGAATTAGCTATTTTTTTCTTTGTTTTTTTCGGTTGAATTTTCAAGAGTTGAAATTGAAGATAAACTATGTTTCAAAATTAAATTGTCATTTTTTTCATGTTTTGTCCTCTTTTAAAATGTTCAATTAAGTGTTTTTTTTCATCATTTATTCTCTACAAAAAAACCTTCTGTAAAAGGAAAAAAAATGTACGACGGAATGACGGATAGAAATACCCATTTTTATATATACATATAAATTTATTTACTAAAGGTAAATTGAGCAAATTGGCTATTTCTGGCAATTTATTTAAAGGCCTACTGAAATGAGATTTTCTTATTTAAACGGGGATAGCAGGTCCATTCTATGTGTCATACTTGATCATTTCGCGATATTGCCATATTTTTGCTGAAAGGATTTAGTAGAGAACATCCACGATAAAGTTCGCAACTGTCGGTGCTAAGAGAAAAGCCCTGCCTCTACCGGAAGTAGCAGACGATGACGTCACATGTTGATGGCTCCTCACATATTCACATTGATTTTAATGGGAGCCTCCAACAAAAAGTGCTATTCGGACCGAGAAAACGACAATTTCCCCATTAATTTGAGCGAGGATGAAAGATTCGTGTTTGAGGATATTAATAGCGACGGACTAGAAAAAAAAAGTTACAAAAAAAAAATTAAAACGCGATTGCATTGGGACAGATTCCGATGTTTTTAGACACATTTACTAGGTTAATTCTGGGAAAACCCTTAACTTTCTATTGTGTTGCTAGAGTTTTAGTGAGTTAAATAGTACCTGATAGTCGGAAGGGTGTCTCCCCGGGTGTGTTGACGCCAATGTCTCAGGGGAGTCGACGGCAGCTGTATGGACGACACAAGCTCATCTGATCCCCAGTAAGAAGCGACTTTTTAACCACAATTTTCTCACCGAAACCTGCTGGTTGACATTTGGTCCGGATCCATGTTCTCTTGACCCCGCTCTGATCCATAGGAAAGTTTCACCTCCAGGAATTTTAAACAAGGAATCACCGTGTGTTTGTGTGGCTAAAGGCTAAAGCTTCCCAACTCCATCTTTCTACTGTGACTTCTCCAATATTAATTGAACACATTGCAAAAGATTCAGCAACACAGATGTCCAAAATACTGTGTAATTATGCCGTTAAAGCAGACGACTTTTAGCTGTGTGTGTGCGCAGCGCTCATACTTCCTAAAAACCCGTGACGTCTTGCGTACACGTCATCATTACACGACGTTTCCAGGATGAAACTCCCGGGAAATTTTAAATTGCAATTTAGTAAACTAAAAAGGCCGTATTGGCATGTGTTGCAATGTTAATATTTCATCATTGATATATAAACTATCAGACTGCGTGGTCGCTAGTAGTGGCTTTCAGTAGGCCTTTAAGTGTGTATCAAACTGGTAGCCCTTCCCATTAATCAGTACTCAAGAAGTAGCTCTTGGTTCCAAAAAGGTTGGTGACCCCTGATCTAGAGATATATAAACACATTACTGTCTGAGCATATAAAATATTCAATTGTGTTACATCACAATGTGTTATATTGCAATTAGCCATGTGATTAAGATCGGCACTGTTACGTCTGTTCGGCATCGATTTCCTCGAGGATGCGTCGAAATAGAACACAGCAAAGGTAAGGTTTAACTATTTATTTGAATAACAAAAGGTGCTAGAAAACAAAAATACTGGAGCTAAGGAAAGGCAAACAAAAGATGCTAGCATGAGAGCTAGGATAAACAAATAGTAAATTAAACTGGCACATAGGCACAAAAAGGGGAAAACAAAACATTTAGCATGAGACCTAAATATAAATAAAATTGCGCAGCGTGAGAGCTCGCGTGAATACTACAGGAATTGCACGTGAGCAAAAGTGCAAAGCAGACGTTCCGTTGTGTGAAAACAAACTAGAGTCCCAGAAAGAATAAACAGAAGAGGCTGGCTTATAAAGGGAAGGTGATTAGCAGAGAACAGGTGTGCAGGAACCGGGAGTAACAGCTGAAACTAATAAGTAACCATGGCGATGGACTTAACGGGAAATAAACGGATCAAACGGAGAATGAGAAGAAAGATGGAAAAATAAACAATAATATGTGAAGATCCGAGTCACGGATCGCAACAGGCACGGTCTGACCAATCACAAGTCAGGAGGAGCTGCTTTGTTCTCGTGTTCGGAGGAAGCGGAAGAGCGATTGTCAGCCTGACATTGATGTGTCTCTGAGAACTGAACACATTTTTATAACTTATAACAAAATGTGTTTATACAGTAACCTGCTCACATGAGTCTGATTACAGCAGGGCTGTCAAACTCATTTTAGCTCAGGGGCCGCATGGAGGAAAATCTGTTTCCACGTGGGCGGGACGGGGAAAATCATGGCATGATCACTTAAACATACGACAACTTCAGATTGTTTTCTTTATTTAACTTTGGCCCAAAATAGAACAAATCCATTCGGATATGAACACATCACAAATAATACTCTTGACAAAACACTTCAAGTTGGTTACAAAATTTAGAGGGGAAAAAATGGTCCATTTTCAAAAACACCTTGAAGAACACAATGAACTTAGACTTAATCTCAGTGTTTCTACAAAGCAATTAAACTTGAAGTCACAATTGATCTAGGATTGGACAAAAAACAAAATAAAGTATGAATAAAAACTATTCTATGTGTCAACTACCTCATTTGCCATTTCCACATATTAATCCTGTGCTAACTCAACAAACCATACACACTGAGGTAGAAACTATTCAAGAGTGTTGAGTTACTTCCTGTCTTCTAGACATAATGTGTATTGATAGAAAAATAAAAGCAGTGCAATGTGTGAACAATTTCAACAAAGCCCAAATAAAAAGTTGAAAGACTGACAGTATTGCAGTAAATCACACACTGTTCACTTTCTTTACATTTGCACAGAAGACAATCATTTTCACAGAACTATATCAGTGTGCAGTGTCTCATGCTGCATTTGAAGTGGGGTTACTGATTGATTATTTTACTCCTCTTTTACGTTGGCTGGAGGGGGAGGAGTCACAGCCCCGCTTTACTGTGTACCTCTTGCTTGGTATACTTGCTATGCTATTTGCTTGCCTAACAGATTTGTTAATGCAACATCCAGAGGACACAATAAGAACAGCAGTTTCTTTCATTAAAAAATAGAGCTGACTTTTAAACTTCACAATCTCATCTCGCGGGCCGGATTGAACCTGTTATGCCCGAATGTCGAGGGAGGTGGGGGTTGGGTTGTGGGTGTTAATTGTTCATATGTCTCTGATTTGCACATCAATCAGTCTGAGGAGTAAACTTTGGCAGTTTTTTTTTATGCAAACAGTTAACCAGCATCAGTTATGCGTAAATGGCAGTTTTGATACATCTTAACTTTGCAGTGAAAAAGGGTGTAGTGCAGGTTTTTGAGCGTGCACAAACTTGACACATGAGGCCCCAGGTCCCTGGACTGAAGAAGGAGTAACCAAGCACTTGAAGCATCATCTATCTTACTGTTCAGGAAGGTTTCAGACACAGAGAAGACATGAGGTCATGAGTGGATAAAATTATGCTGCAAATAATCCAAGTTTGTATGAATACCTCAGAAGCAGTGAGGAGGTCCTGGGTAGGGTGGATGTCGCCACATATGAGCAACATACCACAAACTAAACAGCTAATTGGCTATTTTTTCCCTTTATGTGTCCTCATGTGTTTTACTGCGTCTGTATTATGTGGGAACCTTTTACAGCACACTGAACAACTAAATGGTTTTTCTCCAGAGTGTGATCTCATGTGTCGCCACAAAGAGCCTTCATGAGAAAAGTTTGTTCCACAAACTGAACAATCAAGTGGTTTTAGTCCAGTGTGTGTTCTCATGTGTTGAGTCAATTTGCTCTTGCCAGAAAAGCTTTTGCCACAAACTGAACAATCAAATGGTTTTTCACCTGTGTGTGTTCTCATGTGTTCAGTTAAATTACTCTTAACAGAAAAGCCTTTGCAACAAATTAAACAATTAAATGGTTTTTCTCCTGTGTGTGTTCTCATGTGTTCAGTCAAAGATCCATTTCGAGAAAAGCTTTTGCCACAAACTGAACAATTACATGTTTTTTCTCCTGTGTGTGATCTCATGTGTTGAATCAAATTGCTATTTTGAGAAAAGCTTTTGCCACAAACTGAACAATTAAATGGTTTTTCACCTGTGTGTGTTCTCATGTGTTTAATCAAATAGCTATTTTGAAAAAAGCTTTTGCCACAAACTGAACAACTACATGGCTTTTCTCCTGTGTGTGTTCTCAAATGTCGAGTCAAAGAGCTATTTTGAGCAAAGCTTTTGCCACAAACTGAACACTTAAATGTTTTTTCACCTCTGTGTGTTCTTATGTGTTTAGTCAAATTGCTTTTTAGACAAAAGCTTCTGCCACAAACTGAACACTTATATGGTTTTTCTCCTGTGTGTGTTTTCATGTGTTCAGTCAAAATGCAATTTCGAGAAAAGCTTTTGCCACAAACTGAACAACAGAATGGTTTTTCACCTGTGTGTGTTCTCATGTGTCGAGTCAAAAGGCACTTTGTAGTAAAACTTTTAGCACAAACCGAGCAGCTCAGACATGTATTACCTCTCTTTTTCGAAGAGCATTCAGAGTGTTTGTTGTCAGTGTGAGTCCTCATATCACCTTCACAGTCTGTATCGCTGCTCAAAGTGACTTCAACCTCGTCTTCAGCCTCACTATCTGATAGTGGAGCTAAGAGGTTGTCTACTTGTGGTTTCTCTTCATCATCTTCAGTCTTCACAGAGACAACAGTCAGTGGCAACTTGGTGAGATCAGCTTCCTGCAATCCAAGAAAATCTTCTTCCTGAGTGATGCAGAGTTCCTCCTCTTCCTTTTTAACGCAGGGTGGTTGTGGAGTCTCCTGCTTCAAAGTGGAGGTCCCCCCTGACTGAGGGGAAACTTCTTCTGGATTACCCATCAGCTGCTGGATGTCTGCAAGACACAAACAACAAAAACACACTTTCTTCTATGTACTGTATGTGTGTGTAGTAGGGTTGTACAGTATACTGCTACTAATAAAGTATTGTGGTACTAATCATTAAAATCAGTACTATACCACCTTTGAAAAGTACCGGTACCGTTCTTTCATCTGAATGCGGCTAAGCGGCGGTGACTACCTCCAGGGCCCATGTTTTGTCGGGGGTAACACTGGGTCCATAAAGCTCCGCTCTTTGGTCGGAAGGACGAAGCTGTCGATTATTTACAACTTGATCACTTTATTTATTATTTCCACAGAACACAACTGGACATCCACCATGCTATTAACACTCCTGCACATGCTACCACTACCTCTCTTCACTCGCCCGCTCACTCACTGACGTCACTCAGAAAACAGGTTGACATTGTCACAAACACACATACTACTCTCAGAAGTTAACCAGCTCCCCTGCTGTGCACATGTAGATACGTAGAACTTGATGCCAAATATTAGCACAGTTAAAACTGCCCAATTAGCAGTCAACTAATGCAAGTCAAATGACTGCATTTTGTAACAAATTCCTGCAATTTATGTTTTGTCTTTAATAAATGTGTTTTATCTGCTACATGGCTTATCTGTGTGCATTTATCCATAGTTTTGTTTTTAGTACTTCATTAATAATTGTAATTATCTTAAAGCACAGACCAGGAGTGGCAACCATAAATCATGAATAATTCAATATAATGTCAGTAAAACTTAATGTTCTATTCTAATCTAATCCATGATTCTAGTAGACTATATGTAATATGGAAAATTGTAAAATGTGAGGTAAATGAGGATGGTGTTCTGCTGACCTCGACTGCGGATGTTGTGGATCGGTGGAGGGAATACTTCGAAGACCTCCTCAATCCCACCAACAGGTCTTCCTATGAGGAAGCAGTGCCTGGGAAATCTGTGGTGGGCTCTCTTATTTCTGGGGCTGAGGTTGCTGAGGCGTTAAAGGGGAACATTATCAGCAGACCTATGTAAGCGTCAATATATACCTTGATGGTGCAGAAAAAAGACCATCTATTTTTTTAACCGATTTCCGAACTCTAAATGGGTGAATTTTGGCGAATTAAACGCCTTTCTGTTAATCGCGCTGGAGGCGATGACGTCAGAATGTGACGTCGCCGAGGTAACACACCCACCATTTTCATTTTCAACACATTGCAAACACCGGGTCTCAGCTCTGTTATTTTCCGTTTTTTTGACTATTTTTTGGAACCTTGGAGACATCATGCCTCGACGGTGTGTTGTCGGAGGGTGTAACAACACTAACAGGGAGGGATTCAAGGTGCACCACTGGCCCCAAGATGCCAAAGTGTCTGCCGCCAGACCCCCATTGAATGTGCCAGAGTGTCTCCACATTTGACCATCGATGCTAAGGCAGACATGGCACAGAGATGTATGGATAACCTGCAGATGCATTTGCAACGATAGTCAACGGAATCACAAAGGTGAGTTTTGTTGATGTTGACTGCCAGCTAATCGATGCTAACATGCTATTTACCGGCGGTGCTAAAGCAGACATGGAACAGAGATGTATGGATAACCTGTAGATGCATTTGCAACTATATTACGTTTCCTTCCACCCACATTTAATGCGAAAAAATCACTTACCAATCGACGGATTTAAGTTGCTCCAGTGTCAAAAGATGCGAAAGTCCTGATCGTTTGGTCCGCACATTTTACCGGCGATGCTAACGCAGCTATTCGGCCATGCTATGGCTATGAATAGCGTCAATAGCTATTCGCTCAATAGCTTCAATTTCTTCTTCAATATTTTCATCGCTTAAGCCGCTGAAATCCGAGTCTGAATCCGAGCTAACTTCACTATATCTTGCTGTGGTATTCCCATTGTTTGTTTACATTGGCAGCACTGTGTGACGTCACAGGGAAATGGGTAGTGGCATCGCGAATTAGCGAAAATCAAGCACTTTAAAGCTTTCTTTAGGGATATTCCGGGACCGGTAAAATTTTGAAAACAAAATCAGAAAATACAACAAGCCACTGGGAACTGATTTTTATTGTTTTTAACCCTTTTGAAATTGTGATAATGTTCACCTTTAAGAAGAAGAAGAAGGGTGTGTTCCAACTATCGTGGGATCACACACTCCTCAACCTTCCCAGTAAGGTGTATTCCGGTGTACTGGAGAGGAGGCTACGCCGGATAGTATGGGTGTAACGGTACACAAATATTTTGGTTTGTTACGTACCTCAGTTTAGAGGTCACAGTTCGATTCATTTTCGGTACAGTAAGAAAACAACAAAATATAAATTTTTTGGTTATTTATTTACCTAATGTGTAAACAATGGCTTTATCCTTTTAACACTGGGAACACTATAATAATTCTGCCCACATTAATTAACATTAAAATGCCTCAAATTGTTGCTCAGATTAACTAAAATGACAAAACTTTTCCTCTACATCTAAAAAGTGCAATCATTTAAATCATTTATTTATTATTACAGCATTTGGGAAGCCTGTAGTTGACTTTTATTATGTAGATGTTATATTTTTATCAACATGTGATAGCAGGGAACCTGCCATTCAAAGCTTTTCTGTCCGTAACACGTACACACACACACACACACACACACACACACACACACACACACACACACACACACACAACGCAAAATGAGCTAACGTTACGCTAAAAGCTAACTAGCCTTCACCTCAAGCCAAAACTGCGAGCGAGCTGAGCTGCAGTTTAAGTTTCTAGAAGGTCAACGAGCTCGTAGTGATGTTACTAGTAGTTGACTGGGAGGTGTTTATTATCATTTGGGGAGAGTACGCTGCCTTATGCTCACCTGCTAAACACCTATCTGCTCGACGCTGAAGCATTTACTACATGCGCTCTGAATACGCTCTGCTGATTGGCTGTTACCGCTGGATATGTAACCAATCAGATGGTTGTGTGGGTGGGACAATGCTGGGTGCTGAGACAGAGGCAGCTTGTTAAGACTTTAGCTTAGACACTCGCACCGAACCGAAACCCCCGTACCGAAACGGTTCAATACAAATACACGTCCCGTTACACCCCTACCGGATAGTCGAACCTCGGATTCAGGAGGAACAGTGTGGTTTTCGTTCTGGTCGTGGAACTGTGGACCAGGTCTATACTCTCGGCAGGGTTCTTGAGGGTGCATGGGAGTTTGCCTAACCAGTCTACATGTGCTTTGTGGACTTGGAGAAGGTATTCGACCGTGGGGAGTTTTCAGAGAGTATGGGGTATCGGACTGTCTGATTGTGGCGGTCCGCTCCCTGTATGATCAGTGCCAGAGCTTGGTCCGCATTGCTGGCAGTAAGTCGGACACGTTTCCAGTGAGGGTTGGACTCCGCCAAGGCTGTCCTTTGTCACCCATTCTGTTCAGAACTTTTATGGACAGAATTTCTAGGCGCAGTCAAGGCGTTGAGGGGATCCGGTTTGGTGGCTGCAGGATTAGGTTTCTGTTTTTTGCAGATGATGTGGTCCTGTTGGCTTCATCTGGCCAGAATCTTCAGCTCTCACTGGATCGGTTCGCAGCAGAGTGTGAAGCGACCGGAATGAGAATCAGCACCTCCAAGTCCGAGTCCATGGTTCTCGCCCGGAAAAGGGTGGAGTGCCATCTCCGGGTTGGGGAGGAGATCTTGCCCCAAGTGAAGGAGTTCAAGTACCTCAGAGTCTTGTTCACGAGTGAGGGAAGAGTGGATCGTGAGATCGACAGACGGATCGGTGCGGCGTCTTCAGTAATGCGGACGCTCTATCGATCCGTTGTGGTGAAGAAGGAGCTGAGCCGGAAGGCAAAGCTCTCAATTTACCGGTTGATCTACATTCCCATCCTCACCTATGGTCATGAGCTTTGGGTCATGACCGAAAGGATAAGATCACGGGTACAAGCGGCCCAAATGAGTTTCCTCCGCCGTGTGGCGGGTCTCTCCCTTAGAGATAGGGTGAGAAGCTCTGCCATCCGGGAGGAACTCAAAGTAAAGCCGCTGCTCCTCCACATGGAGAGGAGCCAGATGAGGTGCTTCAGGCATCTGGTCAGGATCCCACTCGAACACCTCCATAGGGAGGTGTTTAGGGCATGTCCGACTGGTAAGAGGTCAAGGGGAAGACTCAGGACATGTTGGGAAGACTATGTCTCCCGGCTGGCCTGGGAACGCCTCGGGATCCCCCGGGAAGAGCTAGACGAAGTGGCTGGGGAGAGAAAGTCTGGGCTTCCCTGCTTAGGCTGTTGCCCCCGCGACCAGACCACGGATAAGCGGAAGAAGATGGATGGACATTAATTGTCCAGCTCTAACTCAACCTTAAGAACTAGGAAATACAATTCAAAAATGCTCAAAATCAAATCCTGGCACAACAACATCATTTAGATGTTTCATCAGCTGCTACAGTGTTTACAAGATGGAGGATGACTTAGACCAGTGGTTCTCAACCTTCTTTCAGTGATGTAACCCCTGTAAACATTTTTTTAATTAAAGTACCCCCTAATCCAGTGGTTCTCAAATGGGGGTACTTGAAGGTATGCCAAGGGGTACGTGAGATTTTTTTTTTTTAATATTCTAAAAATAGCAACAATTCATAAATCCTTTATAAATATATTTTTTTAATAATACTTCAACAAACGGCTTCACGGTGGAAGAGGGGTTAGTGCGTCTGCCTCACAATACGAAGGTCCTGCAGTCCTGGGTTCAAATCCAGGCTCGGGATCTTTCTGTGTGGAGTTTGCATGTTCTCCCCGTGAATGCGTGGGTTCCCTCCGGGTACTCCGGCTTCCTCCCACTTCCAAAGACATGCACCTGGGGATAGGCCCCTCCCACTTCCAAAGACATGCACCTGGGGATAGGTTGATTGGCAACACTAAATGGTCCCTAGTGTGTGAATGTGAGTGTGAATGTTGTCTGTCTATCTGTGTTGGCCCTGTGATGAGGTGGCGACTTGTCCCGGGTGTACCCCGCCTTCTGCCCGACTGTAGCTGAGATAGGCGCCAGCGCCCCCCGCGACCCCAAAAGGGAATAAGCGGTAGAAAATGGATGGATGGATGGATGGACTTCAACAAAATATGAATGTAAGTTCATAAACTGTGAAAAAAAATGCAACAATGCAATATTCAGTGTTGACAGATAGATTTTATTGTGGACATGTTCCATAAATATTGATGTTAAAGGCCTACTGAAAGCCACTACTAGCGACCACGCAGTCTGATAGTTTATATATCAATGATGAAATATTAACATTGCAACACATGCCAATACGGCCGCTTTAGTTTACTAAATTGCAATTTTTAATTTCCCGCAGAGTTTCTTGTTGAAAACGTCGCGGAATGATGACGTGTGCCGTCTCAGGTTGGAGGGGAGGGGCGCTGGCGCCTATCTCAGCTACAATCGAGGGGAAGGCGGGGTACACCCTGGACAAGCATTTTGAACATCTGTGTTGCTGAATCTTTTGCAATTTGTTCGATTAATAATGGAGGTGGGAAGCTTTTAGCCTTTAGACACACAAACACACGGTGTTTCCTTGTTTAAAATTCCCGGAGGTGAAGCTTTACTATGGATCAGAGCGGTCAAGCGAACATGGTTCCGGACCACTTGAGAAAATTGGGGTAAAAAGTCGCCTCTTACCGGAGATCTGCGGAGCTTGCGACGTCCATGCAGCTGCCGTGACTTCTCTCAGAGACTGGCGTCAACACACCCGTGGCCACACCCCTCCGACTATCAGGTACTATTTAACTCACTAAAACACTAGCAACACAATAGAAAGATAAGGGATTTCCCAGAATTAAATAAATGATAAATGGGTTGTACTTGTATAGCGCTTTTCTACCTTCAAGGTACTCAAAGCACTTTGACACTACTTCCACATTTACCCATTCACACACACATTCACACACTGATGGAGGGAGCTGCCATGCAAGGCGCCAACCAGCACCCATCAGGAGCAAGGGTGAAGTGTCTTGCTCAGGACACAACGGACGTGACGAGGTTGGTACTAGGTGGGAATTGAACCAGGGACGCTCGGGTTGCGCACGGCCACTCTCCCCACTGCGTCACGCCGTCCCTAGTAAATGTGTCTAAAAACATCTGAATCGCTCTCAATGCAATCGCCTTTTTTTTTCAAACTTTTTTTTCGTTATAGCTCAGTTGGTAGAGTGGCCGTGCCAGCAACCTGAGGGATGCAGGTTCGATTCCCGCTTCCGCCATCCTAGTCACTGCCGTTGTGTCCTTGGGCAAGACACTTTACCCACCTGCTCCCAGTGCCACCCACACTGGTTTATACGTAACTTAGATATTGGGTGTCACTATGTAAAGTGCTTTGAGTCACTAGAGAAAAGCGCTATATAAATATAATTCACTCCACTTCTTTTCTAGGCTTTCGGTATCAAATCCTCATCCACAAATCTTTCATCCTCGCTCAAATTAATGGGAAAATTGTCGTTTTCTCGGTCCGAATAGCTCTTGCTGGTTGAGGCTATGATTATAAAGAATGTGAGGAGACCTACAACCTGTGATGTCACGCCCACAAGGCTTTTTTATTAGCGACCAAATGTTGCGAACTTTATCGTGGATGTTCTCTACTAAATCCTTTCAGCAAAAATATGGCAATATGGCGAAACGATCAAGTATGACACATAGAATGGACCTGCTATCACCGTTTAAATAAGACAATCTCATTTCAGTAGGCCTTTAAAGCTTTCTTTTTTTGTGAAGAAATGTTTAGAATGAAGTTGACGAATCCAGATGGATCTCTATTACAATCCCCAGAGAGGGCACTTTAAGTTGATGATTACTTCTATGTGTAGAAATCTTTAGTGGCTGTGCGCAATCCAAGGGTCCCTGGTTCAATTCCCACCTAGTACCAACCTCGTCACGTCCGTTGTGTCCTGAGCAAGACACTTCACCCTTGCTCC
>NC_084611.1:5866513-6014013 GCF_033978795.1 Nerophis ophidion | reverse complement strand
GTGTTTGTTGTCAGTGTGAGTCCTCATATCACCTTCACAGTCTGTATCGCTGCTCAAAGTTACTTCAACCTCGTCTTCAGCCTCACTATCTGATAGTGGAGTCAAGAAGTTGTCTATTTGTGGTTTCTCTTCATCATCTTCAGTCTTCACAGAGACAATAGTCAGTGGAAACTTGGTGTAATCAACTTCCTCTCGTGCTAGAAAACACTCTCCCTCCTGAGTGATGCAGAGTTCCTCCTCTTCCTTTTTAATGCAGGGTGGTTGTGGAGTCTCCTGCTTCAAAGTGGAGCTCCCCCCTGACTGAGGGGAAACTTCTTCTGGATTACCGATTAGTTGCTGGACGTCTGCAAGACACAAACAACACAAACACTCTTTACAAACTTTCTTCTACGTACTGTATGTGTGTGTAGTAGTGTTGTACAGTATACTGCTACTAATAAAGTATTGTGGTACTAATCCATTTAAATTGGTACTATACCACCTTTGAAAAGAACCGGTACCGTTCTTTCATCTGAATGCCGCTGTGTGGTGGTGACTACCTCCAGGGCCCATGTTTTGTCGGGGGTAACACTGAGTCCATAAATCTCTTTGGTTGGCAGGAGAACTTGGTCACTTTATTTATTATTCCTACAGCGCACAACCGGACATTTGCCTTTGAATTTGTATTTTAACCTTGTAAAATGTTTCTTTGACTGTGAGTGTTTAATGTAGTGTAAGATTTTCTGTTTAGAATAAAGCCAATATTGACATTTTTCATAGTTCCCTTTATTTAGAAAAGTATCTATACATTTAGTACTGGGGCTAAATTATTGGTTTGGGGACAATCCTAGGGGCGGTATAGCTCAGCTGGTAGAGCGGCCGTGCCAGCAACTTGAAGGTTCCAGGTTTGAAACCCACTTCCGCCATCCTAGTCACTGCCGTTGTGTCCTTGGGCAAGGCACTTTACCCACCTGCTCCCAGTGCCACCCACACTGCTTTAAATGTAACTTAGATATTGGGTTACACTATGTAAAGTACTTTGAGTCACTAGAGAAAAAGCGTTATATAAATAAATTTCACTTCACTTCATTAGTGTTTCATGGCCATTCATTTAGTGCCTTGCCAGAATGATGGGTCAATGTTTACATGACTTGTTATAGACTCAGAAAAGTTCAGCTCGAATCACAGAAAATAGAAAACATCTGCTTCCATGGACATTAGGATACTACAAACTAACAGTTGGGGAAAAGTCAACATTGAAATACATCGCAAAACTAAAAAAGATAATATCTCTCTGAAAGAAGTCTGTAGTTAAAGGGGAACATTATCACAATTTCAAAAGGGTTAAAAACAATAAAAAATCAGTTCCCAGTGGCTTGTTGTATTTTTTGAAGTTTTTTTCAAAATTTTACAGGTCTCGGAATATCCCTAAATAAAGCTTTAAAGTGCCTTATTTTCGTCTCTCTGCGAAGACACTGGCCATTTCCCTGTGACGTCACACAGTGCTGCCAATGTAAACAAACAATGGGAATACCACAGCAAGATATAGTGACATTAGCTCGGATTCAAACTCGGATTTCAGCGATTTAAGCGATTCAACAGATTACGCATGTATTGAAACAGATGGTTGGAGTATGAAAATATTGGAGAAGAAACTGAAGCTATTGAGCGAATAGCTATTGACGCTATTCATAGCCATAGCATGGCCGAATAGCTGCGTTAGCATCGCCGGTAAAATGTGCGGACCAAACGATCAGGACTTTCGCATCTTTTGACACTGGAGCAACTTAAATCCTTCGATTGGTAAGTGTTTTTTTCGCATTAAATGTGGGTGGAAGGAAACGTAATATAGTTGCAAATGCATCTACAGGTTATCCATACATCTCTGTTCCATGTCTGCTTTAGCACCGCCGGTAAATAGCATGTTATGATCGATTAGCGTAGCATGTTAGCATCGATTAGCTGGCAGTCAACATCAACAAAACTCACCTTTGTGATTTCGTTGACTATCGTTGCAAATGCATCTGCAGGTTATCCATACATCTCTGTGCCATGTCTGCCTTAGCATCGCCGGTCAAATGTGGAGACACTCTGGCACATTCAATGGGGGTCTGGCGGCAGACACTTTGGCATCTTCGGGCCAGTGGTGCAACTTGAATCCCTCCCTGTTAGTGTTGTTACACCCTCCGACAACACACCGACGAGGCATGATGTCTCCAAGGTTCCAAAAAATAGTCAAAAAAACGGAAAATAACAGAGCTGAGACCCGGTGTTTGTAATGTGTTGAAAATGAAAATGGTGGGTGTGTTACCTCGGCGACGTCACATTCTGACGTCATCGCCTCCAGCGCGATAAACAGAAAGGCGTTTAATTCGCCAAAATTCACCCATTTAGAGTTCGGCAATCGGTTAAAAAATAGATGGTGTTTTTTCTGCACCATCAAGGTATATATTGACGCTTACATAGGTCTGCTGATAATGTTCCCCTTTAAGAAGTGGAGAACTTTTTTAGATATTAAATGCAAGACATTAGATCCACTTTCTGTACAATTGCAATGATCATAGGAATTACATTGTTTTTGTCCAATAAAATATTACTTGCATCTCGTGTACATATATACATATATTTTAAGTTATTTTTTTACATTTTTCAGAAACTTTGTAAAGATGGCAGTAAAGCTCCATGTCACAATATCACAATAGACTATTGTATCGTGACTCAAGTAGCGATATACACAGTTTATCGTGAAGTCCTTGCCAATACCTCATGTAGGGCTGGACAATTATGGGAAAACATAATAATCACAATTATTTCGAGTGATTTTGGAATCATGATAAATAACACAATTTTAAATTTTAAAACTGCCATAAAATCATGGCTTAGCTCAATCTCTACTTGATCTGAACCAAAACAGGTTTATATGTGGTTATAGTGTATATATATATATATATATATATATATATATATATATATATATATACATATATTTATATGTGGTTATAGTGTATATATATTTACACGTGGTTATAGTGTATATATATTTATATGTGGCTATAGTGTATATATATATATTTATATGTGGTTATAGTGTATATATATTTATATGTGGTTATAGTGTATATATATATATATATATTTATATGTGGTTATAGTGTATATATATTTATATGTGGTTATAGTGTATATATATTTATATGTGGCTATAGTGTAGATATATATATATATATATATATATATATATATACACACACGTAAATGTGGTTATAGTGTATATATATATTTATATGTGGTTATAGTGTATATATATTTGTATGTGGTTATAGTGTATATATATTTATATGTGGTTATAGTGTATATATATTTATATGTGGTTATAGTGTATATATATTTATATGTGGTTATAGTGTATATATATTTATATGTGGTTATAGTGTATATATATTTATATGTGGTCATAGTGTATATATATTTATATGTGGTTATAGTGTATATATATTTGTATGTGGTTATAGTCTATATATATTTATATGTGGTTATAGTCTATATATATTTATATGTGGTTATAGTCTATATATATATATATATATATATATATATATATATATATATATATATATATATATATATATATATATACACACACGTATATGTGGTTATAGTGTATATATATTTATATGTGGTTATAGTGTATATATATTTATATGTGGTTATAGTGTATATATATTTATATGTGGTTATAGCGTATATATATTTTCTGATTCTGTTTTGCACACTCTTGGAGTCAACATGTACAAACTGTATACAACCCCCCTCACCTCCCCTTATTTTTTGTATGTATTGTTTTTCAAATCACCTGATATGTATACTGTATATACTGTATGTACATCATTTATTTAAAAAAAAGTACATATTTTTTTCTATACATGTTAGAGTAGGGCTGGGCAATATATCGATATATCGCGGGTTTTTCTCTGTGCGATACAGAAGATGACTATATCGTAATATTCGAGTATATGTTCTCACACAGTTGCTTTTAGCTGCGGGGATTAAACTTCAGGCTCTTCTCACTCTTTCTTGTCTCTCCTTCTCACAGACAAGCAGGTGCACATTCTTACACACGTCACATACTGTCACGTCATATGTCATATGTCATCAGAGAGGTAGCAGACTGGGCTACGTTAGCTGCTAACGTAGCCGTACGAGTGGGAATACAAGAGAAAGAAGGTGCGGATCTGGTAACAAATGAAGCAAGACTTAATTCCCAATAAAAACAGCAGGGGGTCCATCGTCTGGCGGTGGTTCGGCTCAAGTAGGAATATGTCGAACAGACAACCGTAATTTGTCAAATGTGGGGCAAAAGCGTTGGTGTAAAAAGTAGCATTCCTGCTAGTATGTAGCATCATTTAAAAAGTCACTCGCTATAGAATGAAGAGAATTTCATAACCTTAGTAACTTACCACATAGTGAAGGACGAATACTATTTGATTTCTTATTATGCAGCTCATTTTTATTTGACACTTAAAGGGGAACATTATCACCAGATCTATGTAAGCGTCAATATATACCTTGATGTTGCAGAAAAAAGACCATATATCTTTTCAACCGATTTCCGAACTCGAAATGGGTGAATTTTGCCTAATTAAATGCCTTTCTGTTTATCGCTCTCTGAGCGACGACGTCAAAACGTGACGTCACCTAGGTAGTCAACGCCATTTTTCCCTACCACATCACACGCAACGAGTCAAATCAGCTTTGTTATTTTCCGTTTTTTCGACTGTTTTACGGTACCTTAGAGACATCATGCCTCGTCGGTGTGTTGTCGGAGGGTGTAACAACACTAACAGGGAGGGATTCAAGTTGATTTACGTAGAATTTGCATCGATTAGCACGGCATGATAATCGATGCTAACATGCTATTTAGGCTAGCTATAGGTACATATTGCAGCATTATGCCTCATTTGTAGCTATATTTACATCCAGCCTTTCCCTCCATCCACATTTAATGCCAAACAAACACTTAGCAATCGACAGATTTAAGTTGATCCAGTGTCAAGAGATGCGAAAGTCCCTCGTTTGTTTTTTACCGGCGATGCTACGACAGAGATGGCACAGAGATGGCAAGAATGAGAGGATATCTTGCCACAATCAAAGCAGATGCATCCCCAACGATAAAGTCAATGAAATCACAAAGGTAAGGGTTATTGATGTTATTGACTTATGTGCTAATCAGAACTATTTGGTCGCGGCATGACTGCCAGCTAATCGATGCTAACATGCTATTTAGGCTAGGTTTATGTACATTTGTAGTTGTATTTGCATCCAGCGTTTCCTTCCACCCATATTTAATGCAAAACAAACACTTACCAATCGACGAATTTAAGTTGATCCAGTGTCAGTGCGAAAATCCTGATCGGTTGGTCTGCACATTTTACCGGTGATGCTAAAGCAGACATGCATGGCCGAATAGCGTCAATAGCTATTCGCTCAATAGCTTCAGTTTATTCTTCAATTTCGTTTTCGCTATCTGCCTCCATACTCCAACCATCTGTTTCAGTACATGCGTAATCTGTTGAATCTCTTAAGCCGCTGAAATCCGAGTCTGAATCCAAGCTAATGTCGCTAAATATTGCTATGCTATCCACCATTTGTTTGTATTGGAATCGCTATGTGACGAAACAGGGAAAAGGACAGTGGCTTCGCAAATAGCGAAAATCAAGCACTTTAAAGCTTTTTTTAGGGATATTCCGGACGGGTAATGTAAAATAAAAAACTTCGAAAAATAAAATAAGCCACTGGGAACTGATTTTTATTGGGTTTTAATCCTTCTGAAATTGTGTAAATGTTCCCCTTTAAAATGTCTGACAATCCTGCACTTTACGTTTTGGAAATGACATGAATGTTTGTGCCATTGCTTAATAACTTTAATAAATACGCTTTTGGTCAATTGACTTAGTTGTGATTTCCTTCTCTGCATGAAAGTTTAAAAGTAGCATATATTAATGCAGTATGAAGAAGAATGTTTTAATGTAGACACATAGAATCATCATACTGCTGTGATTATACGTATCAAGTGTTCAAGGCCAAGGCAAAATATCGTAATATATATCGTATATCGCAATATGGCCTAAAAATATTGAGATATTAAAAAAAGACCATATCGCTCAGCCCTTTGTTACAGGTTATATAGCTTTTATGATTGAATGTATCAAATGTGATGAATATTTTGGCTTTTTGTGCCATCCATTTGCCTTTTTAAAGCATTACATGGATTTAATTCTTTAAGATGTCAATAAACTTCTCAATCAGTCAATCAAGTTAATTTATTTGAAAACGTAAAAACAGTACCACCAAAAAGCAATTTGAAATATAATCTAAAACAAAAACTAGGTTTACATTAGTAACAAATAACAAACAATCATATTAATAAAATAAAACAACTATAGCAATATGTATTTTATTTTTCAGCCCTTGATTAGCAGTCTATTTCCTCTCTTCGTAGCGTTTGATGGATGCTATGTCACGACATGGGTGGAAAAACAGCTAAGTTAATGCCACGCTACTGAGAACTGTAGTTAAGCTACATAGCTTCGCTACTTGTTGTGCACTACTGCCCATCACTGATTCTAACTCATAAATAAACGCTAGCAAAAGTCAGCTAACAATGCAGGTAATGGGAATGCACTCTATTTCGCCTATAAAAAAACTAAGAAATATCCAAAAGCTTCCAGCACATTTGTATATACACACTGTAAGTATATAAGTACTGTAATAACAGGAACATTCATAATAACATGTAATATTTACATATTTTCACAATATTTTCACAGACGCATCACAACCTTCTCTATTTCCTTCAACAACACCACAAACTATTCCTAATAAAAGTAGACTTCATGAGTGCCATCAAAGAAGACTTTGGGACGAATTATGATCCAGAACCTTATATTTTTGAGCCTGAATATAAGGAGGATGAGCTACAAATTTTAGCACAGGGGCTTCAGACACGCGGCACCCACCTTAATGTGAAAGTTTAATGTTAGTGCGGCCCGCGGGTTTTTATAAGACTGTCGCTTGACGGCGTTGTGTGCGGAACCACAGGAATGTACCAATTACGGAGTGGTATGTGGCTCACCTGCTTAAGCAGAGAAACGTTTTGCCGCTTTTCTACTTCCTCCCTCCCTAACTCGCCCGCCTGCTCACTCTCTCAATCAATCAATCAATCAATCAATCAATCAATCAATCAATGTTTATTTATATAGCCCTAAAACACAAGTGTCTCAAAGGGCCGCACAAGCCACAACTCTCTCTCTCTCTTTCTCTCTCCCCCCAGGCCAAAGGACGGAGCGACTATACAAAACTGTGGCGCACTGGACCCCAGCGCTGATACTCCGACAGAGAGTCACTGGGCAAATCAGATGTGTGACACGTTAGTCGTGATGCTAGCCCGTTCGGGACTAATTGTGCTACCATAAATGTAAACTCCACCCCCTCCCGTTGGCTCCAAACAAAGAACATTTTTGTTATTTGGGTCCAAATTTTGCTTTTTCAACATTCTGGGTTGCCTACCCCTGCATTAATGGATAAGCGGCAAATGAGTCAAAGCGATAGAAACATTGCCATGGAGACGAGGGTTTTGTTACGATAACCTGGACCAATTCAAACAGTTATTTGTATTTTAATTGTTCAATTTGTATTGCCTCACACGATGAACACTTCATATATTTCTATATGACGCCGGATAACACTCCGGGAGCTGTCACTTTTTTTGCGCTCGCTATCCCGGTACTTTTCCGGCTATTATCCGCTGACCACCGTGTTGCTGTAGGGAGGAAAAGCGGAACAACACATATCGCGGAAATAACATTATTCTCCGTGCATCGGCTAAATACAAATATATTCCACGACCCCAAACATGTCTTTTTCTAAGACAATTCCAGGAAAAGTGGGAGATGCAATATTCCTTTGTTGACGTGTCTTATTTGCACAGAGAAAGTTGCGGTGCGCAATTGTCATTTTATTCATTTATATCTTGAGTTTATTTTGTGTTGAAAATAAAAATAAATACTTTTTAATTGTTTTTATTTTAAGAAATATTTTCTTGCGGCCCAACCTCACCCTGGACTCTGCATCAAGTGGCCTCCAGGTAAATTGAGTTTGAGACCCCTGTTTTAGAAGCTGAGTGATAAGTAGATCAAGCAATTAGCACCATTACTAAGTGATAAACCAAAAATACAAAGTATGAACTTAAGTCATTTCTGTAGAAACTGCTCAAATGCTGAAACTGAACTGAAATGCTGATGGAATAGGGCTGGGCAATATGGCAACAAAAACGATCAAGATTATTTTTTGCGTAGCATCCGATCTCGATTAATATCACTTTTTTTTTTATTACAGTCAGATTGTCCCGTCACTGATTCTAACTCCTAAATAAACGCTAGCAAAAGTCAGCTAACAACGCAGGTAATGGGGACGCACTCTATTTCGCCTATAAAAAACTATAAAAGATATCCAAAAGCTTCCAGCAGCTTTTTATATACACACTGTAAGTATATATGTAGTGTAATAACAGGCACATTGATAATAACATGTAATATTTACGTCTTGTCAGCATTTTAGGCAAAACGGTGGCGCATTATTTTCACAGACGCATCACAACACTCACTATTTCCTTCAACAACACCACCAACTATTAGTAATAAAGGCAGACTTCATGAGTGCCATCAAATAATACTTTGGGACAAATTATGATCCAGAACCTTATATTTTTGAGCCTGAATATAAGGAGGATGAGCAACAAGTTTTAGAAGCTGAGTGATAAGCAGATCAAGCAATTAGCACTATTGCTAAGTGCTAAACAAAAAATACAAAGTATATACCATCCAATCTCGTTTGATATCACTTTTTATTTGAATTAAGGTGGATTGTCCCGTGTAGGATAACAGCGAGTACAGTTGCATTCCTACTATTTACTAGCACAGTATCTTGTAACAGACATTTCCGCCATGTTTGATGGAGGTAATATATGCTCACAGCTGACAACTGTCATTTAGTTCATATCTATAATTGTGTTTACTAGAGGTGTAACGGTACAGCTAACCCACGCTTCGGTCCGTACCTGGTTTTAGGACCACAGTTCTGCCTCTTTTCTGTACATTTAGTGGAGGTAAAGAGAACAACCGTTTACATTTTTTTTGTTTTGCTTGTCATCACAAACATTCTGCAGGAAACAGTGGTGTACTGAATACTATAACATTTGTATTTACAGTTAACATTTACTAAACAATATTTTCAAATAATACATCCATCCATCCATTTTCTACCGCTTATTCCCTTTCGGGGTCGCGGGTCAAATAATACATTATTTCTTTAATTACTTGAAGACGTCAGTGCTTTTTACCAGTGCTTTAAAAAAGGCCCTGATTGCGGAGTTTTATATTTAATAAAAGTACATTAAAGTGCAGTTTGAATTTGAGGTACTGTAAAATAATGTGTACCAACACATTAAACACGTTTAATGATTATTTCAGGGACAAAATATTTTCATCTGCAAACTCAAAAATTACTTTAAAAAAACAAAGTGTCTGGAAATTTTTATTTTTTTTGTACATGTTGTATCAGAGGATGAGAAACTTTGCAGACACAAACAAAAAGTCTGATCGAAAATTATTTAAAAAACTGGATCACGGTCACATTATACCAAGTATCGTTGCTTGCCTACTGTTTACTACTGTGGCAACTTCTAACACACATTTCCGCCATTTTGGATCGAGGTTCTTTGTTTACATTGTTCAACAAAGTGGGCTAATTTCTGTTTTCAGGCTTGGAATTCAAATAGCTTTCAAATGAGGGAACGCAACACACTCACCTTCATCTTCGCTTTTCAGATTGTTCTCCGTTGGTGGCGCTGATTCTCTTTCACTTTCTCTTTGACATGACGTCGCCATCTTAGCATAGCAGTAGTCGTCCATCTTCTATCACGTCTTCAATCTTCACTTCAGGTAACACACCGTCGCTCCACACTCAAAGTCCGTGTGGTGGGCTTAAGAAAAGGCGAATAGTTGAGGTATTTGATGCTCTTTTTGAATCTTTAAGATCGTGAATGTGAAACTTCTCCAGAAAGCCACGCTGCTTAGTCCGCCATCTTGGACCTTCCGTTTTGCCACTGTTCGATGTGTTTGCGCATGCGCCGGAAGTTTGCAACTTCCGGTCGACAACTGCACTTTAAAAAATAAAATACCTTTTAAACAACTAGCAGCCCTTTTCATCTTTTCTTACATTTATTACTCATAATTGAAGTGCTCCTTATCGCGAAAAACATTTTTGATATCAAAATACTTTGGCGATAAAAAATGAAACAAAAATGGACAATGTTGTATTCTGTCTTTTAGTGAGTTCAAGCAAACGGAAAGTTGTTTGACAAAGTAAGTCTTGTGAAAGTGTGAAAGTCACACTACCCCAGTATACATTTTCAACATTATAGCATTTCACCCTTTTGACGTTTTTTTCCTCTTGACTTTTATCAGTAATATCCTCATTGAAGGATGACTTGTACTCATACTTGCCAACCATGAGAGATCCCAATTCGACCTTTTTTGGATTAAATTAAATTCCATCCATCCATCTTCTTCCGCTTATCCGAGGTCGGGTCGCGGGGGCAACAGCCTAAGCTGGGAAACCCAGACTTCCCTCTCCCCAGCCACTTCGTCTAGCTCTTCCCGGGGGATCCCGAGGCGTTCCCAGGCCAGCCGGGAGACATAGTCTTCCCAACGTGTCCTGGGTCTTCCCCGTGGCCTCCTACCGGTTGGACGTGCCCTAAACACCTCCCTAGGGAGGCGTTCGGGTGGCATCCTGACCAGATGCCCGAACCACCTCATCTGGCTCCTCTCCATGTGAAGGAGCAGCGGCTTTACTTTGAGTTCCTCCCGGATGGCAGAGCTTGAACCCGTGATCTTGTCCTTTCGGTCATGACCCAAAGCTCATGACCATAAGTGAGGATGGGAACGTAGATCGACCGGTAAATTGAGAGTTTCGCCTTCCGGCTTAGCTCCTTCTTCACCACAACGGATCGGTACAACGTCCGCATTAATGAAGACGCCGCACCGATCCGCCTGTCGATCTCACGATCCACTCTTCCCTCACTCGTGAACAAGAAATTAAATGTTCAATCCCCACCTAGTACCAACCTCGTTGTGTCCTTGAGCAAAACACTTCACCCTTGCTCCTGATGGGTGCTGGTTAGCTCCTTGCATGGCAGCTCCCTCCATCAGTGTGTGAATGTGTGTGTGAATGGGTAAATGTGGAAGTAGTGTCAAAGCGCTTTGAGTATCTTGAAGGTAGAAAAGTGCTATACAAGTACAACCCATTTATCATTTATATATATATATATATATATATAAACATCTGCAGTCCTTTCCAAGGTTTCTCGTTGTCCCGTTGGGTTGAGTTTTTCCTTGCCTTGATGTGGGATCTGAGCTGAGGATGTCTTTGTGGCTTGTGCAGCCCTTGGAGACTCTTGTGATTTAGGGCTATATAAGTAAATATTGATTGATTGATTGATTGATTGGAAAACTTGTCGTCTCATGCTGCTTCCTTAATTCCCTCACATAATAATTGTCCCCCCAACAATGTGACCAAACCGGAAACAAAACATCCATTCCCCACTTGACATGGGTTTGTAACACAATTAAAGTTAACATAAACTTGCATGAATTAACCCAGGGAAATAGCTTTTTAATCACATTATGTGTACAATATGAACGTATCTTTATGCATTGTATGTATTTATTCTCACCAAGTATGACATCATATATCAAATATACATGTTGCTTCTGTCAGCAGCTACACTGACATTGATGTGTCTCTGAGAACTGAACACATTTTTATAACTTATAACAAAATGTGTTTATACAGTAACCTGCTCACATGAGTCAGATTACAGCAGGGTTGTCAAACTCATTTTAGCTCAGGGGCCGCATGGAGGAAAATCTATTTCCACGTGGCGGGGACGGGTAAAATCATGGCATGATAACTTAAAAATACGACTACGACAACTTCAGATTGTTTTCTTCATTTTACTTTGGCCCAAAATAGAATAAGCACTTTCTGAAAATCTACACATCACAAATAATCCTCTTCACAAAACAATTCAAGTTTGTTAAACATTTAGAGGGAAAAAATGGTGCATTTTTAAAAACACCTTGAAGAACACAATGAACTTAGACTTTATCTCAGTGTTTCTATTAAACTTTAAGTCACAACCCATCTAGGATTAAACAAAAAACAAAACAAAGCATAAATAAAAACTATTCTATGTATCAACTACCCCATTTGTCATTTCCACATATTAATCCTGTGCTAACTCAACAAACCATACACACTGAGGTAGAAACTATTCAAGAGTGTTGAGTTACTTCCTGTCTTCTAGACATAATGTGTGTTGACAGAAAAATAAAAGCATTGCAATGTGTGAACAATTCCAACAAAGCACAAATAAAAAGTTGAAAGACTGACAGTATTGCAGTAAATCACACACTGTTCACTTTCTTTACATTTGCACAGAAGACAATCATTTTCACAGAACTATATCAGTGTGCAGTGTCTCATGCTGCATTTGAAGTGGGGTTACTGATTGATTATTTTACTCCTCTTTTACGTTGGGTGGAGGGGGAGGAGTCACAGCCCCGCTTTACCGTGTACCTCTTACTTGGTATACTTGCTCGCCCCGGAAACTAGTTGCTTGCCTAACAGAATTGCTTTTGCGACATCCAGTGGACACAATTAGAACAGCAGTTTCTTTCATTAAAAACATGCATCTGAATTTTACTCTTCGCAAACTCATCTTGCGGGCCTGATTGAAGCTGTCATGCCCAAATGTCGAGGGAGGTGGGGGTTGGGTTGTGGGTGTAATTTTTCATATGTCTCTGATTTGCACATTAATCAGTCTGAGGAGGAAAAGTTGGCAGTTTGTTACGCAAACAGTTACCCAGCATCACTTATGCGTCAATGTCAGTTCAATTTTGCCGTGAAAAAGGGTGTAGTGCAGGTTTTTGACCTTGTGCACAAACTTGACACATGAGGCCCCAGGTCCCTGGACTGAAGAAGGAGTAACCAAGCACTTGAAGCATCATCTATCTTACTGTTCAGGAAGGTTTCACATACAGAGAAGACATGGGGTCATGAGTGGATAAGATTATGCTTCAAACAATCCAAGTTTGTATGAATACCTCAGATATTTGTGAAAGAAGCAGTGAGGAGGTCCTGGGTAGGGTGGATGTGTCGACACAAAGAGCTATTAAAATAAAAGCTCGTACCACAAACTGAACAACTAAATGTCTTTTTCACCAGTGTGTGTTCTCATGTGTCCAGTCAAATGGCTCTTAACAGAAAAGCTTTTGCCACAAACTGAACACTTATATGGTTTTTCACCTGTGTGTGTTCTCATGTGTTGAGTCAAAGTGTACTTAACAGAACAGCTTTTGCCACAAACTGGACAACTAAATGGTTTTTCACCTGTGTGTATTCTCATGTGTCCAGTCAAATTGCTCTTAACAGAAAAGCGTTTGTCACAAAATGAACACTTATATGGTTTTTCACCAGTGTGCGTTCTCATGTGGTCAATCAAAGTGCTTTTATCAGAAAAGCTTTTGCCACAAACTGAACAACTAAATGGTTTTTCACCTGTATGTGTTCTCATGTGTCGAGTCAAATGGCTCTTAACAGAAAAGCTTTTGCCACAAACTGAACAGTTAAAAGGCTTTTCACCTGTGTGTGTTCTCACGTGTTTAGTCAAATACTTCTTAACAGAAAACTGTTTGCCGCAAATTGAACAATTAAACGGTTTTTCATCCGTGTGTGTTATCATGTGTTGGGTCAAATACCCCTTTACAGAAAAGCTTTTGCCACAAACTGAACAATTAAATGTTTTTTCACCTGTGTGTATTCTCATGTGTCGAGTCAAATAGCTATTTCGAGAAAGGATTTTGCCACAAACTGAGCAGCTCAAACATGCTTGACCTCTCGTCTTTGTAGAGCATTCAGAGTGTTTGTTGTCAGTGTGAGTCCTCATATCACCTTCACAGTCTGTATCGCTGCTCAAAGTTACTTCAACTTCGTCTTCAGCCTCACTATCTGATAGTGGAGCTAAGAGGTTGTCTACTTGTGGTTTCTCTTCATCATCTTCAGTCTTCACAGAGACAACAGTCAGTGGGAACCGGGTGAGACCAACTTCCTGTGGTCCTAGAAGACACTCTCCCTCCTGAGTGATGCAGAGTTCCTCCTCTTCCTTTTTAATGCAGGGTGGTTGTGGAGTCTCCTGCTTCAAAGTGGAGCTCCCCCCTGACTGAGGGGAAACTTCTTCTGGATTACCCATCAGCTGCTGGACGTCTGCAAGACACAAACAACAAAAACACACTTTCTTCCATGTACTGTATGTGTGTGTAGTAGGGTTGTACAGTATACTGCTACTAATAAAGTATTGTGGCACTAATCAATTGAAGTCGGTACTACACCACCTTTGAAAATTACTGGTACCGTTCTTTCATCTGAATACAGCTGTGCGGCGGTGACTACAGAGCCGAGGCGCATGATGTTGAGTGTGTCAAAACGCACACACAAAGTGCATACAAGCAATAACATCGTGGAGAGGAAGAAAGGCAACAATGTTTTGTCGGGAGTAACACTGGGTCCATAAAGCTCCGCTCTTTGGTCAGAAGGACGAAGCTGTCGATTAGTTACAACTTGTTCACTTTATTTATTATTTCCACAGGCACAAGCGGACATCCACCATGCTATTAACACTCCTGCACATGCTACCACTACCTCTCCTCACTCGCCCGCTCACTTACTCGCCCCACATGCTGCCACTCTTAAAGGTGCACACACACACACACTACTCTCACAACAGCTGCTTTAAAACAGGCCTCGCCAAATGTGGTGATTAGTATTAGCACCTTTGCTTCACACTTAGGTCAACATTTAAAGGCCTACTGAAATGAGATGTTCTTATTTAAACGGGGATAGCAGGTCCATTCTATGTGTCATACTTGATCATTTCGCGATATTGCCATATTTTTGCTGAAAGGATTTAGTAGAGAACATCCACGATAAAGTTCGCCACTTTTGGTTGCTAATAAAAAAGCCTTGCCTATACCGGATGTAGCGGACGAGGTGAGTGTGACGTCACGGGTTGTAGGGCTCCTCACATCTGAACATTGTTTATAATCATGACCACCAGCAGCGAGAGCGATTCGGACCGAGAGAGCGACGATTTCCCCATTTATTTGAGCGAGGATGAAAGATTCGTGGATGAGGAAAGTGAGAGTGAAGGACTAGAAAAAAAAAGACTATACAGTGGGAGCGATGCAGATATTATTAGACAAATTTAATAGGATAATTCTGGAAAATCCCTTATCTGCTTATTGTGTTACTAGTGTTTTAGTGAGATTATAAGGTGGTACCTGTACAACCTGAAGGTCGGCCCCACACCTATCTTCAGCACCAGTCGACGGATGGTGAAGATGCCCATCTCTGCCCTTCGCAAGGGACCCTCTTCGAAACACGATCTTCCGAAATGATCGATGCATAATACACTGTACATTGTGTGTGTGGTCCAATCCAACCGTGTTCGCTTGACCGCTCTGTTCCATAGTAAAGCTTCACCGTCATCTTTCGGGAATGTAAACAATGAAACACTGGCTGTGTCTGTGTTGCTAAAGGTGGCCGCTTCCAACCTACAGCTTTCTTCTTTGCTGTCTCCATTGTTCATTGAACAAATTGCAAAATATTCAGCAACACAGATGTCCAGAATACTGTGGATTTATGCGATGAAAACAGACGACTTATAGCTGGGAACGATGCTGGAACAAAATGTCCTTTACAAAAGATGACGTCACGCGCACGCATCATCATACCGAGACGTTTCAGCAGGATACTTTGGCGAGAAATTTACAAATGCGTTGCAATGTGTTGCAATGTTAATATTTCATCATTGATACATAAATTATCAGACTGCGTGGTCGGTAGTAGTGGCTTTCAGTAGGCCTTTAAATAATAAGCATTCAGATCTGCACAAGTAGTTTAAATAGTGACAGGTATAATGTAGTTGTTACACCTGTCCCGCTGCTCTCTCCTTACTCGCCCACTCACTCACTGACGTCACTCAGACAACAGGTTGACATTGTCACAAACACACATACTACTCTCAGAAGTTAACCAGCTCCCCTGCTGTGCACATGTAGATACGTAGAACTTGATGCCAAAGTTAAAACTGCCCAATTAGCAGTCAACTAATGCAAGTCAAATGACTACATTTTGTAACAAATTCCTACAATTTTTTTTTTTGTCTTTAATAAATGTGTTTTACATGCTACATGGCTTATCTGTGTACATTTATCCATAGTTTTGTTTTTAGTACTTCATTAATAATTGTACTTATCTTAAAGCACAGACCAGGAGTGGCAACCATAAATCATGAATAGTTGAATATAATGTCAGACTCAGGATGGCGGCGCCCTGCTCAGCTGCGGCTGCAGAGGCTCATGGTAGAAATAGAACATTTTTGGCAAATATACCAGTAAATTCTGTCACTTTCTAGGCTGGCTGCCAGCGTGGTCACTCCGTGGTAACATACGACCGCCAGACAATTTTGGATGTAATGGATCGGGCCGTTTTGGACCAAAAGATGCGTATAAGTTGGACCTCCTCGCGAGCATGGGAATACTACGCCGGCTACATCCAGCGACTTGTGAAGCAGCGGAGTCGAGTACTAGCGGGAACTGTCGACAGAGGGGACGTAAGCGGTGTGATCGAAAGCAGAAACAAGGAACTAACAACAAAGCTAAAAGCTAATCCTCACAGAACATCGCTTCGTTCCATCCTGCTCTCAAATGTCTGCTCCCTACGGAACAAACTGGACTACTTCACGCTGGATTTAAATGCAAGACGGGAGATGAGGGACTGCTGCACCATATTTTTCACAGAAACGTGGCTGAAACCATTTGTTTCGGAGGAGGCAGTTAGCATCGAGGAGCTAACATTGATTTGGTCGGACAGGAGCAGGACTCTCACAGGTAAATCCCGAGGAGGTGGTGTTTGTTTATACATCAACAACAACTGGTGCAATAATGGGAAGATAGTTGGACGTGTTCACGGGCCAACGAGAAGCCCTGGGTGAACAGTGAGGTACGTGCCATGCTGAAGGCTCGGAACAAGGCTTTTAAGTCTGGGGACATGGTAGCATTAAAAACAGCCAGAGCTAACCTGAACCTTGCCACTAGGGTTGCAAAGCGTGCTCAGTCAGAAAGTGCAGGACTTCTTCAGGAACACTAGACGAATGTGGCAGGGCATACAGATCATCACGGACTATAAAGCTGCCCCCCGTCTCCATGACAACCGCATCAGCTTCCTCAACAAGCACTTTGCGAGGTTTGAGCCACTTAACACCACTCCGGCCAGGAAATCCATCCCTCGCCATGATGAGCAGCCGCTCAACCTGGACACAGCAGATGTCCGGAGAACCCTGAGGAGAGTGAACCCCCGAAAAGCACCGGGACCTGATGACATTCCGGGCAAGGTGCTTAAGGGATGTGGAGACCAGCTGGCTAGGACCCAGGCTGTGGTACAATCATGTTTTAAGACGGCCACAATCATTCCAGTGCCTAAAAAAAACCACAATCTCCTCCCTCAGTGGCACTAACCCCCATCATAATGAGGCTGGTAAAGGAATACATTGTCTCCAGACTTCCCTCCACATTCGACCCATACCAGTTTGCTTATCACCCTAACCGCTCCACAGAGGACGCCATCTCCTCTGCACTCCACCTGAGCTTAGAACACCTGGAAGGAAAGGACACACACGTGCGGATGTTGTTTCTGGACTTCAGCTCGGCGTTCAGCACCATCATCCCGCAGCACTTGGTGAGCAAACTGGCCCCCCTTGGATTCAGTACCCCCCAGTCTGTGAGAGTGGGCGACAACACCTCCGGTGCCATCTCCCTGAGCACCGGCTCCCCCCAGGGCTGCGTCCTGAGTCCCCTGTTGTTCACATTGATGACCCAGGACTGCTGCGCCAGGTCCACTACTAACCACATTGTGAAGTATGCGGACTCCACAACAGTAGTGGGCCTCGTCCGTGACGACGACATGGATTACAGGGAGGAGATGAAACATCTGGTTGACTGGTGCAGAACCAACAACCTGGTCCTGAACGTCGTCAAGACCACGGAGATCATCGTCGACTTCAGGAAGCACAGGTCCAGCCACGCCCCACTCTTCATCAACAGCACAGTGGTGGGGATGGTAAGCAGCACCAAGTTCCTGGGGGTGCAGATAACTGACAATTTGACCTGGTCTCTACACACCGGAGCTCTTGTAAAAAGAGCTCAGCAGTGAATGCGTTTTTTGCGTCAGATGAAAAGAGCAAAGCCCCTTCCCCCCATTCTCAGCACATTCTACAGAGGCACTATAGAGCCTTTGAATAGACTCCCTTTTTAGACCAGTTGATCTGCCGTTTCTTTTCTTTTATGTCCCACTCTCCCTTGTGGAGGGGGTCCGGTCCGATCCGGTGGCCATGTACTGCTTGCCTGTGTATCGGCTGGGGACATCTCTGCGCTGCTGATCCGCCTCCGCTTGGGATGGTTTCCTGCTGGCTCCGCTGTGAACGGGACTCTCGCTGCTGTGTTGGATCCGCTTTGGACTGGACTCTCGCGACTGTGTTGGATCCATTGTGGATTGAACTTTCACAGTATCATGTTAGACCCGCTCCACATCCATTGCTTTCCTCCTCTCCAAGGTTCTCATAGTCATTATTGTCACCGACGTCCCACTGGGTGTGAGTTTTCTTTGCCCTTATGTGGGCCTACCGAGGATGTCGTGGTGGTTTGTGCAGCCCTTTGAGACACTAGTGATTTAGGGCTATATAAGTAAACATTGATTGATTGATAGAGACCACCTGCATCTCTGTCTGGACTGGAGCCTGCAGTGCCTCAGACTGGAAGTCTCTGCAGAGAGTGGTGAGGATGGCGGAAAAGATCATCAGGACTCCTCTTCCTCCGATCCAGGAGATGTCAAAAAGCCGCTGCCTGACCAGGGCTCAGAAAATCTGCATATGTCTCCTATTATCCACCCCCACCAAGGACTGTTTTTTACTGCTGGACTCTAAAAAGAGGTTCTGCAGCCTCTGTAGCAGAACCTGCAGGTTCTGTAACAGCTTCTTCCCTTGAACGCATCGTAAAAATCCCCTCAAAAATGGATGAACTGGCTGTAATATAAAGACAATATAACATACATCCATAAACTTGGGGGCATATGCAAAAGTGCAATATACTTATTTGTACAGTAATCTATTTATTTATGTCTGCTCCTTATTAATTTTTATCCTGTACTACCATGAGCTAATGCGACAAAATGTCGTTCTTATCTGTATTGCAAAGTTCAAATTTCAATGACAATAAAAGGAAGTCTAAGTCTATATATTTAACCCTTGTGTGGTGTTTGGGTCTGTGGGACCCGATTCCAGTTTTAATTAAAAGAAAAATTATCCAATTACATTTTTTTTCTAACTGACACTCACTGACAGTAAGCAACTATGTTTTATTAATATACCGTAGCTGTGTGTGTCAAATATGAGTCATTAAATGACTCCCGCCTCCTGGTGGTAGAGGGCGCTAGTGATCCTTCTTGCGACGACTCGGCTGCAGAAGAAGTGACAACGAGTGACGTGATATGTGCTGGGAACGGATTTGACGCGGGGGGTGCACGACGGACCTTTAAGGACGTAACACTCCTATGCTGGCTATGTAAACAACCGGGCCGAAATAAAGCATGTTCCAGTCCTAAATACCCAGTGTATTATTTATAAAATAACACTTCATGATGGCAGCGGTTGGATAAAGAGATCACCCACGGCGCAGAACGGGAGGGGGAGTTGTACGAGGATAATTCTGCCGTCGCCCGCACTTGAGGAGCCCAGCTAACTGATAGCAGCGATCTGATAGCAGTTTTCTAAACTGGACTTTCACTCAAAGAAGGAGGTAATAAAGGAAGATCTCCATCGAGACAAAGAGACTTTTAAAACTGAAGAATGATAAGGAATACTTTTATAAACAAGTTATTAATGCTTTTGATCAGAAGGAGCTGGTGTGGACTTCATTTATAAGTAAAGGTAAGACCATAATAATATATATTTTTTTCCATTAAATGTGCTTTTCATGATCACCAAATTTTTACTGCATGCCTTTGGTAAGTACAAGAGTGAGAAGAGGTTTTAAACTAATTAGCGCATGCTTACTTTTACCGCTTGCCTTTGGTAAGCGCAGGAGTGAGAAAAGGTTTTAAATTAATTAGCGCCCCCGGCGGCAATTCAAGGAAATACGGTATAAGATGTCCAGGTCCACTGGACCCGGGGCGAATAGAAGTGTGGAAATTGATGTTCTGTTTACCACACGCACACACACAGCAGGCCAAGACAGGAAGAATGACAGAGTGTAGGCACACAGAACATCAGAGGGTCAAATGTGCGAGAAAATGAGAGCAGACAGTGTTGAGAAACAATGTTGCAACTTTGTGTGGGAACCGCAGGTGCAGAAACACAAAAGAAGAATCCCTGTGAGATGCAGAAACTGGCAGATAAATGTTCCGTGCAATGTTCATATTGTTGTTACTCAGCCAGCGTTGGAGGGTCTGATGGACCCCTTGCATTTTGTGGCTTTTAATGCCTCACAAACACTTTAATGTTCAAATGCTGAACAGATGTTTATTGGGATAAGTTCAACATCAATATGAACGTGGCACAAGGGTTAAAGGGGTTCAGATGTTTGTAACTTGCTCTCAGTGACATTTTTCAAACCAAAAATAAAACAAAAACAGCACCAGCTAGCTTTTCTTACCATTAGTGTTTGAACACAGCATACATTTTCTACTGTCTTGATTTGTATGACGCTCAGCTTTTTCTTCGGTCTTCGTCTTTATCTCCGTCGGTGATTTGCTGGAAGTTGGTGGCGCTGATTCTCTTTCACTTTCTCTTTGACATGACGTCGCCATCTTAGCATAGCAGTAGTCGTCCATCTTCTAGCACGTCTTCAATCTTCACTTCAGCTAACACGCCGTCGCTCCTAACTCTTAGTCCGTTTCGTGGGCTTAAGAAAATGTGAATAGTTAAGGTATTTGATGCTATCTTTGAATCTATAAGATCGTAAATCCGGAAAGCCACGTCGCTTAGTCCGCCATCTTGGACTTGGACCACTGTTCCATATGTTTGCGCATGCGCCTTAAATTTGCAACTTCTTCTTCTTTTGTTTTTCATAGCGGTTGCCAAGCAACCTTTTGGTGTGCATTAGCGCCACCTACTGTGATGGAGTGTGGACCGAGATGGATCTCCACTCTATATTCTTTTATTTAACCCAGTGTTTTTTTAAATATGTGTATATTGCTTTATATCCGATGCTTTCTGAATGCAATCCTAATATATCTCATATTACTAACCTAATATTCTCTTTTGCTAACTTACTTTCTAGTATTTCTCTTTCTCTATTGTATTTCCTACATTTTATTAAAACATGGTCAACATTTTCTATCTGATGGCAAAAATCACACAGTCCTGTAGTATGTTTTCCTGTCAATTTTAGTGAACTATTTAGATATGTATGTCCTAATCTCATTCTAGCAGAGGTGGGTAGAGTAGCCAGAAATTGTACTCAAGTAAGAGTACTGTTACTTTATAGATTTATTACTCAAGTAAAAGTAAGGAGTAGTCACCCAAATATTTACTTGAGTAAAAGTCAATCAATCAATCAATCAATGTTTACTTATACATTCCTAAATCACTAGTGTCTCAAAGGGCTGCACAAACCACCACGACATCCTCGGTAGGCCCACATAAGGGCAAGGAAAACTCACACCCAGTGGGACGTCGGTGACAATAATGACTATGAGAACCTTAGAGAGGAGGAAAGCAATGGATGTCGAGCGGGTCTAACATAATACTGTGAAAGTTCAATCCACAATGGATCCAACACAGTCGCGAGAGTCCAGTCCAAAGCGGATCCAACACAGCAGCGAGAGTCCCGTTCACAGTGGAGCCAGCAGGAAACCATCCCAAGCGGAGGCGGATCAGCAGCGCAGAGATGTCCCCAGCCGATACACAGGCAAGCATTACATGGCCACCGGATCGGACCGGACCCCCTCCACAAGGGAGAGTGGAACATAGAAGAAAAAGAAAAGAAACGGCAGATCAACTGGTCTAAAAAGGGAGTCTATTTAAAGGTTAGAGTATACAAATGAGTTTTAAGGTGAGACTTAAATGCTTCTACTGAGGTGGCATCTCGAACTGTTACCGGGAGGGCATTCCAGAGTACTGGAGCCCGAACGGAAAACGCTCTATAGCCCGCAGACTTTTTTTGGGCTTTGGGAATCACTAATAAGCCGGAGTCCTTTGAACGCAGATTTCTTGCCGGGACATATGGTACAATACAATCGGCAAGATAGGATGGAGCTAGACCGTGTAGTATTTTATACTAAAACGTATGTTGTGAAAAAACTACTCAAGTACTGAGTGAAGTGAATTATATTTATATAGCGCTTTTCTCAAACGACTCAAAGCGCTTTATATAGTGACACCCAATATCTAAGTTACATTTAAACCAGTGTTGGTGGCACTGGGAGCAGGTGGGTAAAGTGTCTTGCCCAAGGACACAACGGCAGTGACTAGGATGGCACAAGCGGGAATCGAACCTGCAACCCTCAAGTTGCTGGCACGGCCACTCTACCAACCGAGCTATGCCGCCCAAATAACTGAGGAGTAACCTGTTTGTTTAATGATTACGGCAACAAATAATGCACAGAAACATAAAAATAGCAATGAGCAAATTCAGAGCCAGGAATATCTCTTAAGCAATTAAAACAATAATATATATTACCTAATAATACATTAGAATAAAATAAAAATTAAGGCAAATTGAGCCACAATAACTTAACAGCACCATAGGCTCAGGAGGCATTCATTGATTGATTAAAACTTGTATTAGTAGATTGCAGTACAGTACATATTCCGTACAATTGACCACTAAATGGTAACACCCCAATAAATTGTTCAACATGCCGGGTTCTACGTGGGACGGTCACGTGACCACCTGGCTCCATTTTGATTGGGCCAACGTCACCAGTGACTGCATGTGATTGGTGAAACGCAAGCATGCGCAGTCCATACTTTGAATGCGTGTCTGACAAAACCAAAACAAACAAAGCGTGCATTAACAGATCGATTAAAAAAAAAGTAGCGAGTCGCCAGCTGAATGTAGATAAATGGAGCGGAGTAAAAGTAGCGTTTCTTCTCTATAAATATACTCAAGTAAAAGTAAAAGTATGTTGCATAAAAACTACTCTTAGAAGTAGAATTTATCCCAAAAGTTACTCAAGTAGATGTAACGGAGTGAATGTAGCGCGTTACTACCCACCTCTGCATTCTTGTAATAATGTCTTCTTCCTTCCCATCCCCCCCCCCCCCCCCCCTCCCTCCTCTCATGACACCTACTCTCCTCTGGACTTTGTAATACTCTCTACCTTTTTTTTCCTTATTCCAATTATCCTGCCACTTTTTATTAGTGTTCTATCTTAATTCTGCTCTTCACTTCTTTACTGTGCTTTACTCCATGTTTACTTCTGTTTTAGTGCTTGCTTGTTTTGCATATCTATCAGCTAACTCATTGTTTTTACATCCCTGACAGGAATTTATTAATTAATTTATGTGCTTAATTATTAATTAATTTATGTAGATCTTTTTCATTTCGGGCTCCAGTACTCTGGAATGCCCTCCCGGTAACAGTTAGAGATGCTACCTCAGTAGAAGCATTTAAGTCTCACCTTAAAACTCATTTGTATACTCTAGCCTTTAAATAGACTCCCTTTTTAGACCAGTTGATCTGCCGTTTCTTTTCTTTTTCTTCTATGTCCCACTCTCCTTTTTGGAGGGAGTCCGGTCCGATCCGGTGGCCATGTACTGCTCGCCTGTGTATCGGCTGGGGACATCTCTGCGCTGCTGATCAGCCTCCGCTTGGGATGGTTTCCTGCTGGCTCCGCTGTGAACGGGACTCTCGCTGCTGTGTTGGATCCGCTTTGGACTGGACTCTCGCGACTGTGTTGGATCCATTATGGATTGATCTTTCACAGTATCATGTTCTCATATGTTCTCATAGTCATCAGTATCATCAGTATCACAGTATCATGTTCTCATAGTCATCATTGTCACCGACGTCCCACTGGGTGTGAGTTTTCCTTGCCCTTATGTGGGCCTACCGAGGATGTCGTAGTGGTTTGTGCAGCCCTTTGAGACACTAGTGATTTAGGGCTATATAAGTAAACATTGATTGATTGATTGATGTGCTTAATTAATTTATGTGCTTAATCTCCATGTTTACTTCTGTTTTAGAGCTTGCTTGTTTTGCATATCTAAAAGCTAACTCATTGTTTTTACATCCCCGACAGGAATTTATTAATGTTGTTTAAGGAAAAAACACACACACATTCAGAGGGCACTTTTTAAGACAAGGCAAAAAAAGGGCAGGAGCTCAAGAACCCATAGGGCCTTATGTGTGCACGTGCCTGCTGCACTCAGTGAGGAAACAAAGACGCTGACATAAATGGCAACTGTGTTGTATCCATTGTGGATTGAACTTTCACAGTATCATGTTAGACCCGCTCGACATCCATTGCTTTCCTCCTCTCCAAGGTTCTCATAGTCATTATTGTCACCGATGTCCCACTGGGTGTGAGTTTTCCTTGCCCTTATGTGGGCCTACCGAGGATGTGGTAGTGGTTTGTGCAGCCCTTTGAGACACTAGTGATTTAGGGCTATATAAGTAAACATTGATTGATTGATTGATTGATTGAAATATTGCTCTTATTGCAACCATAGACAGCAGAAGACTTCTACTTTCACTTTTGTACACTGACTTTAGTTATCTGCTGCACTGACAAGATGCCTGCTCGGTGTGTGTTGGCGACTGGAGCCAAACTGCTGTGTCAAAACTGGCCTGTGACGTCACCATTTACCTTTTTCTTTGACACCAACATGAAAACAAAATAATCGTCTTTGTTGGCCACTTACTTAAAGGCCTACTGAAATGTGATTTTCTTATTCAAACGGGGATAGCAGGTCCATTCTATGTGTCATACTTGATCATTTCGCGATATTGCCATATTTTTGCTGAAAGGATTTAGTAGAGAACATCGATGATAAAGTTCGCAACTTTAGGTCGCTAATAAACAAGCCTTGCCTGTACCGGAAGTAGCGGACGATGTGCGCGCGACGTCACGGGTTGTAGGGCTCCTCACATCCTCACATTGTTTACAATCATGGCCACCAGCAGCTAGAGCTATTTGGACCGAGAAAGCGACAATTGCCCCATTAATTTGAGCGAGAATGAAAGATTCGTGGATGAGGAAATTTAGAGTGAAGGCCTAGAAAAAAAAGTTAAAAAAAAGAAAAAGGCAAGGGCAGTGAGAGCGATTTAGATGTTTTTAGACACATTTACTAGGATAATTCTGGGAAATCCCTTATCTGCCTATTGTGTTGCTAGTGTTTTAGTGAGTTAAATAGTACCTTAAAGTCAGAGGGGTGTGGCCATGGGTGTTTTGACGCCAGAGTCTCTGAGAGAAGTCACGGCAGCTGCAGGAGGACGCTGGCTCCGCTGATCTCCGGTAAGAGGCGACTTATTACCACAATTTTCTCACCAAAAACTGCCGTTTGACATGTAGTCGGGATCCATGTTCGCTTGACCGCTCTGATCCATAGTAAAGCTTCACCTCCGGGAATTTTAAACAAGGAAACACCGTGTGTTTGTGTGGCTAAAGGCTAAAAGCTTCCCACCTCCATCTTTCTACTTTGACTTCATTATTAATAGAACAAATTGCAAAAGATTCAGCAACACAGATGTCCAAAATACTGTGTAATTGCACGATGAAGAGAGACGATTTTTAGCTAAGTGGTGCTAGGCTAATATGTCGCCTCCAACCAATAACGTCACAAACACGCGTAATCATTCCGCAAAGTTTTTCAACAGGAAACGCCGCGGGAAATTTAAAATTGTAATTTAGTAAACTAAAATGGTTGTATTGGCATGTGTTGCAATGTTAATATTTCATCATTGATATATAAACTATCCGACTGCGATATTGCCATATTGTGTGGATATTTAGAGTACTACATGCTTCCTTCTGTTAAAAAGCTCTATGGAGATGATGATTTCATATTCCAGCATGACCTGGCACCTGCTCACAGTGCCAAAACCACACCAGTAACTGGTGTACTGACCATGGCATTACTGTCCTCTATTGGCCTGCCAACTCCCCTGGCCTGAACCTCATAGAGAATTTGTGGGGTATTGTGAAGAAGAAGCTGAAAGACACCAGACCCAATAATGCAAATGAGTTAAAGGCCACTATTGAAGCATCCTGGGCATCCATAACACCTCAGCAATGCCACAGGCTGATTTCCTCCATGCCACGCCGCACTGAGGCAGTAATCCGTGCAAAATGATTCCCAACCAAGTACTGAGTGCATTAATTGACATTTTCTAATGTTTAATTTTATTTTGCTGTTATAAATCGTTTTTTTTTACTTGGTCTGAGGAAATATTCAAATTTTTTGAGATAGGATTTTTGATCGGTGCAGCGTCTTCAGTAATGCGGACGTTGTATCGATCCGTTGTGGTGAAGAAGGAGCTGAGCCGGAAGGCAAAGCTCTCAATTTACCGGTCGATCTACGTTCCCATCCTCACCTATGGTCATGAGCTTTGGGTCATGACCGAAAGGATAAGATCACGGGTACAGGCGGCCCAAATGAGTTTCCTCCGCCGTGTGGCGGGTCTCTCCCTTAGAGATAGGGTGAGAAGCTCTGCCATCCGGGAGGAACTCAAAGTAAAGCCGCTGCTCCTTCACATCGAGAGGAGCCAGATGAGGTGGTTCGGGCATCTGGTCAGGATGCCACCCGAACACCTCCCTAGGGAGGTGTTTCGGGCACGTCCAACCGGTAGGAGGCCACGGGGAAGACCCAGGACACGTTGGGAAGACTATGTCTCCCGGCTGGCCTGGGAACGCCTCGGGATCCCCCGGGAAGAGCTAGACGAAGTGGCTGGGGAAAGGTAAGTCTGGGTTTCCCTGCTTAGGCTGTTGCCCCCGTGACCTGACCTCGGATAAGCGGAAGAAGATGGATGGATGGATTTTTGAGTTTTCTTAAGCTGTATGCCATAATCAGCAATATTAAAATAATAAAAGGCTTGCAATAGTTCAGTTGATGTGTAAGGAATCCAGAATTTTCATGTTTGTAGTTGCATTACAGAAAATAAAGGACTTTATCACAATATTCTAATTTGCTGAACAATCGGCAGAGGGCAATGCCGCCAGAGCCACACATTGCACTGATAAAATATGACATTGATACAAAAACATAAGCAGCTAGCACCGTCTTTCAGATTAACTGGATAAATTAGCAATAGCTAATACAATGCTAACGTTAGCTAGCTCAGGCCTGTTGTGCATGTTCTCTGAAAAGACATGGATTTTTTTGTATAGAAAACTCCGGGCATTTTGCATATAATGCATATAATGAATGCTCTGTGACCCAGACCGCTCTGGCTGCAGTGCCCTCTGCTGGTTGTTCAGGGGAGTGTGTAGGTCACATGTATTTGTGCATCTGGTTTGTGGGAGGAATGTCTCATCAACACCAAAGAAAGGCGATCCACTTATGCAAATTCAATACAAATACAAAATGAAGCATATTTATATTCACATCTCAAAAATATATTTACAAATAAATGTTTATTTATACAAACTCTTATTTATTTGAGTTTTTATATTTATACATTTTATTTGTATTTATTTTCAAATCTCAAAAATATATTTACAAATTCGCGTTTTATACAAATTTATTTATAAATCACATTTGTATATTTATTAATATATGCATATGTATTAATATCATATTGATATATAAGTTGATGTGAGACAATTACTACTTCCATACATTATCAGTGTTACTCCCTCCGACGTCTTAATCAAGGCTCAAGTCGTTTGTTTTTCTCACAGACATTTATTTCCGCCACGTCTTCTTCACGTTACCAACGATGCCAAATATAATGCCGTCATATATGATAAAATAAGCAACCAGAACTTACAATTAGTCTGACATCCAAAAAAGAAAACACAAAGATTTGACAAACATATCAGAAGTAATCATACCTCGTTGGCCTCATAAAACTCCAAGGGAATAAAGTTTAGTTTCAATCCGAGACTCCATTAACGTCTTCCACATCAAACACTTGTCGTCTCATGCTGCTTCCTTAATTCCCTCACATATTAATTGTCCCCCCAACAACGTGACCAAACAGGAAACAAAATATGCATTTTACATCTCAACTTTGCCGTGAAAAAGGTTTTTGACATTGTGCACAAACTAGACCCATGAGGTCCCAGGTCCCTGGACTGAAGGAGTAACCAAGCACTTGAAGCATCATCTATCTTACTGTTCAGGAAGGTTTCAGATACAGAGAAGACATGGTGTCATGAATGGATAAGATTATGCTCTAAATCAGTGGTTCTTAACCTGGGTTCGATCGAACCCTAGGGGTTCGGTGAGTCGGCCTCAGGGGTTCGGCGGAGCCTCCGCCACGGAAGTATACACACATCTGATTTATCCATCCATCCATCCATCATCTTCCGCTTATCCGAGGTCGGGTCGCGGGGGCAACAGCCTAAGCAGGGAAACCCAGACTTCCCTCTCCCCAGCCACTTCGTCTAGCTCTTCCCGGGGGATCCCGAGGCGTTCCCAGGCCAGCCGGGAGACATAGTCTTCCCAACGTGTCCTGGGTCTTCCCCGTGGCCTCCTACCGGTTGGACGTGCCCTAAACACCTCCCTAGGGAGGCGTTCGGGTGGCATCCTGACCAGATGCCCGAACCACCTCATCTGGCTCCTCTCCATGTGAAGGAGCAGCGGCTTTACTTTGAGTTCCTCCCGGATGGCAGAGCTTCTCACCCTATCTCTAAGGGAGAGACCCGCCACACGGCGGAGGAAACTCATTTGGGCCGCTTGTACCCGTGATCTTATCCTTTCGGTCATGACCCAAAGCTCATGACCATAGGTGAGGGTGTGGAACATAGCTCGAGCGGTAAATTGAGAGCTTTGCCTTCCGGCTCAGCTCCATCTTCACCACAACAGACCGGTACAACGTCCGCATTACTGAAGACGCCGCACCGATCCGCCTGTCGATCTCACAATCCACTCTTCCCTCACTCGTGAACAAGACTCCTAGGTACTTGAACTCCTCCACTTGGGGCATGGTCTCCTCCCCAAACCGGAGATGGCACTCCACCCTTTTCCGGGCGAGAACCATGGACTCGGACTTGGAGGTGCTGATTCTCATTCGATTTATCGTGTAAATAAAAACTTCTCCCTGTCGGCGTATTATGGATACCCTCAAACAATGTTCCCTCTAATTTTCCATCTGATTTGCAGGTTTTTTGATTGATTGATTGAAACATTTACTAGCAGATTGCAAAGGAAGAGAATACATTATATGAAACAGTACAGTACATATTCCGTACAATTGACCACTAAATGGTAACACCCGAAAAGTTTTTTCAACTTGTTTAAGTCGGGGTCCACGTTAATCAAATCATGGTAATGTGTGTAAGGTGTGTAAATTGTTGTGAATTCGATCTGCTTGAACTGAACTCTCGCGGCTGTGTTGGAGCCACTATGGATTGAACTTCCACAATATCATGTTAGACCCGCTCGACATCCATTGCTTTCGGTCCCCTAGAGGGGGACCCACATCTGAGGTCCTCTCCAAGGTTTCTCATAGTCAGCATTGTCACTGGCGTCCCACTGGATGTGAATTCTCCCTGCCCACTGGGTGTGAGTTTTCCTTGCCCTTTTGTGGGTTCTTCCGAGGATGTCGTAGTCGTAATGATTTGTGCAGTCCTTTGAGACATTTGTGATTTGGGGCTATATAAATAAACATTGATTGATTGATCGATTGATTGAAATCATTCCCTGTGTTGGTTTTGTTCAGTGAACAAGGTGATGTTCATGCACGGTTCATGTTGTGCACCAATTAAAAAAAACAAGTTCTTCTTGAAATTGAAAAAAAAAAAAAATTACATTTTATTTTTCACTAAGGAAGGGTTCGGTAAATGTGTATATGAAACTGGTGGGGTTCGGTACCTCCAACAAGGTTAAGAACCACTGCTCTAAATAATCCAAGTTTGTATGAATACCTCAGATATTAGTGAAAGAAGCAGTGAGGAGGTCCTGGGTAGGGTGGATGTCACCACATATGAGCAACATACCACAAACTAAACAGCTAATTGGTCATTTTCCATTGTGTGTTCTTGTGTGTTTTACTGCGTCTGCTTTATGTGGGAACCTTTTACAGCACACTGAACAACTAAATGGTTTTTCACCTGTGTGTGTTCTCATGTGTTGAGTCAAAGAGCTTTTTCGAGAAAAGCTTTTGTCACAAACTGAACAATTAAATGGTTTTTCACCTGTGTGTGTTCTCATGTGGTGAGTCAACGAGCAATTTTGAGAAAAGCTTTTGCCACAAACTGAACAATTAAATGGTTTTTCACCTGTGTGTGTTGTCATGTGTTTAGTCAAATCGCTATTTTGAGAAAAGCTTTTACCACAAACCGAACAAATAATTGTTTTTTCTCCTGTGTGTGTTGTCATGTGTTTAGTCAAAATGCTATTTCGAGAAAAGCTTTTCTCACAAACTGAACAATTAAATGTTTTTTCACCTGTGTGTATTCTCATGTGTTGAATCACAGAGCTATTTTGAGAAAAGCATTTGCCACAAATTGAACATTTAAATGTTTTTTCACCTGTGTGTGTTCTCATGTGTCGAGTCAAATGGCTATTTTGAGAAAAGCCTTTGCCACAAACTGAACAAATAAATGGTTTTTCACCTGTGTGTGTTCTCAAGTGTTGAGTCATATAGCACTTAACAGAAAAGCTTTTAGCACAAACTGAACAACTAAATGGTTTTTCACCTGTGTGTGTTTTCATGTGTTCAGTCAAAAGGCTCTTGTTAGTAAAATTTTTAGCACAAACCGAGCAGCTCAAACATTTTTTACCTGTCTTCTTTGTAGAGCATTCAGAGTGTTTGTTGTCAGTGTGAGTCCTCATATCACCTTCACAGTCTGTATCGCTGCTCAAAGTTACTTCAACCTCGTCTTCAGCCTCACTATCTGATAGTGGAGCTAAGAGGTTGTCTACTTGTGGTTTCTCTTCATCATCTTCAGTCTTCACAGAGACAATAGTCAGTGGAAACTTGGTGTAATCAGCTTCCTCTCGTCCTAGAAGACACTCTCCCTCCTGAGTGATGCAGAGTTCCTCCTCTTCCTTTTTAATGCAGGGTGGTTGTGGAGTCTCCTGCTTCAAAGTGGAGCTCCCCCCTGACTGAGGGGAAACTTCTTCTGGATTACCCATCAGCTGCTGGACGTCTGCAAGACACAAACAACAAAAACACACTTTCTTCTATGTACTGTATGTGTGTGTAGTAGTGTTGTACAGTATACTGCTACTAATAAAGTATTGTGGTACTAACCAATTGAAATCGGTACTATACCACCTATAAAAAGTTCTGGTACCTTTCAACTGTTTTAAAACACACCTCGCCAAATGTGGTGATTAGTATTACCACCTTTGCTTCAGACTTAAGTCAACATTCAACATTTAAATAATAAGCATTCAGATCTGCACAAGGAGTTTAAATAGTGACAGGTATAATGTAGTTGTTACACCTGTCCCGCTGCTCTCTCTTCACTCGCCCGCTCACTCACCGACGTCACTCAGACAACAGGTTGACATTGTCACAAACACACATACTACTCTCAGAAGTTAACCAGCTCCCCTGCTGTGCACATGTAGATACGTAGAACTTGATGCCGAATATTAGCGCAGTTAAAACTGCCCAATTAGCAGTCAACTAATGCAAGTCAAATGACTACATTTTGTAACAAATTCCTACCATTTGTGTTTTGTCTTTAATAAATGTGTTTTACCTGCTACATGGCTTATCTGTGTACATTTATCCAGAGTTTTGTTTTTAGTACTTAATTAATAATTGTACTTATCTTAAAGCACAGACCAGGAGTGGCAACCATAAATCATGAATAGTTGAATATAATGTCAGACTCAGGATGGCGGCGCCCTGCTCAGCTGCGGCTGCAGAGGATCATGGTAGTAATAAAACATTTTTGGCAAATATACCGGTAAATTCTGTCAATTTCTAAGCGGCATCCAGCGTGGTCACTCCGTGGTAACATACGACCGCCAGACAATTTTGGATGTGGATGGATAAGGCTGTTTTGGACCGAAAGATGCGTATACGTTGGACCTCCTCGCTAGCATGGGAATATATCCAGCGGCCTGTGAAGCAGCGGAGTCGAGTACCAGCGGGGACCGTCCACAGAGGGGACGTAAGCGGTGTGATCGGAAGCAGAAACAAGGAAGCCGAGCGGAACTAACAACAAAGCTAAAAGCTAATCCTCACAGAACGCCGCTTCCTTCCATCCTGCTCTCAAATGACCGCTCCCTAGGGAACAAACTGGACTACCTGACGCTGGATTTAAATGCAAGACGGGAGATGAGGGACTGCTGCGCCATATTTTTCGCAGAAACGTGGCTGAAACCATTTGTTTCGGAGGAGGCAGTTAGCATCGAGGGGCTAACAAGGTTTTGGTCGGAAAGGAGCAGGACTCTCACTGGTAAATTCCAAGGAGGTGGTGTTTGTTTATACATCAAAGACAACTGGTGCAATAATGGGAAGATAGTCTCAAGTCACTGCTCTCCCGATGTAGAACTATTAAATAGTAAATGGGAAATGGGTTGTACTTGCATAGCGCTTTTCTACCCCTTTTTACAGAGCCCAAGGCGCTTTGACAGTATTTCCACATTTGCCCATTCACACACTGATGGAGGGAGCTGCCATGCAAGGCGCTTACCACGACCCATCAGGAGCAAGGGTGAAGTGTCTTGCTCAGGACACAACGGACGTGACTAGGATGGTAGAAGGTGGGGATTGAACCAGTAACCCTCAGATTGCTGGCACAGCCACTCTACCAACTTCGCCACGCCGTTTTATTAAAGGGGAACATTATCAGCAGACCTATGTAAGCGTCAATATATACCTTGATGGTGCAGAAAAAAGACCATGTATTTTTTTAACCGATTTCCGAACTCTAAATGGGTGAATTTTGGCGAATTAAACGCCTTTCTGTTTATCGCTCTGGAGGCGATGACGTCAGAATGTGACGTCGCCGAGGTAACACACCCGCCATATTAATTTTCACATTACAAACACCGGGTCTGAGCTCTGTTATTTTCAGTTTTTTCGACTATTTTTTGGAACCTTGGAGACATCATGCCTCGTCGGTGTGTTGTCGGAGGGTGTAACAACACTAACAGGGAGGGATTCAAGTTGCACCACTGGCAAGAAATCTGCCGCCAGACCCCCATTGAATGTACCAGAGTGTCTCCACATTTGACCGGCGATGCTAAGACAGACATGGCACAGAGATGTATGGATAACCTGTAGATGCATTTGCAACGATTAAGTCAACGAAATCACAAAGGTGAGTTTTGCTGATGTTGTTGACTTATGTGCTAATCAGACATATTTGGTCACAGCATGACTGCCAGCTAATGGATGCTAACATGCTACGCTAATCGATGCTAACATGCTATTTAAGCTAGCTGTATGTACATTTGAAACTAGACACCCACATTTGATGCGAAACAAACACTTACCAATCGACGGATTTACGTTGCTCCAGTGTCACAAGATGCGAAAGTCCTGATCGTTTGGTCCGCAAATTTTACCGGCGATGCTAATAAGGCAGCCATGCTATGGGCCACTTCATTAGGTACACCCACGCTATGGCCGAATAGCGTCAATAGCTATCCGCTCAATAGCTTCAATTTCTTCTTCAATTTCCTTTTCACTATCTGCCTCCATACTCCGACCATCTGTTTCAATACATGCGTAATCTGTTGAATCCCTTAAACCGCTGAAATCTGAGTCTGAATCCGAGCTAATGTCGCTATGTCTTGCTGTGGTAACCGCCATGTTGTTTGTATTGGCGGCACTGTATGACGTCACAGGGAAATGGACGGGTGGATATAGCGATGGTGAAAATCAGGCACTTTGAAGCAGTTTTTCGGGATATTCCGGGAGGTGTAAAATTTCGAAAAAAAATTGAAAAATAAAACAAGCCACTGGGAACTGATTTTTATTGTTTTTAACCCTTTTGAAATTGTGATAACGTTCCCCTTTAACTATAAAATGCAGGCCATTTTATTTCCCCCTGGAATTTAGTGCTATGATCTTCACAGCAGTGTACATTCCTCCCAGTGCTAACACCAAATGAGCTTTAAATACTTTGTCCTGCTCCATCAATGAACTGCAATCTACACATCTAGAGGGAGTTTTCACTGTGGCAGGGGACTTTAACCAAGTTAACATGAAAACTGTGTTCCCTCATTTCCATCAATATGTGAATTTTGCAACCAGGGGTGGAAGCACACTGGACACGGTGTACAGCAATATTAAAAAAATGTTTAAAGCTCCTCAGACCATCTATCTGTGATGCTAATTCCTGCATACAAGCCCCTGCTGATCAGAAAGCAACAGTAAAGCAGGTGAGGACCTGGCCAGAGAGAACAATGGAAGCATTACAAACCAAGTTTCCATATGAGTTGGGAAATTGTGTTAGATGTAAATATAAACGGAATACAATGATTTGCAAATCATTTTCAACTCATATTTAGTTGAATATGCTACAAAGAAAACATATTTGAAGTTACAACTGATAAACATTTTTTTTTGTGTGCAAATAATCATTAACTTTAGAATTTGATGCCAGCAACACGTGACGAAGAAGTTGGGAAAGGTGGCAATAAATACTGATACAGTTGAGGAATGCTCATCAAACACTTATTTGGAACATCCCACAGGTGTGTAGGCTAAAACAGTTGGATGCCATGATTGGGTATAAAAGCAGCTTCCATGAAATGCTAAATAATTCACAAACAAGGATGGGGCGAGGGTCACTAATTTGTAAGCAAATTGTCGAACAGTTCTAGAACAACATTTCTCAACGAGTTATTGCAAGGAATTTAGGGATTTTACCATCTACGGTCCGTAAAATCATCAAAAGGTTCAGAAAATCTGGAGAAATCACCGCACGTAAGCCATATTACGGACCTTTGACCCCTCAGGCGGTACTGCATCAAAAACCGACATCAGTGTGTATAGGATATCACCACATGGGCTCAGGAACACTTCATAAAACCACTGTCAGTAACTACAGTTGGTCGCTACATCTGTAAGTGCAAGTTAAAACTCTACTATGCAAAGCAAAACCCATTTATCAACAACACCAAGGACTGATGCAAAGTGGAAGAGTGTTTTCTGGTCTGACGAGTCCACATTTCAAGCCGCTGCCTGACCAGGGCTCAGAAAATCTGCAGATGCTCCTCCAACAAGGAATGTTGTCACTGCTGGACTTTAGAACGAGGTTCCGCAGCCTCTGTAGCAGAACCTCTGTGCTAAACTGAATTTTTCACGTTTTTCTGTGTTGGTTTGCACATCATGTTTTACTCTCGCTCTCACCCACAGTCTGGAGTGCAGCTGACGCTGGGCAATCGTGCACACCTGAAAGCTGATTAGGTGGTCTATTTAGTCTGGGTGCTGACGGCCTGTCAGTGCCGGAACTTTGTATTCCACTGCAAGTTCTCTCGCATGTGTCTTGGCCTCGTACAAACTCACAGTCTTTCTAGTCTGTCTTGTGCTCCACTCAGGTTTGCTTATTTATATCCTAGCCTTGTCTAGCGTCTTTAGTTAACATTTTGTTTCTTTGTTTTACTTCGTGTTTTGAAGTAAGTTATCCTAGCTTCGTCTAGCGTTTTCTGTTCAATTTTTGATTGTTTGATATAGTTATTTATTCATGGTGTGTTTTGTATTTCCACCATCGCTTTTTGTTTTGGCTACGTTCCACTTCCACCTAAATAAAGGAAGAACTTAACTATATCAAACTACGTCTCTGCATCCTTGGGATCCACTCTCCAATTTTCGTAACAACCTCCAGGAACGCATCACGATAATCCCCTCAAAAATGGATGAACTGGCTGGAATATAAAGACAATATAACATACATCCATATACCTGGATGCATATGCAAAAGTGCATTATATTTATCTGTAGAGTAATCTATTTGTTTATATCTGCACCTTATTGCTTTTTTATCCTGTACTACCATGAGCTAATGCGACGAAATGTTGTTATTATCTCTACTGCAAAGTTCAAATTTGAATGACAATACAAGGAAGTCTAAGTCTAAATATTTAACCCTTGTGTGGTGTTCGGGTCAGTGGGACCGTTATTATTTGTTATTAAAAGAAAAATGATCCAATTAATTAATTTTTGTGACTGAGACTTACTGACTTTGGCTCATTTTCTGTGAAAAATATATATATTTAATGACCACACAAAATTACCCCCCCACCTTACACGTTTTTATTACATATAAGATGTCGGGGTCCAATAGAACACACACAAATTGATGTTTTGTGTAACACACACACACACACACACACACACACACACACACACACACACACACACACACACACACAAAACAGGCCAAGACAGGAGGAGGACAGAGTGTAGGCACACAGAACATCAGAGGGTCAAATGTGCAAGAAAATGAGAGCAGACAGTGTTGAGAAACAATGTTGCAACCTTGTGTGGGAACCGCAGGTGCAGAAACACAAAAGAAGAATCCCTCTGGGATGCAGAAACAGCCAGAGAAATGTTCCGTGCAATGTTCATATTGTTGTTACTCAGCCAGCGTTTGTGGGTCTGATGGACCCCTTGCATTTTGTGTCTTATACAGGCCTACTGAAAGCCACTACGACCGACCACGCAGTCTGATAGTTTATATATCAATGATGAAATATTAACATTGCAACACATGCCAACACGGCCTTTTTAGTTTACTAGATTGCAATTTCAAAGTATCCTGGGGTTGTAGAGGACATGTTCTTCCTGCACCGATCACGGCTAAAAGTCGTCTGCTTTAATCGCATGATTCCACGGTATTCTGGACATCTGTGTTGCTGAATCTTTTGCAATTTGTTCAATTAATAATGGAGACTACAAAGAAGAAAGATGTTGGTGGAAAGCTGTGTATTTCGGCCGGCTGCAGCAACACAAACACAGCCGGTGTTTCTTTGTTTACATTCCCTAAAGATGACGGTGAAGCTTTAATATGGAACAGAGCGGTCAAACGAACATGGTTCTCTACCACATGTCCACCGGCAGGTTTCGGTGAGAAAATTGTGGTAACAAGTCGGCTCTTACCGTAGACATGAGCGGAGCTCGTGTCATTCCTCCTGCAGCTGTCAAAGAGGCAGCTGCGACTCTCTTGCCTCCTCCGTGGCTTCCCTCAGAGACACTGGCGGTCACCACACCCGTGGCCACACCCCTCCAACTTTCAGGTACGACTATATAATCTAACTAAAACACTAGTAACACTATAAGCAGATAAGGGATTTTCTAGAATTATCCTAGTAAATGTGAATAATAACATCTGAATCGATCCCACTCACTGCCATTGTCTTTTTTTTTCTTCAAGTCCTTCATCTCACTATCCTCATCCACAAATCTTTCATCCTCGCTCAAATTAATGGGGAAATTGTCGCTTTCTCGGTCCGAATTGCTCTCGCTGCTGGTGGCCATGATTGTAAACAATGTGAGGATGTGAGGAGCCCTACAACCCGTGACATCACGCACACATCGTCTGCTACTTCCGGTACAAGCAAGGCTTTTTTATTAGCGACTAAAAGTTGCGAACTTTATTGTCGATGTTCTCTACTAAATCCTTTCAGCAAAAATATGGCAATACCGCAAAATGATCAAGTATGACACATAGAATGGACCTGCTATCCCCGTTTAAATAAGAAAATCTCATTTCAGTAGGCCTTTAATGCCTCACAATCAAACACTTTTATGTTCAAATACTAAACAGATGTGTATTGGGATAAGGTCAACATCAATATGAGCATTGCACAAGGTTTAAAGGCCTACTGAAATGAGATTTTCTTATTTAAACGGGGATAGCAGGTCAATTCTATGTGTCATACTTGATCATTTCGCGATATTGCCATATTTTTGCTGAAAGGATTTAGTAGAGAACATCCACGATAAAGTTCGTAACTTTCGGTGCTAAGAGAAAAGCCTTGCCTGTACCGGAAGTCGCAGACGATGACATCACCGGTGTGAGGGCTCCTCACATCCTCACATTGTTTATAATGGGAGCCTCCAACAAAAAGAGGTATTCGGACCGAGAAAACAAAAATTTCCCCATTAATTTGAGCGAGGATGAAAGATTTGTGGCTGAGGATATTGATAGTGAAGGACTAGAAAAAAAAAGAAATAAATAAAGTTAAAAAAATAAAAGGCGATTGCATTGTGAGCGATTTAGATGTTTTTAGACACATTTACTGGGACAATTCTGGAAGATCCTTTATCTGTTTATTGTTTTAATAGTGTTTTAGTGAGACTTTAAAGGGGAACATTATCAGCAGACCTATGTAAGCGTCAATATATACCTTGATGGTGCAGAAAAAAGACCATCTATTTTTTTAACCGATTTCCGAACTCTAAATGGGTGAATTTTGGCGAATTAAACGCCTTTCTGTTTATCGCGCTGGAGGCGATGACGTCAGAATGTGACGTCGCCGAGGTAACACACCCACCATTTTCATTTTCAACACATTACAAACACCGGGTCTCAGCTCTGTTATTTTCCGTTTTTTCGACTATATTTTGGAACCTTGGAGACATCATGCCTCGTCGGTGTGTTGTCGGAGGGTGTAACAACACTAACAGGGAGGGATTCAAGTTGCACCACTGGCCCGAAGATGCCAAAGTGTCTGCCGCCAGACCCCCATTGAATGTGCTGGAGTGTCTCCACATTTGACCGGCGATGCTAAGGCAGACATGGCACAGAGATGTATGGATAACCTGCAGATGCATTTGCAACGATAGTCAGCGAAATCACAAAGGTGAGTTTTGTTGATGTTGACTGCCAGCTAATCGATGCTAACATGCTACGCTAATCGCTGCTAACATGCTATTTACCGGCGGTGCTAAAGCAGACATGGAACAGAGATGTATGGATAACCTGCAGATGCATTTGCAACGATAGTCAGCGAAATCACAAAGGTGAGTTTTGTTGATGTTGACTGCCAGCTAATCGATGCTAACATGCTACGCTAATCGCTGCTAACATGCTATTTACCGGCGGTGCTAAAGCAGACATGGAACAGAGATGTATGGATAACCTGCAGATGCATTTGCAACGATAGTCAACGAAATCACAAAGGTGAGTTTTGTTGATGTTGACTGCTACGCTAATCGATGCTAACATGCTACGCTAATCGCTGCTAACATGCTATTTACCGGCGATGCTAAGGCAGACATGGCACAGAGATGTATGGATAACCTGCAGATGCATTTGCAACTATATTACGTTTCCTTCCACCCACATTTAATGCGAAACAAACACTTACCAATCGACGGATTTAAGTTGCTCCAGTGTCAAAAGATGCGAAAGTCCTGATCGTTTGGTCCGCACATTTTACCGGCGATGCTAACGCAGCTATTCGGCCATGCTATGGCTATGAATAGCGTCAATAGCTATTCGCTCAATAGCTTCAGTTTCTTCTTCAATATTTTCATACTCCAACCATCTGTTTAAATACATGTGTAATCTGTTGAATCGCTTAAGTCGCTGAAATCCGAGTTTGAATCCGAGCTAATGTCGCTATATCTTGCTGTGGTATTCCCATTGTTTGTTTACATTGGCAGCACTGTGTGACGTCACAGGGAAATGGCCAGTGTCTTCGCAGAGAGCGAAAATAAGGCACTTTAAAGCTTTATTTAGGGATATCCCGAGACCGGTAAAATTTTGAAAAAACTTCAAAAAATACAACAAGCCACTGGGAACTGATTTTTATTGTTTTTAACCCTTTTGAAATTGTGATAATGTTCCCCTTTAAAGATTGTAAAGACATACCTCGAGGTCGGATGGCTGCGGTGAACACGCAGTGTCTCAGAGAGAAGCCGAGGAGCCAAGCTCACAGCTGCCTTTTTTGACATGACAGCTGCTGCAGGACGACGAATAATCCATTGACGTCTCCGGTAAGATATTAATCACAATTTCCCCCTCCAAAAACATGCTGGTTTCTTCATTTGACTTTTGCCTTCTTTCATCTCCTCTGATGTGAACTCCACTGCCTTCTTCAAGCTAACAATCATGGCGGCTCTTTCTTTACATTCTTCAACAAAGTCGGATCATTTCTCATCGACGCTCTTTTCAGGGTTCTCGATGGTCTCCGAAATTACGTTGTTGGAAACTTTACCTCGCTCAACTTTTTCTTCGGTCTTCGTCTTTATCTCCGTCGGTGATTTGCTGGAAGTTGGTGGCGCTGATTCTCTTTCACTTTCTCTTTGACATGACGTCGCCATCTTAGCATAGCAGTAGTCGTCCAACTTCTATCACGTCTTCAATCTTCACTTCAGCTAACACGCCGTCGCTCCACACTCAAAGTCCGTGTGGTGGGCTTAAGAAAAGGTGAACAGTTGAGGTATTTGATGCTATTTTTGAATCTATAAGATTGTAAATGTGAAACTTCTCCGGACAGCCACGTCGCTTAGTCCGCCATCTTGGACTTGGTGTGTTTGCGCATGCGCCAGAAGTGTGCAACTTCCGGTCAACAACTGCACTTTAAAAAATAAAATACCTTTTAAATAACTAGCGGCCCTTTTCCTGTTTTCTTACATTTCTGGCTCATAATTGAAGTGCTCCTTATCGGCAAAACATTTTTGATATGAAAATACTTTGGAGATAGAAATGAAACAAAAATGGACAATGTTGTATTCCAGGGGTAGGGAACCTATGGCTCTAGAGCCAGATGTGGCTCTTTTGATGACTACATCTGGCTCTGAGATAAATCTTATCTGACATTGCTTAACAGGATAAGTAATGAATAATTCCGCTGGTAATCACAGTGTCAAAAATAACGTTCAAAATATAAAACATTCTCATGCATTTTAATCCATCCATCCGTTTCTACCGCATCTGTTCAAGAAGTCGCATTAATGGTAAGAAGTATTTTATTTATTGTTGGTTATATTCAGAATAACAGTGTTATTAAAAAGAATAAGAGACTTATTTTACTCTAAAAATGTTGGTCTTACTTAAAAATGCACGGATTGTATTCATTGTTAAAAAAAAAAATATGGCTCTCACGGATATACTTTTTAAAATATTTGGCCATAAAGGTTCCCGACCCCTGTTGTATTCTGTCTTTTAGTTGGTTTAAAAAGTTGTTTGACAAAGTAAGTCTTGTGAAAGTGTGAAAGTCACACTACCCCAGTATACATTTTCAACATTATAGCATTTCACCCTTTAAATGTTTTTTCCTCTTGACTTTTATCAGTAATATCCTCATTGAAGGATGACTTAATTGTACTCGACCTCGGACCAACTGCACTCAGTAAGGAATTGGTAAGTGGTAAATGGTATAGTGCTTTTCTACCCCTTTTTAAGGAGCCCAAAGCACTTTGGCAGTATTTCCACATTCACCCACACATTCACACACTGACAGCAGGAGCTGCCATGCAAGGGGCTCACCAGGTCCCATCAGGAGCAAGGGTGAAGTGTCTTGCCCAAGGACACAACGGACGTGACTAGGATGGTAGAAGGTGGGGATTAAAAGCTGCTAGACTTTTGACAAGAACAAGAAAGTTTGATCACATTACGCCTGTACTGTATATACCTTTATATACATATATACATACATATATACCTATACTGTATATACCTTTATATACATATATACATACATATATACCTATACTGGCTCACCTGCACTGGCTTCCTGTGCACTTAAGATGTGACTTTAAGGTTTTACTACTTACGTATAAAATACTACACGGTCTAGCTCCATCCTATCTTGCCGATTATATTGTACCATATGTCCCGGCAAGAAATCTGCGTTCAAAGGACTCCGGCTTGTTAGTGATTCCCAAAGCCCAAAAAAAGTCTGCGGGCTATAGAGCGTTTTCCGTTCGGGCTCCAGTACTCTGGAATGCCCTCCCGGTAACAGTTGGAGATGCTACCTCAGTAGAAGCATTTAAGTCTCACCTTAAAACTCATTTGTATACTCTAGCCTTTAAATAAACTCCCTTTTTAGACCAGTTGATCTGCCGTTTCTTTTCTTTTTCTCCTATGTCCCACTCTCCCTTGTGGAGGGGGTCCGGTCCGATCCGGTGGCCATGTACCGCTTGCCTGTGTATCGGCTGGGGACATCTCTGCGCTGCTGATCCGCCTCCACTTGGGATGGTTTCCTGCTGGCTCCGCTGTGAACGGGACTCTCGCTGCTGTGTTGGATCCGCTTTAGACTGGACTCTCGCGACTGTGTTGGATCCATTATGGATTGAACTTTCACAGTATCATTTTGCTGTGGTTTGTGCAGCCCTTTGAGACACTAGTGATTCAGGGCTATATAAGTAAACATTGATTGATTGATTAAACCCGTAACCCTCAGATTGCTGGCACAGCAACTCTACCAATTTCACCATGCCGTCCGAAACAAAGACGCTGACATAAATATTGCTCTTATTGCAACCATAGACAGCAGAAGACTTCTACTTTCACTTTTGTACACTGACTTTAGTTATCTGCTGCACTGAAAAGATGGCTGCTCGGTGCGTGTTGGCGACTGGAGCCAAACTGCTGTGTCAAAACTGGCCCGTGATGTCACCATTTACCTTTTTCTTTGACACCAACATGAAAACAAAATAATGGTCTCTGTTGGCCACTTACTTAATAAACATACATGACAAAGTGCGTCCTGATTCTTTGATTCTATTTTGATCAATCAATCAATCAATCAATGTTTACTTATATAGCCCTAAATCACTAGTGTCTCAAAGGGCTGCACAAACCACTACGACATCCTCGGTCGGCCCACATAAGGGCAAGGAAAACTCACACCCAGTGGGACGTCTGTGACAATGATGACTATGAGAACCTTGGAGAGGAGGAAAGCAATGGATGTCGAGCGGGTCTAACATGATACTGTGAAAGTTCAATCCATAATGGATCCAACACAGTCGCGAGAGTCCAGTCCAAAGCGGATCCAACACAGCAGCGAGAGTCCCGTTCACAGCGGAGCCAGCAGGAAACCATTCCAAGCGGAGGCGGATAAGCAGCGCAGAGATGTCCCCAGCCGATACACAGGCAAGCAGTACATGGCCACCGGATCGGACCGGACCCCCTCCACAAGGGAGAGTGGGACATAGGAGAAAAAAGAAAAGAAACGGCAGATCAACTGGTCTAAAAAGGGAGTCTATTTAAAGGCTAGAGTATACAAATGAGTTTTAAGGTGAGACTTAAATGCTTCTACTGAGGTGGCATCTCGAACTGTTACCAGGAGGGCATTCCAGAGTACTGGAGCCCGAACGGAAAACGCTCTGTAGCCCGCAGACTTTTTTGGGGCTTTGGGAATCACTAATAAGCCGGAGTCCTTTGAACGCAGATTTCTTGCCGGGACATATGGTACAATACAATCGGCAAGATAAGATGGAGCTAGAGCGTGTAGTATTTTATACGTAAGTAGTAAAACCTTAAAGTCACATCTTAAGTGCACAGGAAGCCAGTGCAGGTGAGCCAGTATAGGTATATATGTATGTATATCAATCAATCAATCAGTGTTTACTTATATAGCCCTAAATCACTAGTGTCTCAAAGGGCTGCACAAACCACCACGACATCCTCGGTAGGCCCACATAAGGGCAAGGAAAACTCACACCCAGTGGGACATCGGTGACAATAATGATCCAGTGGGACGTCTGTGACAATAATGATTATGAGAACCTTAGAGAGGAGGAAAGCAATGGATGTCGAGCGGGTCTAACATGATACTGTGAAAGTTCAATCCACAATGGATCCAACATAGTCGCGAGAGTCCAGTCCAAAGCGGGTCCAACTCAGCAGCGAGAGTCCCGTTCACAGCGGAGCCAGCAGGAAACCATCCCAAGCGGAGGCGGATCAGCAGCGCAGAGATGTCGAGGCGGATCAGCAGCGCAGAGATGTCGAGGCGGATCAGCAGCGCAGAGATGTCCCCAACCGATACACAGGCAAGCAGTACATGGCCACCGGATCGGACCGGACCCCCTCCACAGGGGAGAGTGGGACATAGAAGAAAAAGAAAAGAAACAGCAGATCAACTGGTCTAAAAAGGGAGTCTATTTAAAGGCTACAGTATACAAATGAGTTTTAAGGTGAGACTTAAATGCTTCTACTGAGGTGGCATCTCGAACTGTTACCGGGAGGGCATTCCAGAGTACTGGAGCCCGAACGTAAAACGCTCTATAGCCCGCAGACTTTTTTTGGGCTTTGGGAATCACTAACAAGCCGGAGTCCTTTGAACGCAGATTTCTTGCCGGGACATATGGTACAATACAATCGGCAAGATAGGCTGGAGCTAGACCGTGTAGTATTTTATACGTAAGTAGTAAAACCTTAAAGTCACATCTTAAGTGCACAGGAAGCCAGTGCAGGTGAGCCAGTATAGGTATATATGTATGTATATCAATCAATCAATCAGTGTTTACTTATATAGCCCTAAATCACTAGTGTCTCAAAGGGCTGCACAAACCACCACGACATCCTCGGTAGGCCCACATAAGGGCAAGGAAAACTCACACCCAGTGGGACATCGGTGACAATAATGATCCAGTGGGACGTCTGTGACAATAATGATTATGAGAACCTTAGAGAGGAGGAAAGCAATGGATGTCGAGCGGGTCTAACATGATACTGTGAAAGTTCAATCCACAATGGATCCAACATAGTCGCGAGAGTCCAGTCCAAAGCGGGTCCAACTCAGCAGCGAGAGTCCCGTTCACAGCGGAGCCAGCAGGAAACCATCCCAAGCGGAGGCGGATCAGCAGCGCAGAGATGTCGAGGCGGATCAGCAGCGCAGAGATGTCGAGGCGGATCAGCAGCGCAGAGATGTCCCCAACCGATACACAGGCAAGCAGTACATGGCCACCGGATCGGACCGGACCCCCTCCACAGGGGAGAGTGGGACATAGAAGAAAAAGAAAAGAAACAGCAGATCAACTGGTCTAAAAAGGGAGTCTATTTAAAGGCTACAGTATACAAATGAGTTTTAAGGTGAGACTTAAATGCTTCTACTGAGGTGGCATCTCGAACTGTTACCGGGAGGGCATTCCAGAGTACTGGAGCCCGAACGTAAAACGCTCTATAGCCCGCAGACTTTTTTTGGGCTTTGGGAATCACTAACAAGCCGGAGTCCTTTGAACGCAGATTTCTTGCCGGGACATATGGTACAATACAATCGGCAAGATAGGCTGGAGCTAGACCGTGTAGTATTTTATACGTAAGTAGTAAAACCTTAAAGTCACATCTTAAGTGCACAGGAAGCCAGTGCAGGTGAGCCAGTATAGGTATATATGTATGTATATATGTATATAAAGGTATATACAGTATAGGTATATTTGTATGTATATATGTATATAAAGGTATATACAGTACAGGCGTAATGTGATCAAACTTTCTTGTTCTTGTCAAAAGTCTAGCAGCCGCATTTTGTACCAACTGTAATCTTTTAATGCTAGACATGGGGAGACCCGAAAATAATACGTTACAGTAGTCGAGGCGAGACGTAACAAATATATATATGTATATAAAGGTATATATACAGTATAGGTATATTTGTATGTATATATGTATATAAAGGTATATACAGTATAGGTATATATGTATGTATATATGTATATAAAGGTATATACAGTATAGGTATATATGTATGTATATATGTATATAAAGGTATATACAGTATAGGTATATATGTATGTATATATGTATATAAAGGTATATACAGTATAGGTACATATGTATGTATATATGTATATAAAGGTATATACAGTATAGGTATATATGTATGTATATATGTATATAAAGGTATATACAGTATAGGTATATATGTATGTATATATGTATATAAAGGTATATACAGTATAGGTATATATGTATGTATATATGTATATAAAGGTATATACAGTACAGGCGTAATGTGATCAAACTTTCTTGTTCTTGTCAAAAGTCTAGAAGCCGCATTTTGTACCAACTGTAATCTTTTAATGCTAGACATGGGGAGACCATTTTAAACTTGATGTGCGCCGATGATAAGAAAGTTTGTGGCTGCATTACTGACTAATAACCTCAGTTTTATCTGAAGTTCCATCGAGGTTTGTTTTGAAGCGAAAGTGGGCACAGAGCACACCCCTCCCACTGGTGTGTGACGTCATCGCTGCCTGTGTGATGCGCACTGCCTTCCTAAGCCGGTCAAAACCAACACTGTGATTAATCATCATTCATTTATGGTCACGCATTAACATTGATGGCCTTAGCTGAAACCCATACTTTATTTTTTTAAACTCAGCAAAACTTTGACCTGTAAATTATTATTATTATTATGGGACTGAAGCTGGAGTCCAGGTATCAAAAGCTACTGTTCACAGACGTGTACGGGAAATGGGCTACAATATCCGTATTCCCGTGGTCAAGGCCACTCCTGAACTCAAGACAACGGAAGAAGCGTCTGACTTGGGCTATGGAAAAGAAGCACTGGACAGATGCAGAGTGGTCCAGAGTCCTGTTATCAGACAAAAGCAAGTTTTCTATTTCATTTGGAAATCAAGGCGCTAGAGTCTGGATGAAGGCTGGAGAGGGGAAAAGTCCAAGTTGCTTGAAATCCAGTGTGAAGATGCCTCAATCAGCAATGGTTTGGGGAGCCATGTCAGCTGCTGGTGTTGGTCCACTGTGTTTCATCGAGTCCAGAGTCAATGCAGCTGTGTACAGAGAGATTTTAGAGCACTACATGCTTCCATCTGTTGAAAATCTCTATGGGAATGAGGATTTCATTTTCCAGCATGATCCGGCACCTGCTCACAGTGCCAAAACCACCAGTAACTGGTATACTGACCATGGCATTACTGTCCTCGATTGGCCTGCCAACTACCCTGGCCTGAACCCCATAGAGAATTTGTGGGGTATTGTGAAGAAGAAGCTGAAAGACACCAGACCCAATAATGCAAATGAGCTAAAGGCCAGTATTGAAGCATCCTGGGCATCCATAACACCTCAGCAATGCCACAGACTGATATCCTCCATGCCACGCCGCATTGATGCAGTAATCCCTGCAAAAGGATTCCCAACAAAGTACTGAGTGATTTAATTGACATTTTCAAATGTTTGCTTTTGTTTTGCTGTTATAAATCTTTTTTTTACTTGGTCTGAGGAAATAGTCACATTTTTTGAGATAAGATTTTTGAGTTTTCTTAAGCTGTATGCCATAATCAGCAATATTAAAATAATAAAAGGTTTGCAATATTTCAGTTGATGTGTAATGAATCCAGAATTTATCACAATGTTGTAATTTTCTGAACAACCAGCAGAGGGCGCTGCCGCCAGAGCCACACATTGCACTGATAAGACATGGCATTGATACAATAAAATAAGCAGCTAGCAAGGTCTTTCAGATTAACTGGATAAATTAGCAATAGCTAATACAACGCTAATGTTAGCTAGCTCAGGCCCGTTGTGCATTTTCTCTGAAAAGACATGGATTTTTTTTGTGCACATGTAATGCATATAATGAATGCTCTGTGACCCAGACCGCCCTGGCTGCACTGCCCTCTGCTGGTTGTTCAGGGGAGTGTGTAGGTCACATGTATTTGTGCATATGGTTTGTGGGAGGAATGTCTCATCAACACAAAAGCAAAAATGCAATAGTGAAGTGAATTATATTTATATAGCACTTTTCTCTATCAATCAATCAATCAATGTTTATTTATATAGCCCCAAATCAGAAATGTCTCAAAGGACTGCACAAATCATTACGACTACAACATCCTCGGAAGAACCCACAAAAGGGCAAGGAAAACTCACACCCAGTGGGCAGGGAGAATTCACATCCAGTGGGACGCCAGTGACAATGCTGACTATGAGAAACCTTGGAGAGGACCTCAGATGTGGGCAACCCCCCCCCGCCCCCTCTAGGGGACCGAAAGCAATGGATGTCGAGCGGGTCTAACATGATACTGTGAAAGTTCAATCCATAGTGGCTCCAACACAGCCGCGAGAGTTCAGTTCAAGCGGATCCAAGACAGCAGCGAGAGTCCCGTCCACAGGAAACCATCTCAAGCGGAGGCGGATCAGCAGCGTAGAGATGTCCCCAACCGATACACAGGCGAGCGGTCCGTCCTGGGTCCCGACGAGCGGTCCATCCTGGGTCTCGACTCTGGACAGTCAGTACTTCATCCATGGTCATCGGACCGGACCCCCTCCACAAGGGAGGGGGGGACATAGGAGAAAGAAAAGAAGCGACTCAAAGCGCTTTACATAGTGAAACCCAATATCTAAGTTACATTTAAACCAGTGTGGGTGGCACTGGGAGCAGGTGGGTAAAGTGTCTTGCCCAAGGACACAACGGCAGTGACGAGAATGGCGGAAGCGGGAATCGAACCTGCAACCCTCAAGTTGCAGGCAATACAATACAAAATCAAGCATGTTTATATTCACATCTAAAAATTATATTTACAAATACACGTGTATTTATACAAATTATTATTTATTTGTATGTCACATTTTTATATTTATGCATTTTATTTGTATTTATTTTCAAATCTCAAAAATATATTTATAAACACGCGCTTATTTATACTGATTATTTATTTATAAATTACATTTGTATATCAACTAATATATGCATATGTATTAATATCATATTGATATATAAGTTGATGTGAGACAATTACTACTTCCATACATTATCAGTGTTATTCCCTCTGAGGTCTTAATCGAGGTTCAAGTTGCCGGTTTTTCTCACAGACGTTTATATATCAGCCACAACTTCTTCACATTACCAACGATGCCAAATATAATGCCGTCGGAAGTAATAAAATAAGCAACCAGAACTTACAATTAGTCTGAAATCCAAAAAAAAAACCACATAGATTTGACAAACATATCAGAAGTAATCATACCTCGTTGGCCTCATAAACTCCAAGGGAATTAAGTTTATTGTTAATCCGAGACTCCATTAACGTCTTCCACATCAAACACTTGTCGTCTCATGCTGCTTCTTTAATTCCCTCACATATTAATTGTCCCCCCAACAACGTGACCAAATTTAATTCCCCACTCAATTGAAATGCAATTGTAACAAAAAAAAACATAAACTTGCATGAATTAACCCAAGGAAATAGCTTTTTAATCACATTATGTGTACAATATGAACGTATCTTTCTGCATTATATGTATTTATTCTCACCAACTATGACATCATATATCAAATATACATGTTGCTTCTGTCAGCAGCTACACTGACATTGATGTGTCTCTGAGAACTGAACACATTTTTATAACTTATAACAAAATGTGTTTATACAGTAACCTGCTCACATGAGTCAGATTACAGCAGGGCTGTCAAACTCATTTTAGCTCAGGGGCCGCATGGAGGATAATCTCTTTCCACGTGGGCGGGACGGGTAAAATCCTGGCATGATAACTTAAAAATACGAATACGACAACTTCAGATTATTTTCTTTATTCAGATTATTTTCTTTATTTTACTTTGGCCCAAAATAGAACAAACACTTTCTAAAAATTTACAAATCACAGACAATCCTCTTGACAAAATACTTCAAGTTAGTTGAACATTTAGAGGCAAAAAAAATGGTGCATTTTCAAAAACACCTTGAAGAAGACAATGGACTTAGACTCAGTGTTAGTCTTTAAATTACAATTTATCCAGGATTGAACAAAAAAATAAATAAAGCGTGAATAAAAACTATTCTATGTATCTACTACCTCATTTGTCATTTCCACATATTAATCCTGTGCTAACTCAACAAACCATACACACTGAGGTAGAAACTATTCAAGAGTGTTGAGTTACTTCCTGTCTTCTAGACATAATGTGTATTGACAGAAAAATAAAAGCAGTGCAATGTGTGAACAATTTCAACAAAGCACAAATAAAAAGTTAAAGGCCTACTGAAAGCCACTACTAGCGACCACGCAGTCTGATAGTTTATATATCAATGATGAAATATTAACATTGCAACACATGCCAATACGGCCTTTTTAGTTAAATAAATTGCCATTTTAAATTTCGCGCGGAAGTATCCTGCTAAAATGTCGCTGTATGATGACGCGTGACGTCACACATTGTAGAGGACATCTTCTTCCAGCACCGTTCCCAGCTATACGTCGTCTGTTTTTAATCGCATAATTACACAGTATTCTGGAAAATTGTGTTGCTGAATCTTTTGCAATACTGTGTGTCAATGAATAATGGAGACGTCAAAGAAGAAAGCTGTAGGTGGGAAGCGGTGGATCGCGGTCGCCTTTAGCAACACAAACACAGCCGGCGTTTCATTGTTTACATTCCCAAAGATGACAGTGAAACTTTACTATGGAACGGAGCGGTCAAGCGAACACGGTTGGATTGGACCACACACAAAGTACAGTGTATTATGCAGCGATCATTTCAAAAGATCTTGTTTCCAAGAAGGTCCCTTGCGAAGGGCAGAAATGGGCATCGCCACCACCCGACTGGTGCTAAAGAAAGGTGCAGGGGCGACCTTCAGGTTGTACAAGTATGACCATATAATCTCACTAAAAACTAGCAACACAATAAGCAGATAAGGTATTTTCCAGAATTATACTAGTAAATGTGTCTAATAACATCTGAATCGCTCTCACTGAAAAGTCTTTTTTTATTTTCTAGTCCTTCACTCTTACTTTCCTCATCCACGAATATTTCATCCTCGCTCAAATTAATGGGGTAATCGTTGCTTTCTCGGTCCTAATCGCTCTCGCTGTTGGTGGCCATGATTGTAGACAATGTTCAGATGTGAGGAGCTCCACAACCCGTGACGTCACGCGCACATCGTCTGCTACTTCCGGTACAGGCAAGGCTTTTTTTATCGGAACCAAAAGTGGCGAATTTTATCGGGGATGGTCTCTACTAAATCCTTACAGCAAAAATATGGCAATATCGCGAAATAATCAAGTATGACACATAGAATGGACCTGCTATCCCCGTTTAAATAAGAATATCTCATTTCAGTAGGCCTTTAGATGACTGACAGTATTGCAGTAAATCACACACTGTTCACTTTCTTTACATTTGCACAGAAGACAATCATTTTCACAGAACTATATCAGTGTGCAGTGTCTCATGCTGCATTTTAATTATGTCAGTTTTGATACATCTCAACTTTGCAGTGAAAAAGGGTGTAGTGGAGGTTTTTGAGCGTACACAAACTTGACACATGAGGCCCCAGGTCCCTGGACTGAAGAAGGAGTAACCAAGCACTTGAAGCATCATCTATCTTACTGTTCAGGAAGGTTTCAGATACAGAGAAGACATGAGGTCATGAGTGGATGAGATTAAGCTTCAAATAATCCAAGTTTGTATGAATACCTCAGATATTAGTGAAAGAAGCAGTGAGGAGGTCCTGGGTAGGGTGGATGTCGCCACATATGAGCAACATACCACAAACTAAACAGCTAATTGCTTATTTTCCATTGTGTGTTCTTGTGTGTCTTACTGCGTCTGTTTTATGTTGGAACCTTTTACAGCACACTGAACAACTAAATGGTTTTTCACCTGTGTGTGTTCTCATGTGTTCAGTCAAACGGTTCTTAATAGAGAAGTTTTCCCCACAAATCGAACAGTTAAATGGTTTTTCGCCTGTGTGTGTTCTCATGTGTTCAGTCAAACGGCAATTTTGAGAAAAACTTTTGTCACAAACTGAACAGTTAAATGGTTTTTCACCTGTGTGTGTTCTAATGTGTTGAGTCAATGAGCTGTTTTGAGAAAAGTTTTTGCCACAAACTGGACAATTAAATGGTTTTTCACCTGTGTGTGTTGTCATGTGTTTAGTCAAATCGCTATTTTGAGAAAAGCTTTTACCACAAACTGAACAAATAATTGTTTTTTCACCTGTGTGTGTTCTCATGTGTTGAGTCAAAATGCTATTTCGAGAAAAGCTTTTGTCACAAACTGAACAATTAAATGTTTTTTCACCTGTGTGTGTTCTCATGTGTTGAGTCACAGCGCTATTTTGAGAAAAGCTTTTGCCACAAACTGAACATTTAAATGTTTTTTCTCCTGTGTGTGTTTTTATGTGTCGAGTCAAATGGCTATTTTGAGAAAAGCTTTTGCCACACATTGAACAATTAAATGGTTTTTCACCGGTGTGTGTTCTCATGTGTTGAGTCAAATAGCACTTAACAGAAAAGCTTTTAGCACAAACTGAACAACTAAATGTTTTTTCACCTGTGTGTGTTCTAGTGTGTTGAGTCAAAAGGCTCTTGTTGGTAAAACTTTTACCACAAATCGAGCAGCTCAAACATTTTTTACCTCTCTTCTTTGTAGAGAATTCAGAGTGTTTGTTGTCAGTGTGAGTCCTCATATCACCTTCACAGTCTGTATCGCTGCTCAAAGTTACTTCAACCTCGTCTTCAGCCTCACTATCTGATAGTGGAGCTAAGAGGTTGTCTACTTGTGGTTTCTCTTCATCATCTTCAGTCTTCAGAGAGACAACAGTCCGTGGCAACTTGGTGAGATCAGTTTCCTGCAATCCAAGAAAACAATCTTCTTCCTGAGTGATGCAGAGTTCCTCCTCTTCCTTTTTAATGCAGGGTAGTTGTGGAGTCTCCTGCTTCAAAGTGGAGCTCCCCCCTGACTGAGGGGAAACTTCTTCTGGATTACCCATCAGCTGCTGGACGTCTGCAAGACACAAACAACAAAAACACACTTTCTTCTATGTACTGTATGTGTGTGTAGTAGTGTTGTACAGTATACTGCTACCAATCAAGTATTGTAGTACTAACCAATTGAAATCGGTACTATACCACCTATGAAAAGTTTTGGTACCTTTCAACTGCTTTGAAACACACCTCCCTAAATGTGGTGATTAGTATTAGCACCTTTGCTTCAGACTTAGGTCAACATTTAAATAATAAGCATTCAGATCTGCACAAGGAGTTTAAATAGTGACAGGTATAATGTAGTTGTTACACCTGTCCTGCTGCTCTCTCTTTACTCGCCCGCTCACTCACTGACGTCACTCAGACAACAGGTTGACATTGTCACAAACACACATACTACTCTCAGAAGTTAACCAGCTCCCCTGCTGTGCACATGTAGATACGTAGAACTTGATGCCAAATATTAGCACAGTTAAAACTGACCAATTAGCAGTCAACTAATGCAAGTCAAATGACGACATTTTGTAACAAATTCCTAACCTTTGTGGTTTGTCTTTAATAAATGTGTTTTACCTGCTACATGGCTTGTCTGTGTACATTTATTCATAGCTTAGTTTTTAGTACTTCATTAATAATTGTATTTTTCTTAAAGCACAGACCAGGAGTGGCAACCATGAATCATGAATAATTGAATATAATGTCAGTAAAATGGTTTCTATTCTAATCTAATCCTTGATTATAGCAGACTATATGTAATATGGAAAATTTTATAATGTTATTTGAGTGAAACAAGACAAGTGTGTTTAATGCCATTTAATTTATATTTTAACCTTGTCAAATTGTTCTTTGACGGTGAGTGTTTAATGCAGTGTAAGATTTTTGTGTTTAGAATAAAGCCAATATTGACATTTTTCATTGGTCTCTTTATTTAGAAAAGTATCTATACATTTACTAAATGATTGGTATAGAGACCACCGTAGTGTGTAGTGTTTCATGGCCATTCATTTAGTGCCTTGCCAGAATGATGGGTCAATGTTTACATGACTTGTCATAGAGTCAGAAAAGTTCAGCTAGAATCACAGAGAGTAGAAAACATCTGCTTCCATGGACATTAGGATACTACAAACTAACAGTGGGGGGAAAAGTCAATATTGAAATACATGGCAAAACTAAAAAAAGATCATATCTACCTGAAAGATGTCTGTAGTTAAGAAGTAGAGGACTTTTTTAAATATTAAATACAAAAGTATGAAAATAAGTAGTTTCTGTACAAAACTGCCCAAATGCTGAAACTGAACTGAAATGCTGATGCAAAATGGCAACAAAAATGATCACGTTTTTTTTGTGCATACCATCTGACCTCGATTGATATAATTTACATTTTTTTATTTAAAGGCAGATTGTCCCGTGCAGGATAATAGCGACCACTGCCTCACGACCACTCTTCCACCCCCGAACAACCCTGCCTGTCTAGCCCTTGTCTGACAGCACCGCTCCTCCAAACACACACATCCAACATTTATAGTAAAACACATAGTCTGATACCCATTTCCTTTTGGATACATACACATTATATTATATATAAATGGGTTGTACTTTTATAGCGCTTTTCTACCTTCCAAGGTACTCAAAGCGCTTTGACACTACTTCCACATTTACCCATTCACACACACATTCACACACTGATGGAGGGAGCTGCCATGCAAGGCGCTAACCAGCACCCATCAGGAGCAAGGGTGAAGTGTCTTGCTCAGGACACATCGGACGTGACGAGGTTGGTACTGGGTGGGATTTGAACCAGGGACCCTCGGGATGCGCACGGCCACTCTTCCACTGTGCCATGCCGTCCCATATATAATAATTTATATAATATATATATATATAATTTATATGTATGGTATATATATAATTTATAGTTACATAATATAATACATTATATAATGTATATATATATATATATATATATATACATATATGTATATATGTGTGTATATATACAGTGGGGCAAAAAAGTATTTAGTCAGCCAGCGATTGTGCAAGTTCTCCCACTTAAAATGATGACAGAGGTCTGTCATTTTCATCATAGGTACACTTCAACTGTGAGAGACAGAATGTGAAAAAAAAATCCAGGAATTCCCATTGTAGGATTTTTAAATAATTTATTAGTAAATTATGGTGGAAAATAAGTATTTGGTCAACCATTCAAAGCTCTCACTGATGGAAGGAGGTTTTGGCTCAAAATCTCACGATACATGGCCCCATTCATTCTTTCCTTAACACGGATCAATCGTCCTGTCCCCTTAGCAGAAAAACAGCCCCAAAGCATGATGTTTTCACCCCCATGCTTCACAGTAGGTGTGGTGTTCTTGGGATACAATTTAATATTCTTCACCCTCCAAACACAAGTTGAGTTTATACCAAAAAGTTCTATTTTGGTCTCATCTGACCACATTACATTCTCCCATGTGCTCTCTGGCAAACTTCAGACGGGCCTGGACATGCGCTGGCTTAAGCAGGGGGACACGTCTGGCACTGCAGGATTTGATTCTCTGTCGGCGTAGTGTGTTACTGATGGTAACCTTTGTTACTTTGGTCCCAGCTCTCTGCCGGTCATTCACCAGACCCGCCCGTGTGTTTCTGGGATTTTTGCTCACCATTCTAATGATCATTTTGACCCCACGGGATGAGATATTGCGTGGAGCCCCAGATTGAGGGATAATTTTAGTGGTCTTGCTCCCACAGTTGATTTTTTCACACCAAGCTGCTTGCCTATTGTAGATTCACTCTCCCCAGTCTGGTGCAGGTCTACTATTATTTTCCTGGTGTCCTTTGACAGCACTTTAGTCTTGGCCATAGTGGAGTTTGGAGTCTGACTGTTTGAGGCTGTGGACAAGTGTCTTCTATACAGATAACGAGTTCAAACAAGTCCCATTAAAACAGGTAACGAGTGGAGGACAGAAGAGCTTCTTAAAGAAGAAGTTGCAGGTCTGTGAGAGCCAGAGATCTTCCTTGTTTGAAGTGACCAAATACTTATGTTCCACCATAATTTACAAATAAATTATGTAAAATACATACAATGTGAATTCCTGGATTTTTTTTCACATTCTGTCTCTCACGGTTGAAGTGTACCAATGATGAAAATTAGAAAATAATAGAATAGAATAGAGGGAATAAAATACTTTACAGACCTCTGTCATCATTTTTAAGTGGGAGAACTTGCACAATCGGTGGCTGACTAAATACATTTTTGCCCCACTGAATATATATATGTATATATATACATGTATATATATATATATAAAGACTGTGTACCTCTTGAACAACTATTTGCTTGCCTAATTTAATTGTTATAGTGACATCCAGTGGACAAATTTAGAACAGCAGTTTTACTTTTAATCTTTGCAAATTAATCTCACGGGACAGATTAAACATATTATGCCCGAACGTCGAGGTGGGGGTTGGGTTGTGGGTATTAGGGGTTAAATGTTCATATGTCTCTGATTTGCACATCAATTAGTCTCAGGTGTAAAAGTTGGTACTTTTTCATGGGATTGACATTTATCTACCCCTGTGTGTTGTAATGTGTTTTAATGCGTCTGCATTATATGTGAAACTTTTACAGCACACTGAACAACTAAACGGTTTTCCACCAGCGTGTGTTCTCATGTGTCGACACAAAGAGCTGTTCTGAGAAAAGCTTTTACCACAAACTGAACAGTTAAATGGTTTTTCTCCTGTGTGTCTTCTCATGTGTTGAGTCAAAGAGCCATTTCGAGAAAAGCTGTGGCCACAAACTGAACAATTACATGTTTTTTCTCCCGTGTGTGTCGTCATGTGTTTAGTCAAAATGCTATTTCGAGAAAAGCTTTTGCCACAAACTGAACACTTAAATGTTTTTTCTCCCGTGTGTGTTCTCATGTGTTCAGTCAAAGAGCTATTTTGAGAAAAGCTGTTGCCACAAACTGAACAATTAAATGTTTTTTCACCTGTGTGTGTTCTCATGTGTTTAGTCAAAATGCTATTTCGAGAAAAGCTACTGCCACAAACGCAACATTTAAATGTTTTTTCTCCTGTGTGTGTTTTCATGTGTTGAGTCAAAGAGCTATTTTGAGAAAAGCTTTTGCCACAAACTGAACAATTAAATGGTTTTTCACCGGTGTGTGTTCTCATGTGTTTAGTCAAATTGCCATTTCGAGAAAAGCGTTTGCCACAAACTGAACAATTAAATGGTTTTTCTCCTGTGTGCGTTCTCATGTGTTGAGTCAAATCGCTATTTCGAGAAAAACATATGCCACAAACTGAACAATTAAATGGTTTTTCACCTGTGTGTGTTCTCATGTGTTCAGTCAAATGGCTCTTTTTAGTAAAAAGTTCAGCACAAACGGAGCAGCTCAAACATTTTTTACCTCTCTTCTTTGTAGAGCATTCAGAGTGTTTGTTGTCAGTGTGAGTCCTCATATCACCTTCACAGTCTGTATCGCTGCTCAAAGTTACTTCAACCTCGTCTTCAGCCTCACTATCTGATAGTGGAGCTAAGAGGTTGTCTACTTGTGGTTTCTCTTCATCATCTTCAGTCTTCACAGAGACAATAGTCAGTGGAAACTTGGTGTAATCAGCTTCCTCTCGTCCTAGAAGACACTCTCCCTCCTGAGTGATGCAGAGTTCCTCCTCTTCCTTTTTAATGCAGGGTGCTTGTGGAGTCTCCTGCTTCAAAGTGGAGCTCCCCCCTGACTGAGGGGAATCTTCTTCGGGATTACCCATCAGCTGCTGGACGTCTGCAAGACACAAACAAAAAAAAAACACACTTTCTTCTATGTACTGTATGTGTGTGTAGTAGGGTTGTACAGTATACTGCTACTAATAAAGTATTGTGGTACTAATCAATTGAAATAAGAACTATAGCACATTTGAAAAGTACCGGTACCGTTCTTTCATCTGAATGCTGCCTTAGGGCGGTGATTACAGAGCCGAGGCGCATGATGTTGAGTGTGTCAAAACGCACACACAAAGTGCATACAAGCAACAACATCGTGGAGAGGAAGAAAGGCAACAAAGGACAATTCTACTGGTTAAAGGGGAACATTATCACCAGACCTATGTAAGCGTCAATATATACCTTGATGGTGCAGAAAAAAGACCATATGTTTTTCCAACCGATTTCCAAACTCTAAAAGGGTGAATTTGGCGATTGAAACGCCTTTCAATTGTTCGCTGTCGGAGCAATGACCTTTCACCCGTGACGTTACAACGGGAAGCAATCCGCTATTTTCTCAAACACATTACACACACCAAGTCAAATCAGCTCTGTTATTTTCCGTTTTTTCGACTGTTTTCCGGTACCTTGGAGACATCATGCCTCGTCGGTGTGTTGTCGGAGGGTGTAACAACACCAACAGAGAAGGTTTCAAGTTGACTTACCTGGAGTGTGCATCGATTTAGGCTAGCTTTATGTACAAAGTGCATCTTTTTGCCTCATTTGTAGCTATGTTTGCATCCAGCCTTTCCCTCCACCCACATTTAATGCCAAACAAACACATACCAATCGACGGATTCAAGTTGCACCAGTGTCAAAAGATGGGAAAGTCCCTCGTTTGTTCTGCACATTTTACCGACGACAGCTATGCTACGACAGATGGCACAGAGATGTGTGGATATCCTGCGGCACTCAAAGCAGATGCATTTCCAAGGATAAAGTCAACGAAATCACAAAGGTGAGTTTTGTTGATGTTATTGACTCATGTGCTAATCAGACATATTTGGTCGCGGCATGACTGCCAGCTAATCGAAGCTAACATGCTATTTAGGCTAGCTGTATGTACATTTGTAGCTATATTTGCATCCAGCCTTTCCCTCCAATGCCAAACAAACACTTACCAATCGACAGATTTAAGTTGCTCCAGTGGTCAAAAGATGCAATCGTTGGTTGTAAGGCGATCGCCGAATTCGTCCTCGTTGCCTTTGTCTGTCGTGATATGGCTCAATAACTTCAGTTTTTTCTTCAATTTCGTTTTTGCTATCTGCCTCCACCCTACAACCATCTGTTTCAATACATGCGTAATCTGTTGAATCGCTTAAACCGCTGAAATCCGAGGCTGAATCAGAGCTAATGTCGCTCTATCTTTCTGTTCTATCTGCCATGTTTGTTTGTATTGGCGTCACGCAGTGACGTCACAGGAAAATGGGGGGGTGGATTTATAGATAGCGAAAATCAGGCACTTAATGCCTTTTTTTGGGATATTCCATGATGGGTAAATTTTTGAAAAAAACTTCGAAAAATAAAATAAGCCACTGTGAACTGATTTTTATTAGTTTCCATCCATCGATCTTCTTCCGCTTATCGGAGGTTGTGTCGCGGGGGCAGCAGCCTAAGCAGGGAAGCCCAGACTTCCCTCTCCCCAGCCACTCAGTCTAGCTCTTCCCGGGGGATCCAAAGGTGTTCCCAGGCCAGCCGGAAGACATAGTCTTCTCAACGTGTCCTGGGTCTTCTCCGTGGCCTCCTACCAGTTGGACGTGCCCTAAACACCTCCCTAGGGAGGCGTTCGGGTGGCATCCTGACCAGATGCCCGAACCACCTCATCTGGCTCCTCTCCATGTGAAGGAGCAGCGGCTTTACTTTGAGTTCCTCCCGGATGGCAGAGCTTCTCACCCTATCTTTAAAGGAGAGACCCGCCACACGTCGGAGGAAACTCATTTCGGCCGCTTGTACCCGTGATCTTATCCTTTCGGTCATGACTCAAAGCTCATGACCATAGGTGAGGATGGGAACGTAGATCGACCGGTAAACTGAGAGCTTTGCCTTCCGGCTCAGCTCCTTTTTCACCACAACAGATCGGTACAAAGTCCGCATTACTGAAGACGCCGCACCAATCCGCCTGTCGATCTCACCATCCACTCTTCCCCCACTCGTGAACAAGACTCCTAGGTACTTGAACTCCTCCACTTGGGGCAGGGTCTCCTCCCCAACCCGAAGAGGGCATTCCACCCTTTTCCGGGCGAGAACCATGGACTCGGACTTGGAGGTGCTGATTCTCATTCCGGTCGCTTCACACTCGGCTGCGAACCGATCCAGTGAGAGCTGAAGATCCCGGCCAGATGAAGCCATCAGGACTACATCATCTGCAAAAAGCAGAGACCTAATCCCGCGGCCACCAAACCGGAACTCCTCAACGCCTTGACTGCGCCTAGAAATTCTCTCCATAAAAGTTATAAACAGAATCGGTGATAAAGTAATAATTTCTTATTTCAAGCATGAAATAAAAAAATCACGACTTTGACACAATTGTGTCTCATAAATTAAACAGATGACAGCCAAATGGACTTTGCTGTTTTATTTTCAATGAAACATTAGAACATACGTACTCATATAGTAGTACAGTTGGCACAGTACAGTAAACTGATAGTTAATATTTAAACATTTAAAATGTGACATTTCAAACTATTTTGAACAGAAATAGTTCATGCACGTTCAGGTAAAATCTTCCAAATTTAGGCCGGGGGCCGGGCTGTATATATGCACACTAATTGACTGAAAGAGCACTCAGTCAGCGTGATGATGTCATGTTGTCGATGGGAAAATGCATTTTTAGACCATATGATTTGCCTGAGCGGCTGGTAGTGTTACGCCCGGGTCGCATGGTGATGCGGGGTTTGTTCTCCCAGGATCCAATCGGACGACTCCGGACATGTAGAAACATGATTTAAAAGTAAAATAACACTCAAAGAGGTATAAAACAGAAAACAATCGCACCTGAAGCTAAGGCTACTACTTAGCACAGACTAGAGATCACTATCAGGGGCTAGGAAACAAACCAATCTTACGTAACAGTAGCGTGAGGCAAACAAAGAAGCTAGACTGACTGACTGGCAAAAGCAGGCTTAAAGAGGAACATTATCACAATTTCAAAAGGGTTAAAAACAATAAAAATCAGTTCCCAGTGGCTTGTTGTATTTTTTGAAGTTTTTTCACAATTTTACCGGTCCCCGAATAGCCCTAAAAAAGCTTTTAAGTGCTTGATTTTCGGTATTTGCGATGCGACTATCCATTTCCCTGTGACGTCGGACAGTGCTGCCAATGTAAACAAACAATGGGAATACCACAGCAAGATATAGTGACATTAGCTCGGATTCAAACTCGGATTTCAGCGACTTAAGCGATTCAACAGATTACGCATGTATTGAAACAGATGGTTGGAGTATGAAAGTATTGAAGAAGAAACTGAAGCTATTGAGCAAATAGCTATTGACGCTATTCATAGCCATAGCATGGCCGAATAGCTGCGTTAGCATCGCCGGTAAAATGTGCGGACCAAACGATCAGGACTTTCGCATCTTTTGACACTGGAGCAACTTAAATCCGTCGATTGGTAAGTGTTTTTTTTCGCATTAAATGTGGGTGGAAGGAAACGTGATATCGTTGCAAATGCATCTGCAGGTTATCCATACATCTCTGTGCCATGTCTGCTTTAGCACCGCCGGTCAAATGTGGAGACACTCTGGCACATTCAATGGGGGTCTGGCGGCAGACACTTTGGCATCTTTGGGCCAGTGGTGCAACTTGAATCCCTCCCTGTTAGTGTTGTTACACCCTCCGACAACACACCGACGAGGCATGATGTCTCCAAGGTTCCAAAAAATAGTCAAAAAAACGGAAAATAACAGAGCTGAGACCCGGTGTTTGTAATGTGTTGAAAATGAAAATGGTGGGTGTGTTACCTCGGCGACGTCACATTCTGACGTCATCGCCTACAGCGCGATAAACAGAAAGGCGTTTAATTCGCCAAAATTCACCCATTTAGAGTTCGGAAATCGGTTAAAAAAATAGATGGTCTTTTTTCTGCACCATCAAGGTATATATTGACGCTTACATAGGTCTGCTGATAATGTTCCCCTTTAAATCGTGTAATCTGTGCTGTAATCTCTGATTACAAACAGGTGCGCGTCCCGAACACAAGCGGCAGGTGAAAGTAATAAGTAGCTACGGTACCCAACTCAGAGGTGCACAAACAGGAAAGGAAGGAGTCCAAAACTAACAGAAAACACAAGTGACTGAAAAAACATGGACTATAATCCGGGGAGCGGATCAAAACAAGTAGATCCCGAGAGTAACAAGCGGTTGCCTTGTTGCCTTTCCATTAAGAACAAAAAAATAGTTTTTAGTATAAGTTTGCTGGTTTTAAGAAATGTAATGCCGAGTTTGTCAAAACAATGGCACTAGCATTTACTTCATTTAAGAATATTTTTACAACATATTGGGCAAAAAGGTCTCATATTAGTTTTTTTTTTGTACCAAGAACAGTGCACTTGTTATTAGTGAGAATATACTTATTTTTGTCACGTTTGGGTCGCATCTTTATGCGGGGTCGTTCTCCCAGGAATGCAGAAGGACCACTCCGGACAAAGCCTTCAGGTAAAAACAGGACTCAATCTTGAACAAAAACTCAAAGAGCTACAATCAACTGAACACAAGGCGAAAGAACAAGGTGCCGATCGCACTCGAAGCTAAATACTTAGCATAAACTATGGCCTGGAACACTCAGGGAAGTGTGGCATGAAAATAGCAAGACTTACTTGGCAAGGTAACAAAACTTAGGTGGACACGGCATGAATCAAACAATGACGCCAGGCCGACTGACTGGCGAAAGCAGGCTTTAATAGTGCCTTTGATTAGACACAGGTGAGTGTCCCGAACACCAGAGGCAGGTGAAAACAATAAGCTGCCATGGCAACCAAACCAAACTCAGGAGGTGTCAAACAGGAACTAAAATAGACCAAAACTAACAGAAAATAACTAAACAAAACATGATCTAGAGCATGGGTGTCAAACTCTGGCCCGCGGGCCAGGTTTGGCCCGCTGTGTAATTTCACTTGGCCCTTGAGGCAATATCAAATTAACATTAGAGCTGGCCCGCCGCTGTAACACTGCATTCACCGCTAACACTCTTACTTGCCAACCCTCTCAATTCTCCAGGCAGACTCCCGAAGTTCAGTGCCCCTCCCGAATTTCATCCCGGACAACAATATTTGGGGTGGGCTTTAGAGGCACTGCCTTTGGCGTTCTCTACAACCTGTCTGCACGTCCGCTTTTCCTCCATACAAACAGTGTGCCGACCCAGTCACATATTATATGCGGCTTATATACACACACAAGTGAATGCAACGCATACTTGGTCAACAGCCATACAGGTCACACTGAGGGTGGCCGTATAAATAACTTTAACACTGTTACAAATATGCGCCACACTGTGAACCCACACCAAACAAAAATGACACATATCGGGAGAACATCCGCATCGTAACACAACATAAACACAACAGAACAAATACCCAGAACGCCTTGTAGCACTAACTCTTCCGGGTCACAAAACCCCGTCCACCTCAACCCCACCGCCGAAAAGAGGCATTCATCCATCCATCCATCCATTTTGTACCGCTTCTTCCCTTTTTGGGGTCGCGGGGGGCGCTGGCGCCTATCTCAGCTACAATCGGGCGGAAGGTGGGGTACACCCTGGACAAGTCGCCAACTCTTTGCAGGGCCAACACAGATAGACAGACAACAGTCACACTCACATTCACACACTAGGGACCATTTAGTGTTGCCAATGAACAATTTTTATTTCAATTTCATTTGATATGCCGTTGATATTTTTTAATCATTATTATTATTTGAACCTCGATTTTGCATGTCACTATAAAGTTATATAAGCCTTGCTTGTTCAATATTCAATGCAAAACTTGTTTGGGTCCCTATTAAAAGGTTAATTTGTTCAACCTCGGCCCGCGGCTTTGTTCGGTTTTAAATTTTGGCCCACTCTCTATTTGAGTTTGACACCCCTGATCTAGAGCAATGGTTCTCAACCTTTTTTCAGTGATGTACCCCCTGTGAACATTTTGTTAATTCAAGTACCCCCTAATCAGAGCAAAGTATTTTTGGTTGAAAAAAAGAGATAAAGAAGTAAAATACAGCACTATGTCATTAGTTTCTGATTCATTAAATTGTATGAAAGTGCGAAATATTGTTCATTTGTAGTGGTCTTTCTTGAATTATTTGGAAAAAAGATATAAAAATAACTAAAAACTTGTTGAAAAATAAACAAGTGATTCAATTATAAATAAAGATTTCTAGACATAGAAGTAATCATCAACTTAAAGTGCCCTCTTTGGGGATTGTAATAGAGATCCATCTGGATTCATCAACTTACTTCTAAACATTTCTTCACAAAAAAAGAAATCTTTAACATCAATATTTATGGAAGAAAAATCTCATTGTTGCATTTTATTTTCACAGTTTATGAACTTACATTCATATTTTGTTGAAGTATTATTCAATAGATATATTTATAAAGGATTTTTGAATTATTGCTATATTTAGAATATTTTTGAAAAATATTTGTGTCCTTGACATTCCCTCAAGTACCCCCAGGAGTACACGTACCCCCATTTGAGAACCACTGATCTAGACCACATATCATCACGTATTTAAGGTATTTTGGGGTTCATTGATGGTAACTAATTTTACTTGTTTTGAAAAGTCTTGACAAGCCAAATTTTATAATTCTATCGGCAGATCAATTTGCTTAGTCTGATCGCGGCCCGCAAGACGTTATTCATGATTAGTCGTGTCATACCACGACTTACCATGAATTGATTAACATGGACCCCAACTTAAACAAGGTAAAAAACTTATTGGGGTGTTACCATTTAGTGGTCAATTGTACGGAATATGTACTGTACTGTGCAATCTACTAATACAAGTCTCAATCAATCAATCAATACCCTCCTGAAAGTTCCATCCATCCATCCATTTCCTACCGCTTATTCCCTTTGGTTTTGCGGGGGGGGCGCTGGCGCCTAGCTCAGCTACAATCGGGCGGAAGGCGGCGCACACCCTGGACAAGTCGCCACCTCATCGCAGGGCCAACACAGATAGACAGACAACATTAACACTCACATTCACACACTAGGGACCATTTAGTGTTGCCAATCAACCTATCCCCAGGTGCATGTCTTTGGAGGTGGGAGGGGCCTAACCCCAGGTGCATGTCATTGGAGGTGGGAGGGGCCTATCCCCAGGTGCATGTCTTTGGAGGTGGGAGGGGCCTATCCCGAGGTGCATGTCTTTGGAGGTGGGAGGAAGCCGGAGTACCCGGAGGGAACCCACGCAGTCACGGGGAGAACATGCAAACTCCACACAAAGATCCCGAGTCCGGGATCGAACCCAGGACTACTCAGGACCTTCGTATTGTGAGGCAGACACACTAACCCCTTCTCCGCCGTGCTGCCCCCTCCTGAAAGTTGTCTTTTTGAATTTGGGGCTTTGTTTGATTTCAGGCACATTTTTAACACAAACTATCTGTTATTAAAACATATCATACCAAACCACCACCAAAGGAATTCAATACAATTGTATTTTAGAATAACAAGAAGGTAAGAACTAGAAATAAATACAAATATTTAAAGAGGCTCAGATGTTTGTAACTTAGACTTACTTATTTTTATTGTCATTCAAATTTGAACTTTACAGTATAAGAAAAAGACTACCAGCTAGCTTACTTTACTATTAGTGTTTGAACACAGCATACATTTGTTATTTCTTGTTCTTTATTATATTTCACATCATTTTATATTTTGCTCTTCCACTTTCTTCATTTGACTTTTGCATTCTTTCATCTCCTCTGATGTGAACTCCACTGCCTTCTTCAAGCTAACAATCATGGCGGCGCTTTCTTTACATTCTTCAACAAGGTCGGCTAATTTCACATTTTAAGGGCTTGAAACTCAAACATCTTTCAAATGACAAAACGTCAAGTCACTCACCTTCATCTTCCGTCTTTATCTCCGTCGGTGATTTGCTGGAATGTTCTCTTTGACATGACGTCGCCATCTTAGCATAGCAGTAGTCGTCCATCTTCTATCACGTCTTCAATCTTCACTTCAGATATCGCTCCAAACTCAATGCACGTTCCGTGGCTTTGGGAAACGCGACTTGAGATAAGTGTTGCTATATTTGCTGTGAATCATATGACTTTAAGATCGTCAATTCCAAAATTCTCCGAACGACCTCGTCTTTTTGCTTGGCTTCAAGTACATTTGCGCATGCGCTAGAAGCCCGCTACTTCCGTTTCCTACTCCACAGCAGTTTTTTTTTTTTTTTTTTTCAAAATAAAGGCAATTTAATCTTGTTTTAAAGCAATGGAGGCAACAGTATCTAACATCAAATAATCGACTACTACTCTTTGAAAATAAAGAAAATAAATACATACAAGCACCTGCACAGACAGCAGCTTTTTTTTTCTTCAAAATAAAGTTAATTTAATCTTGTTTTAAAACAGGTGTAGGGAACCCATGGCTTTAGAGCCAGACGTGGTTCTTTTGATGACTGCATCTGGCTCTCAGATAAATTTTAGCTGACATTGCTTAACACGATAAGTAATGAATAATTTCGCTGGTAATCACAGAGTTAAAAATTACGTTCAACATATAAAACATTCTCATGCATTTTAATCCATCTATCCGGTTTCTACCGCACCTGTTCAAGAAGTCGCACTAATGGTAAGAAGTATTTTATTTATAATTGGTTAGCTTTAGAATAACAGTGTTATTAAAAAGAATAAGAGACTTTTTATACTCTAAAAATGTTGGTCTTACTAAAAGAAATGCACGCATTTAGTTGTATTCAGTATTAAAAAAATACTATATGGCCTCTCACGGAAATACTTTTTAAAATATTTGGCTTGTATGGCTCTCTCAGCCAAAAAGGTTCACGACCCCTGTTTTAATGCAATGGAGGCAACAGCATCTAACAACAAATAATCAACTACTACTCTTTGAAAATAAAGAAAATAAATATATACAAACACCTGCACAGACAGCAGTTTTTTTTTCTAAATAAAAGCTATTTAATCTTGTTTTAAAACAATGGTTGGCCAAAGTGTTTAACGTCAAATAATCTTCAACTACTGTTTGAAAGTAAATATATATATATATATATATATATATATATATATATATATATATATATATATATATATATATATATATATATATATATATAAGCACGTGCAGACATTTTCAATGGCTGTTCAAACCAGAAAAAGGGCATACATTGAAGAAAAAAAATCATACATTTAAAATACTACAAGAAACACAGGAATATTTTTCAACCCACTTAGTTGTTTTAGTTCAAAACTTTTAAAACAGGGGTGTCCGAACATTTTCCACAGAGGGCCGCACATGGAAAAATGTAAGCATGCAGGGGCCATTTTGATATTTTTCATTTTCAAACAATGACAAAATAAATGGATTTTTTTTTTTAATCCTTAGGGCTCCTGGAGAGTATAGAGGGTCTCAGTCACTAAAATGTTAAAAAAATATATATTTTTTTTATTTTTTATTTAATGCTTGCAGTAAATCTCTATATCAACTTAAGGTTGATATAAAGTAAAAAAAAAAAAAAAAGGTTTTATGCCTTTTCTCTCAAAGGCAACTTTGTTTTTTATAGTAAAACTGAAATGTGTAGTATTTAGATGGATAGATGGATGGATGGATGGATGGATGGATGGATGGATGGATGGATGGATGGATGGATGGTTGGTTGGATGGATGGATGGATGGATGGATGGATGGATGGATGGATGGATGGATGGATGGATGGATGGATGGATGGATGGATGGATGGATGGATGGATGGATGGATGGATGGATGGATGGATGGATAGATAGATAGATAGATAGATAGATAGATAGATAGATAGATAGATAGATAGATGGATAGTACTTTATTGATTCCTTCAGGAGACTTCCTTTGTTTAGCAATTAAAGCCCTCAAAGATCAATAATGCAGGACACCATTGATTTTAATTATTTAATATTTTTGAGTAATCACAGTGAAAAGTTAAATAAAATCCTACTAAATATATTTGAGATTCGAAAGGTTCCCCACTCATAAAGTGATACATTTTTATTATTTATTTATTTTTTTACTTTTAACACTTATATTTCAAGATCAACTTCCGATTTATCTGTCGATTTTAAGTTTGAACTATTATTTTTTTTTGTTTTATGCTCTTTTGTCAAAACGTTGTAGTTTTTATACGGCAACCACACAACATATGCAATATTTTTTCCACATAAAACATTTTAAAGTCATAATTTTTAAGTAATAATTCATTATAACATAGATTTTTATGTCCTTTTTTTTTTTGGAGCAATGGGGAAAAAAAGAAAAGAAAGACAAAAGGAACAAAAAAAACTGCAAGTATGGCAGCTTTGTGTCAACATTGCCAATTTTCCCCTTTAGATTTCACCTCATTCCACTTTTTTTAAATGTTTTATTTTTTATTTTTGCAATACTATCAATTTTGCCATTTTTGCAGAATGTGTGGTGGGCTGGTAAACGATTAGCTGGGGGTCTGCAAATGCCCCCCGGGCCGTACTTTGGACACCCCTGATATAGTTGATATAGATGCACATATCAGCTGTTCAGATTTACTTTACAAAAGAGAAGTGTAGGATACTTCTCTTGTTGCCTTATTTGTTATTTAACAGCCAATCAGCAGTGAGTATTCAGAGCGCATGTAACAGCCAATCAGCAGTGAGTATTCAGAGCGCATGGAGTCAGTGCTCACGGCAGAGACAGGCAGAGAGGAGAGATGGCACGGGCTAGCAGAAAGGTGTTTAGCTCTCCTCAAATGATAATAAACACCTCCCAGTCTACTACTTGTAACATCAGTATGAGCCAGTTGATGTTCTGGAAATATAAGCGGCAGCTCAGCTCGCTCGCAGTCCTTGAGGTGAAGGATAATTAGCTTTTAGCGTAACATTAGCTCATTTTGCGGTGTGTGCATGCGTGCGTGCGTGTGTGTTACAAAACAGCAAAGCTCCGTCTGCCTGAGAAAAAGACAAGCATTTTTGACCTACAGTTAACAACTGAGTTATTTCACTTTACCTTTTTCTGTGTTGAAGCAGCAAAAAGGACATTATGTTAAATGAAGACTTTCTGTCTCTGATAGCTGATATAATAATGTAAGTGCATCATAAAGCCTACATGAACTCCATGGTGTTCAGGGATGAATACACTCTCCTATTGCTATTGTACTATTTTTTTCAGCTATAGTTACATTAATCATTAGTAATGTAACAGCCCAGTTTGTAATGGCAAGGTCCCTCCTATCATATTTTGATAAAAAAATATAGCATTTACATAATAAAAATGAACTACAGGCTTCCCAAATGCTGTAATAAATTAAGCATGATGAGTTAAGCATATGTCAGTATGTGCCCCCACTTTTAACTCTTATTGCAAACGCTTATTTACACTAAGTCATTAATTTGACTTGGTCATTATTTTGTCTTAGTAAGTCAATTTTTATTAAGTCAAAAATAATGACATACTTAGTATCTCAGGTAACTAGGACTGTTTTGTGTTTTGTTTTTACTTTACGGAAAAAATATCGAGATATAAATCGTATGTTGCAATTCAACATATTCAGCAAATTGTAGACTTCTTCACGCGACGAAGCCGGCCTACTTGACCACAGTCTGCAGGTCAAATTACACTGTCCGTACGCCTGTCCCGGGCGACGCCCCCTGGAGAGACACCACCTTAACAAAGAAATATTCTGGGGGGAACACTGAAACTTATATAAACACATTACTGTCCGAGCATATAAGATATTCAATTGTGTTACATCACAATTTTTTATATTGAAATTAGCCATGTGATTAAGATCGGCACGGTCAGACCAATCACAAGTCAGTAGGAGCTGCTTTGTTCTCGTGTTTGGAGAAAGCGGAAGAGCGATTGTCAGCCTGACATTGATGTGTCTCTGAGAACTGAACACATTTTTATAACTTATAACAAAATGTGTTTATACAGTAACCTGCTCACATGAGTCAGATTACAGCAGGGCTGTCAAACTCATTTTAGCTCAGGGGCCGCATGGAGGAAAATCTATTTCCACGTGGGCGGGACGGGTAAAATCATGGCATGATAACATAAAAATAAGACTACGACATATTCAGATTGTTTTCTTTATTTTACTTCGACCCAAAATAGAACAAGCACATTCTGAAAATGTACATATTACAAATAATCCTCCCGACAAAACACTTCAAGTTAGTTAAACATTTTGAGGAAAAAAAAGGTACATTTTCAAAAACACCTTGAAGAACACAATGAACTTAGACCTAATCTCAGTGTTTCTACAACTTTATTGAAAAAGATTAAAAATAAAGCATGAATAAAAACTATTCTATGTGTCAACTACTTCATTTGTCATTTCCACATATTAATCCTGTGCTAAGTCAACAAACCATACACACTGAGGTAGAAACTATTCAAGAGTGTTGACTTACTTCCTGTCTTCTAGACATAATGTGTATTGATAGAAAAATAAATGTCGTGATCCGCCTCCCGGATCGGACATAATCTTGTTCTTGAGTCCTTTTTGTGTGTTTTGTAATTATTGTTGGACTCTTCCGTTCCCTGAGTTGTGTTTGCACTTCCTTGTTTGTATTTGTCACTATGGCGACTTCATTTGCTCCACCTGCACTGACTTTCTTATGCACACCTGTTTTTGATTATTGTTTGAGTATTTAAGCCTGCCGGCGACCTGTGTTCATTCTGGATGTTTTGTTTGCTACTCGCAAGTTTGGTATTCTGCTTTGTATTCACGTCGTCTCTATTGGACTTTGAACTCGATGCTTGCTAACTATTAGCATTTAGCTTCCCGTGCGTAGGCACGCCTTTTCTTTGCCTTTTGTCAAGTGTTCTTTTTACCTTTTGTATATTAAAACAAGTTCAATGTCAATCAATGTTTATTTATATAGCCCCAAATCACAAATGTCTCAAAGGACTGCACAAATCATTACGACTACAACATCCTCGGAAGAACCCACAAAAGGGCAAGGAAAACTCACACCCAGTGGGCAGGGAGAATTCACATCCAGTGGGACGCCAGTGACAATGCTGACTATGAGAAACCTTGGAGAGGACCTCAGATGTGGGCAACCCCCCCTCTGGGGGACCGAAAGCAATGGATGTCGAGCAGGTCTAACATGATACTGTGAAAGTTCAATCCATAGTGGCTCCAACACAGCCGCGAGAGTTCAGTTCAAGCGGATCCAAGACAGCAGCGAGAGTCCCGTCCACAGGAAACCATCTCAAGCGGAAGTGGATCCGCAGCGTAGAGATGTCCCCAACCGAAACAGGCGAGCGGTCCATCCTGGGTCCCGATGAGCGGTCCATCCTGGGTCTCGACTCTGGACACCCAGTACTTCATCCATGGTCATCGGACCGGACCCCCTCCACAAGGGAGGAGGGGACATAGGAGAAAGAAAAGAAGCGGCAGATCAACTGGTCTAAAAAGGAGGTCTATTTAAAGGCTAGAGTATACAGATGAGTTTTAAGGTGAGACTTAAATGCTTCTACTGAGGTAGCATCTCGAACTGTTACCGGGAGGGCATTCCAGAGTACTGGAGCCCGAACGCAAAACGCTCTATAGCCCGCAGACTTTTTTTGGGCTCTAGGAATCACTAATAAGCCGGAGTCTTTTGAACGCAGATTTCTTGCCGGGACATATGGTACAATACAATCGGCAAGATAGGCTGGAGCTAGACCGTGTAGTATTTTATACGTAAGTAGTAAAACCTTAAAGTCACATCTTAAGTGCACAGGAAGCCAGTGCAGGTGAGCCAGTATAGGTATATATGTATGTATATATGTATATAAAGGTATATACAGTATAGGTATATATGTATGTATACATGTATATAAAGGTATATACAGTATAGGTATATATGTATGTATATATGTATATAAAGGTATATACAGTATAGGTATATATGTATGTATATATGTATATAAAGGTATATACAGTACAGGCGTAATGTGATCAAACTTTCTTGTTCTTGTCAAAAGTCTAGCAGCCGCATTTTGTACCAACTGTAATCTTTTAATGCTAGACATGGGGAGACCCGAAAATAATACGTTACAGTAATCGAGACGAGACGTAACAAACGCATGGATAATGATCTCAGCGTCTTTAGTGGACAAAATGGAGCGAATTTTAGCGATATTACGGAGATGAAAGAAGGCCGTTTTAGTAACGCTTTTAATGTGTGACTCAAAGTTCTTACCTACTATCCTGCCTGGTCCGAGTCCTGCAGCATCTGGGGGTGACACCTCGCGCATTCAAAATGTGTTCCAAACGTAACATTAAAAGCAGTGTGTAATGTGTGAACAATTTCAACAAAGCACAAATAAAAAGTAGAAAGACTGACAGTATTGCAGTAAATCACACACTGTTCACTTTCTTTACATTTGCACAGAAGACAATCATTTTCACAGAACTATATCAGTGTGCAGTGTCTCATGCTGCATTTGAAGTGGGGTTACTGATTGATTATTTTACTCCTCTTTTACGTTGGGTGGAGGGGGAGGAGTCACAGCCCCGCTTAACTGTGTACCTCTTGCTTGGCATACTTGCTATGCTATTTGCTTGCCTAACAGAATTGCTATTGCAACGTCCAGTGGACACAATTAGAACAGCAGTTCCTTTCATTAAAATAACAAATTAATTTTACACTTCGCAAACTCATCTCGCAGGCCAGGTTTATGGTGCTTGGAAGATTACGGAATGGATGGACGAGACGGGAGATATCTGCTTATTCCAGCTGAGAGAGAGAGAAAAGAAGATTGTCCCACCGGCGGATGATGAAAGGACATCCCCCCTGCTTCAGTTTCAAACCAATCCCCTTCAAGAAAACACCCCCCACCCACCTCGGGGGTTGGAATGTGTAGAAATGTGAAGCCTCTGCGAAATCCTCCGGCACAATGGGCTGAGAACGACCGGAAGATAATTCCCGAGTCCGATCCTGCTGAGAAACGACCAAAGCTCATTCCCCCACTAACCTAAAGGTCTTTCAGATCCGACACACACACACGCACGCACACAAACACACACACACACACACACACACACACACACACACACACACACACACACACACACACACACACACACACACATCCATGACCCACTCTTTTGAATAAAACCTAAGGTTATTCAGATTTTTTTGAAGCGTAACCTTAAAGGGGAACATTATCAGAATTTCAGAAGGGCTAAAACCAATAAAAATCAGTTCCCAGTGGCTTATTTTATTTTTCGAAGTTTCTTTCAAAATTTTACCCATCATGCAATATCCCAAAAAAAGGCTTTAAAGTGCCTGATTTTCGCTATCTGTACATCCACCCGTCCATTTCCTGTGATGTCACTTAGTGACGCCAATACAAATAAACGTGACAGATAGCACAGCAAGATATAGTGACATTAGCTCGGATTCAGACTCGGATTTCAGCAGTTTAAGCGATACAACAGATTACGCATGGATTGAAACAGATGGTTGGAGTGTGGAGGCAGATAGCGAAAACGAAATTGAAGAAAAAACTGAAGCTATTGAGCCAACGAGGACAAATTTGGCGATCGCCTTCTAACCAACGATTGCATCTTTTGACCACTGGAGCAACTTAAATCTGTCGATTGGTAAGCGTTTGTTTGGCATTGGAGGGAAAGGCTGGATGCAAATATAGCTACAAATGTACATAGAGCTAGCCTAAATAGCATGTTAGCATCAAAATAATAAAACAAGGTGACTCGGTAAAAAATCTGGGTATTATCTTCGACCCAACTCTCTCCTTTGAGTCACACATTAAAAGCGTTACTAAAATGGCCTTCTTTCATCTCCGTAATATCGCTAATATTCACTCCATTTTGTCCACTAAAGACGCCGAGATCATTATCCATGCATTTGTTACGTCTCGTCTCGATTACTGTAACACATTATTTTCGGGTCTCCCCATGTCTAGCATTAAAAGATTACAGTTGGTACAAAATGCGGCTGCTAGACTTTTGACAAGAACAAGAAAGTTTGATCACATTACGCCTGTACTGTATATACCTTTATATACATATATACATACATATATACCTATACTGTATATACCTTTATATACATATATACATACATATATACCTATACTGTATATACCTTTATATACATATATACCTATACTGTATATACCTTTATATACATATATACATACATATATACCTATACTGTATATACCTTTATATACATATATACATACATATATACCTGTACTGGCTCACCTGCACTGGCTTCCTGTGCACTTAAGATGTGACTTTAAGGTTTTACTACTTATGTATAAAATACTACACGGTCTAGCTCCAGCCTATCTTGCCGATTGTATTGTACCATATGTCCCGGCAAGAAATCTGCGTTCAAAAGCCTCCGGCTTATTAGTGATTCCTAAAGACCAAAAAAAGTCTGCGGGCTATAGAGCGTTTTCTGTTCGGGCTCCAGTACTCTGGAATGCCCTCCCGGTAACAGTTGGAGATGCTACCTCAGTAGAATTATTTAAGTCCCACCTTAAAACTCATCTGTATACTCTAGCCTTTAAATAGACTCCCTTATTAGACCAGTTGATCTGCCGCTTCTTTTCTTTTTTCTCCTATGTCCCCCCCTCTCTTGTGGAGGGGGTCCGGTCCGATGACCATGGATGAAGTACTGGCTGTCCAGAGTCGAGACCCAGGATGGACCGCTCGTCGGGACCCAGGATGGACCGCTCGCCAGTGTATCGGTTGGGTACATCTCTACGCTGCTGAGCCGCCTCCGCTTGGGATGGTTTCCTGTGGACGGGACTCTCGCTGCTGTCTTGGATCCGCTTGAACTGAACTCTCGCGGCTGTGTTGGATCCACTATGGATTGAACTTTCACAGTATCATGTAAGACCTGCTCGACATCCATTGCTTTCGGTCCCCTAGAGGGGGGGTTACCCACATCTGAGGTCCTCTCCAAGGTTTCTCATAGTCAGCATTGTCACTGGCGTCCCACTGGATGTGAATTCTCCCTGCCCACTGGGTGTGAGTTTTCCTTGCCCTTTTGTGGGTTCTTCCGAGGATGTCGTAGTCGTAATGGTTTGTGTAGTCATTTGAGACATTTGTGATTTGGGGCTATGTAAATAAACATTGATTGATTGATTGATTGATTGATTGATTATCTGGCAGTCATGCCGTGACCAAATATGTCTGATAAGCACTTAATTCAATAACATCAACAAAACTCACCTTTGTGATTAGGTTGACTTTATCGTTGGAAATGCATCTGCTTTGAGTGTCGCAGGATATCCACACATCTGTCGTAGCATAGCTGTCGTCGGTAAAATGTGCAGAACAAACGAGGGACATTCGCATCTTTTGACACTGGTGCAACGTGAATCCGTCGATTGGTATGTGTTTGTTTGGCATTAAATGTGGGTGGAGAGAAAGGTTCGATGCAAACATAGCTACAAATGAGGCAAAATGATGCAATATGTACATACAGCTAGCCTAAATCGATGCACACTCCACGTAAGTCAGCTTGAATCCCTCCCTGTTGGTGTTGTTACACCCTCCGACAACACACCGACGAGACATGATGTCTCCAAGGTACGGAAAACAGTCGAAAAAACGGAAAATCATTCATTTATGGTAACGCCATTTATTCTTTTTAAATCACATGCGTTAACATTGAGAGCCTGAGTATAAACTCATACTTTTTTGGGGGGGAAACTCATCAAATCGCTGGCATGTAAATTGTGGCCCGTTATCAGTGTTAGTCCCTCCAAGGTCTTAATCAAGGCTCAAGTCCTTAGTTTTTCTCACATTTATATCAACCACAACTTCTTCACGTTACCAACGACGCCAAATATAATAACGTCAGAAGTATTAAAATAAGCAAACAGAACTTACAATTAGTCTGACATCCAAAAAAGAGAAAACACGTAGATTTCACAAAAATATCAGAAGTAATCATACCTCGTTGGCCTCATAAACTCCAAGGGAATTAAGTTTAGTTTCAATCGTCTTCCACATCAAACACTTGTCGTCTCATGCTGCTTCCTTAATTCCCTCGCATATTAATTGTCCCCCCAACAACGTGACCAAACAGGAAACAAAACATGCATTTTACATCACAACTTTGCAGTAAAAAAGGGTGTAGTGCAGGTTTTTGACCTTGTACACAAACTTGACACATGAGGCCCCAGGTCCCTGGACTGAAGAAGGAGTAACCAAGCACTTGAAGCATCATCTATCTTACTGTTCAGGAAGGTTTCAGATACAGAGAAGACATGGTGTCATGAGTGGATAAGATTATGCTTCAAATAATCAGTGGTCCCCAACCACCGGGCCGCAGAAGATATTTATTATTTTTTTAAATTTTTTATTAAATCAACATAAGGAAACACAAGATGCACTTACAAGTAGTGCACCAACCCAAAAACCTCCCTTTTTTCATGGAACAGAATAAATAAATAAATAAATAAAAATCCCCCCCGCCAGGCCGTGGGACAAATTATCCAGCGTTGACCGGTCCCCAGCTACAAAAAGGTTGGGGACCAATGCTCCAAATAATCCAAGTTTGTATGAATACCTCAGATATTTGTGAAAGAAGCAGTGAGGAGGCCCTGGGTAGGGTGGATGTCGCCACATATGAGCAACATACCACAAACTAAACAGCTAATTGCTTATTTTCCCTTGTGTGTTCTCATGTGTTTTACTGCGTCTGCTTTATGTGGGAACCTTTTACAGCACACTGAACAACTAAATGGTTTTTCACCTGTGTGTGTGTGTTCTCTTGTGTTCAGTCAAACGGTTCTTGATAGAAACGTTTTCCCCACTAATCGAACAGTTAAATGGTTTTTCGCCTGTGTGTGTTCTCATGTGTTCAGTCAAACGGCAATTTTGAGAAAAGTTTTTGTCACAAACTGAACAATTAAATGCTTTTTCACCTGTGTGTGTTCTCATGTGTTTAGTCAAATGGCTTTTTTGAGAAAAGCTTTTGTTGCAAACTGAACAACTAAATGGTTTTTCACCTGTGTGTGTTCTCACGTGTTCAATCAAACGGTTCTTAATAGTGAAGTTTTCACCACAAATCGAACAAGTAAATGGTTTTTCTCCTGTGTGTGTTCTCATGTGTTCAGTCAAACGGCAATTTTGAGAAAAGTTTTTGTCACAAACTGGACAATTAAATGGTTTTTCACCTGTATGTGTTCTCATGTGTTGAGTCAACGAGCTATTTTGAGAAAAGCTTTTGCCACAAACTGAACAATTAAATGGTTTTTCCCCTGTGTGTGTTGTCATGTGTTTAGTCAAATTGCTATTTTGAGAAAAGCTTTTGCCACAAACTGAACAATTAAATGTTTTTTCACCTGTGTGTGTTCTCATGTGTTGAGTCACAAAGCTATTTTGAGAAAAGCATTTGCCACAAACTGAACATTTAAATGTTTTTTCACCTGTGTGTGTTCTCATGTGTCGAGTCAAATGGCTATTTTGAGAAAAGCTTTTGCCACAAACTGAACAAATAAATGGTTTTTCACCTGTGTGTGTTCTCAAGTGTTGAGCCAAATAGCACTTAACAGAAAAGCTTTTAGAACAAACTGAACAATTATATGGATTTTCACCTGTGTGTGATTTCATGTGTTCAGTCAAAAGGCTCTTGTTAGTAAAACGTTTAGCACAAAAGGAGCAGCTCAAACATATTTTACCTCTCGACTTTGTAGAGCATTCAGAGTGTTTGTTGTCAGTGTGAGTCCTCATATCACCTTCACAGTCTGTATCGCTGCTCAAAGTTACTTCAACCTCGTCTTCAGCCTCACTATCTGATAGTGGAGCTAATTGGTTGTCTACTTGTGGTTTCTCTTCATCATCTTCAGTCTTCACAGAGACAACAGTCAGTGGAAACTTGGTGTAATCAGCTTCCTCTCGTCCTAGAAGACACTCTCCCTCCTGAGTGATGCAGAGTTCCTCCTCTTCCTTTTTAATGCAGGGTGGTTGTGGAGTCTCCTGCTTCAAAGTGGAGCTCCCCCCTGACTGAGGGGAAACTTCTTCTGGATTACCCATCAGCTGCTGGACGTCTGCAAGACACAAACAACGAAAACACACGTTCTTCTATGTACTGTATGTGTGTGTAGTAGGGTTGTACAGTATACTGCTACTAATAAAGTATCCTGGTACTAATCAATTGAAATAAGAACTATACCACTTTTGAATAGTACCGGTACCGTTCTTTCATCTGAATGCCGCTGTGTGGCGGTGACTACAGAGCCGAGGCGCATGATGTTGAGTGTGTCAAAACGCACACACAAAGTGCATACAAGCAATAAAATCGTGGAGAGGAAGAAAGGCAACAAAGGAGAATTCTACTGGTTAATAAAGAGGGTGTGTGAAGTGCAATATGGAGGTATTTGGGCTTCTAAACTAACAATAAAGGTGACACTTTAAACAGGGAGCCGCCGCTCTGCAAGGGTTGCTTTACACCTTTCCTGCTTGTGGGCTCCCAGACCGTGGTCGAGGAGCGCAGGGGAGACCTTCCCTCCAGGGCCCATGTTTTGTCGGGGGTAACACTGGGTCCATAAAACTCCGCTCTTTTGGCCTTCGATTAGTTACAACTTGATCACTTTATTTATTATTTCCACAGGGCACAAGCGGACATCCACCATGCTATTAACACTCCTGCACATGTTACCACTACCTCTCCTTACTCGCCCACTCACTTACAAAGGCTGTCCCTGGCAATGGAAGGCCTGGGTCGAGCTGTGGGATCACAGACTGTGGCGATTTCTGAACTAAATTACAAGATGGATCACATCATAGAGAGGCTTGTGGATTAGAAAAAAATACGATTGAGAGCTGACATGGACGATTAGAGCAGACAGGCCATGAAAATGTCTGCTCGCTTGGAAAACAACATTCCTAATCTACGATCTGACTCCCTAGCATGGCTTTGGCGCTGCTCAAGAACAGAAAAAAGGCTGTTGGGAAACATCCCCGAAGGACACCTCAGCGAGGGACACTAACTGCCCTCCCTCCCCCCTCAACAACACCCGGGAGTTGAACTTTGCTTGCACTGCCTGCAGAGCGACTCACCCTGAACGATGGACAAAAACTGAAATCTAAGTAAGATCAAATATCTCAAATAAGGGTGATATTTACTTATTTTCTGTCTGATAAGATAACTCTTCTCACTAAGCAGATTTTTTTGTTTGAGTCTTTTACTTGTTTTAAGTCCTAAATGATCTCAGTAAGATATTACAGCTTGTTGCTGAGATGTGATGACCTACCGTATTTCCTTGAATTGCCGCCGGGGCGCTAATTAATTTAAAACCTCTTCTCACTCCTGCGCTTACCAAAGGCATGCAGTAAAAGTAAGCATGCGCAAATTATTTTAAAACCTCTTCTAACTCCGGCACTTACCAAAGGTATGCAGTAAAAATTTTAGTGTGATGTAAACTTGAACCTTAAATCCTACTGAATAGCTCTTAATCTTCTTCACTTTATGTGATTTCAAATTACCGGTATTGAAATCAGCCTCCTCCGTTTTGAAAATGATGACAGGGGAAGTGTCACTCGTGACATCACGAGTTTGACCAGGAAGTAATACTAAGCATGCGCTAATTATTTTGGGAAGCGAGTTTGACCCAGCATACTGTATGCCCTGCGGCAATTCAAGGAAATACGGTATATTGAGTAAAACATGCTTGAAACTAGAATATCAACTGTTGCAAAGCTGTGTCATCAACAAGTATGAAACTACTTTTTCAAATTATACATCCATCCATCCATCTTCTTCCGCTTATCAGAGGTCGGGTCGCGGGGGCAACAGCCTAAGCAGAAAAGCCCAGACTTCCCTCTCCCCAGCCACTTCGTCTAGCTCTTCCCGGGGGATCCCGAGGCGTTCCAAAGCCAGCCGGGAGACATAGTCTTCCCAACGTGTCCTGGGTCTTCCCCGTGGCCTCCTACCGGTTGGACGTGCCCTAAACACCTCCCTAGGGAGGCGTTCGGGTGGCATCCTGACCAGATGCCCGAACCACCTCATCTGGCTCCTCTCGATGTGAAGGAGCAGCGGCTTTACTTTGAGTTCCTCCCGGATGGCAGAGCTTCTCACCCTATCTCTAAGGGAGAGCCCCGCCACACGGCGGAGGAAACTCATTTGGGCCGCTTGTACCCGTGATCTTATCCTTTCGGTCATGACCCAAAGCTCATGACCATAGGTGAGGATGGGAACGTAGATCGACCGGTAAATTGAGAGCTTTGCCTTCCGGCTCAGCTCCTTCTTCACCACAACGGATCGGTACAACGTCCGCATTACTGAAGACGCCGCACCGATCCGCCTGTCGATCTCACGATCCACTCTTCCCTCAATCGTGAACAAGACTCCTAGGTACTTGAACTCCTCCACTTGGGGCAGGGTCTCCTCCCCAACCCGGAGATGGCACTCCACCCTTTTCCGGGCGAGAACCATGGACTCGGACTTGGAGGTGCTGATTCTCATTCCGGTCGCTTCACACTCGGCTGCGAACCGATCCAGCGAGAGCTGAAGATCCCGGTCAGATGAAGCCATCAGGACCACATCATCTGCAAAAAGCAGAGACCTAATCCTGCGGCCACCAAACCGGAACCCCTCAACGCCTTGACTGCGCCTAGAAATTCTGTCCATAAAAGTTATGAACAGAATGGGTGACAAAGGACAGCCTTGGTGGAGTCCAACCCTCACTGGAAATGTGTTCGACTTACTGCCGGCAATGCGGACCAAGCTCTGGCACTGATCATACAGGGAGCGGACCGCCACAATAAGACAGTCCGATACCCCATACTCTCTGAGCACTCCCCACAGGACTTCCCGAGGGACACGGTCGAATGCCTTCTCCAAGTTATTAAACAGATGACAGCCAAATGGACTTTGCTGTTTTATTTTCAATGAAACATTAGCACATATGTACTCATATAGTAGTACAGTTGGCACAGTACAGTAAACTGATAGTTAATATTTAAACATTTAAAATGTGACATTTCAAACTATTTTGAACAGAAATAGTTCATGCACATTTAGGTAATGTATATATGCACACTAATTGACTGAAAGAGCACGCACTCGGCGCGATGATGTCATGTTGTCGATGGGAAAATGCATTTTTAGACCATATGATTTGCCTGAGCTGCTGTTAGTGTTACGACCGAGTTGGCATGGTGATGCGGGGTTTGTTCTCCCAGGATGCAATCGGACGACTCCGGACAGGACTTGCAGGTAGAAACATGATTTAATAGTAAAAAAATACTCAAAGAGTCACAAAACAGAAAACAAACCGACGGAACAAGGTGCCGATCGCACCTTGTTCTAAGGTGTTTCTTTGTTTGTTGTGAAGCTTTAATATGGAATTAGCAGTCAAGCGAACATGTTTCTCTACCACACGTCAACCCGCAGGTTTCGAGGAGAAAATTGTGGTAATAAGTCGGCTCTAACCATAAACATGAGCGGAGCTTGTGTCGTTGCTCCTTTAGCTGTCAAAGAGGCAGCTGCGACTTTCTTGGCTCCACCGTGGCTTCCCTCAGAGACACTGGCGGTCACCACACCCCTCTGACTTTCAGGTATGACTATATAATCCCACTAAAACACTAGTAACACAATAATCGGTTAAGGGATTTTCCAGAATTATCCTAGTAAATGTGTCTAATAACATCTAAATCGCTCCCACTGCCCTTGTCTTTTTTTTCTTTCTTCTAGTCGTTCACTCTCACTATCCTCATCCACAAATCTTTCATCCTCGCTCAAATTAAAGGGGAAATTGTTGCTTTCTCGGTTTGAATCGCTCTAGCTGCTGGTGGCTATGATTAAATAAATAAATAAATAAATGGGTTGTACTTGTATAGCGCTTTTCTACCTTCAAGGTACTCAAAGCGCTTTGACACTACTTCCACATTTACCCATTCACACACACATTCACACACTGATGGAGGGAGCTGCCATGCAAGGCACTAACCAGCACCCATCAGGAGCAAGGGTGAAGTGTCTTGCTCAGGACACAACGGACGTGACGGAGATGGTACTAGGTGGGGATTGAACCAAGGACCCTCGGGTTGCGCACGGCCACTCTTCCACTGCGCCACGCCGTCCCTACATCCAGAATATATTTCTCCCATTAAAAACAAAACAGTCCATTGACTTAAAAAACTGATTGTAAACTATGTGAGTATGTGAGGAGCCCTACAACCCGTGACGTCACGCGCACATCGTCCGCTACTTCCGGTACAGGCAAGACTTTTTTATTAGCGACCAAAAGTTGCGAACTTTATCATGGATGTTCTCTACTAAATCCTTTCAGCAAAAATATGGCAAAATCGCGAAATGATCAAGTATGACACATAGAATGGACCTGCTATCCCCGTTTAAAGGCCTACTGAAATGAGATTTTCTTATTTAAACGGGGATAGCAGGTCCATTTCGGAATATTGTCATATTTTTGCTGAACGGATTTAGTAGAGAACATCCACGATAAAGTTCGTAACTTTCGGTGCTAAGAGAAAAGCCCTGCCTTTACCGGAAGTAGCAGACGATGACGTCACAAGTGTGGGGGCTCCTCAAATATTCACATTGTTTATAATGGGAGCCTCCAACAAAAACAGCTATTCGGACCGTGAAAACAACAATTTCCCCATTAATTTGAGCGAGGATGAAAGATTTGTGTTTGAGGGTATTGATAGCGACGGACTATAAAAAAAATTAAAATAAAGAAAAAACGAGTTAAAAAAAACGTGATTACATTGGGACGGATTCCGATGTTTTTAAACACATTTACTAGGATAATTCTGGGAAATCCCTTATCTTTCTATTGTGTTGCTAGTGTTTTAGTGAGTTTAATAGTACCTGATAGTCGGAGGTGTACGTCCATGGGTGTGTTGACGCCAGTGTCTCAGGGGAATCGACGGCAGCTGTACGGACGGCACAAGCTCAGCTGATATTCGGTAAGTGGCGACTTTTTAATCACAATTTTCTCACCGAAACCTGCTGGTTGACATTCGGTTGGGATTCATGTTGGCTTGACCGCGCTGTGATCCATAGGAAAGTTTCAGCTCTGGGAATTTTAAACAAGGAATCACCGTGTGTTTGTGTGGCTAAAGGGTAAAGCTTCCCAACTCCATCTTTCCACTTTGACTTCTCCAATATTAACTGAACAAATTGCAAAAGATTCAGCAACAAAGATGTCCAAAATACTGTGTAATTATGCGGTTAAAGGAGAACATTATCGCAATTTCAAAAGGGTTAAAAACAATAAAAATCAGTTTCCAGTGGCTTGTTGTATTTTTAGAAGTTTTTTTCAAAATTTTACCGGTCTCGGAATATCCCTAAATAAAGCTTTAAAGTGCCTTATTTTTGCTCTCTGCGAAGACACTGGCCATTTCCCTGTGACGTCACACAGTGCTGCCAATGTAAACAAACAATGGGAATACCACAGCAAGATATAGTGACATTAGCTCGGATTCAAACTCGGATTTCAGCGACTTAAGCGATTCAACAGATTACGCATGTATTGAAACAGATGGTTGGAGTATGAAGGTATTGAAGAAAAAACTGAAGCTATTGAGCGAATAGCTATTGACGCTATTCATAGCCATAGCATGGCCGAATAGCTGCGTTAGCATCGCCGGTAAAATGTGCGGACCAAACGATCAGGACTTTCGCATCTTTTGACACTGGAGCAACTTAAATCCGTCGATTGGTAAGTGGTTTTTTTTTTTGCATTAAATGTGGGTGGAAGGAAACGTAATATAGTTGCAAATGCATCTGCAGGTTATCCATACATCTCTGTGCCAAGTCTGCGTTAACATCGCCGGTAAAATGTGGAGACACTCTGGCACATTCAATGGGGGTCTGGCGGCAGACACTTTGGCATCTTGGGGCCAGTGGTGCAACTTGAATCCCTCCCTGTTAGTGTTGTTACACCCTCCGACAACACACCGTCGAGGCATGATGTCTCCAAGGTTCAAAAATAGTCCAAAAAACGGAAAATAACAGAGGTGAGACCCGGTGTTTGTAATGTGTTGAAAATGAAAATGGTGGGTGTGTTACCTCGGCGACGTCACATTCTGACGTCATCGCCTCCAGCGCGACAAACAGAAAGGCGTTTAATTCGCCAAAATTCACCCATTTAGAATTCGGAAATCGGTTAAAAAAATAGATGGTCTTTTTTCTGCAACATCAAGGTATATATTGACGCTTACTTTAAAGCAGACGACATTTAAATGTGTATGTGCGTAGTGCTAATACTTCCTAAAAACGCGCGACATCTTGCGTACACGTCATCATTACGCAACGTTTTCAAGACGAAACTCCCAGGAAATTTAAAATTGCAATTTAGTAAACTAAAAAGGCCGTATTGGCATGTGTTGCAATGTTAATATTTCATCATTGATATATAAACTATCAGACTGCGTGGTCGCTAGTAGTGGCTTTCAGTAGGCCTTTAAATAAGTTGAAACACTTATTGGGGTGTTACCATTTAGTGGTTAATTGTATGGAAGATGTACTGTACTGTGCAATCTACTAATACAAGTTTCAATCAATCAATCAATACCCTCCTGAAAGTTGTCTTCCCGATTTTGGGACTTTGTTTAATTTCAGGCACATTTTTATCATAAACTATCTGTTATTAAAACATATCATACCAAACCACCACCGAAGGAATTCAATACAACTGTTTTTTTTTAGAAAAACAAGAAGATAAGAACTAGAAATAAATATAAATATTTAAAGAGGCTCAGATGTTTGTAACTTAGACTTACTTATTTTTATTGTCATTCAAATTTGAACTTTACAGTATAAGAAAAAGACTACCGGCTAGCTTACTTTACTATTAGTGTTTGAACAAAGCATACATTTGTTATTTCTTGTTCTTTATTATATTTCACATCATTTTATATTTTGCTCTTCCACTTTCTTCATTTGACTTTTGCATTCTTTCATCTCCTCTGATGTGAACTCCACTGCCTTCTTCAAGCTAACAATCATGGCGGCTCTTTCTTTACATTCTTCAACAAAGTCGGCTAATTTCGATTTTAAGGGCTTGAAACTCAAACAGCTTTCAAATGACAAAACGTCAAGTCACTCACCTTCATCTTCCGTCTTTATCTCCGTTGGTGATTTGCTGGAATGTTCTCTTTGACATGACGTCGCCATCTTAGCATAGCAGTAGTCGTCCATCTTCTATCACGTCTTCAATCTTCACTTCAGATATCGCTCCAAACTCAATGCACGTTTCGTGGCTTTGGGAAACACGACTTGAGATAAGTGTTGCTATATTTGCTGTCAATCATATGACTTTAAGATCGCCAATTCCAAAATTCTCTGAACGACCTCGTCTTTTTGCTTGGCTTCAAGTACATTTGCGCATGCGCTAGAAGCCCGCTACTTCCGTTTCCTACTCCACAGCAGTTTTTTTTTCTTTTTTCAAAATAAAGGCAATTTAATCTTGTTTTAAAGAGATGGTGGCAACAGTATCTAACATCAAAATATTGACTACTACTCTTTGAAGATAAAGAAAATAAATATATAAAAGAACCTGCACAGACAGCAGGGTTTTTGTTTTGTTTTTCAAAATAAAGGCAATTTAATCTTGTTTTAAAACAATGGTTGGCAAATGTATCTATCATCAAATAATCGACAACTACTCTTTGAAAATAAAATATGTATAATACAAGCACGTGCACGGACTTTTTCGATGGCTGTTGTTCAAACCAGAAAAAGGGCATACATTGAAGAAAAAAATCCTACATTTTAAAGGGGAACATTATAACAATTTCAGAAGGGTTAAAACCAATAAAAATCAGTTCCCAGTGGATTATTTTATTCCTTGAAGTTTTTTTCAAAATGTTACCCAACATGGAATATCCCGAAAAAAGGCTTTAAAGTGGCTGATTTTCGCTATCTGTAAATTCATCCCATCCATCCATTTTCTACCGCTTATTCCCTTTTGGGGTCGCGGGGGGGCGCTGGCGCCTATCTCAGCTACAATCGGACGGAAGGCGGGGTACACCCTGGACAAGTCGCCACCTCATCGCAGGGCCAACACAGATAGACAGACAACATTCACACTCACATTCACACACTAGGGACCATTTAGTGTTGCCAATCAACCTATCCCCAGGTGCATGTCTTTGGAGGTGGGAGGGGCCTATCCCCAGGTGCATATCTTTGGAGGTGGGAGGAAGCCGGAGTACCCGGAGGGAACCCACGCATTCACGGGGAGAACATGCAAACTCCACACAGAAAGATCCCGAGCCTGGATTTGAACCCAGGACTGCAGGAACTTCGTATTGTGCGGCAGACGCACTAACCCCTCTGCCACCGTGATGCCAATACAAACAAAGATGGCGGATAGAACAGCAAGATGTAGCGACATTAGCTCGGTTTCAGACTTGGATTTCAGCGACTTAAGCGATTCAACAGATTACGAATGTATTGAAACGGATGGTCAGAAAGTGGAGGCAGATACCGAAAACAAAATTGAAGAAGAAACTGAAGCTATTCGGTGATCGCCTTTTAACCAATGATTGCATCTTTTGACCACTGGAGCAACTTAAATCTGTTGATTAGTAAGTGTTTGTTTGGCATTAAATGTGGGTGGAGGGAAAGGCTGGATGCAAATATAGCTACAAATGTACATACAGCTAGCCTATATAAAATGTTAGCATTGATTAGCTGGCAGTCATGCCGTGACCAAATATGTCTGATTAGCACATAAGTCAATAACATCAACAAAACTTACCTTTGTGATTTCGTTGACTTCATCGTTGGAAATGCATCTGCTTTCAGTGTCGCAGGATATCCACACATTCTTGCCATTTCTGCCATGTTAGCATCGATTAACATGCCATGCTAATCGATGCACACTCCACGTAAGACAACTTGAATCCCTCCCTGTTAGTGTTGTTACACCCTCCGACAACACACCGACGAGGCATGATGTCTCCAAGGTACGGAAAACAGTCGAAAAAACGGAAAATAACAGAGCTGATTTGACTTGGTGTGTGTAATGTGTTTGAGAAAATGGCGGATTGCTTCATGTTGAGACGTCACGGGTGAAAGGTCGTCGCTCCGACAGCGAACAATTGAAAGGTGTTTAAATCGCGAAATGTGACGTCGCCGAGGTAACACACCCACCATTTTCATTTTCAACACATTACAAACACCGGGTCTCAGCTCTGTTATTTTCCGTTTTTTGACCATTTTTTGGAACCTTGGAGACATCATGCCTCGTCGGTGTGTTGTCGGAGGGTGTAACAACACTAACAGGGAGGGATTCAAGTTGCACCACTGGCCCGAAGATGCCAAAGTGTCATGGAACTGCAGACATAGAACAGAGATGTATGGATAACCTGTAGATGCATTTGCAACTATATTACGTTTCCTTCCACCCACATTTAATGCGAAAAAAACACTTACCAATCGACGGATTTAAGTTGCTCCAGTGTCAAAAGATGCGAAAGTCCTGATTGTTTGGTCCGCACATTTTACCGGCGATGCTAACGCAGCTATTCGCTATGAATAGCGTCAATAGCTATTCGCTCAATAGCTTCAGTTTCTTCTTCAATATTTTCATACTCCAACCATCTGTTTCAATACATGCGTAATCTGTTGAATCGCTTCAGTCGCTGAAATCCGAGTTTGAATCCGAGCTAATGTCACTATATCTTGCTGTGGTATTCCCATTGTTTGTTTACATTGGCAGCACTGTGTGACGTCACAGGGAAATGGCCAGTGTCTTCGCAGAGAGCCGAAAATAAGGCACTTTAAAGCTTTATTTAGGGATATTCCGAGACCGGTAAAATTTTGAAAAAAACTTCAAATAATACAAGAAGCCACTGGGAACTGATTTTTATTGTTTTTAACCCTTTTGAAATTGTGATAATGTTCCCCTTTAAAAACCTTTAGAAGGTCAAATCATTTCTCTGAATAAAGAAAAAAAAGCCCTAGAATAGAATAGAATAGAAAGTACCGTATTGTTCCCTGGGGGAAATTCAGCACCACAGTTCGCTCACAATAGCCAATAATAATAATAAATAATATATGACATTTATTAAATATATAATATATGAATAATATAAATATATTCTACATTTAAGTGCAGTCAAGGAACATATGCATTATACAGTCTGATGGCTGTCGGTATGAAGGACCTCCTGTGTCATTCCGTGTTACATTTTGGGAGTCTGAGCCTTCCACTGAACGTGCTCATTCTCTCTGCAAAGTCCGAGTGTAGTAGGTGGGAGGTGTTGTCCATAATGGCTAGGAGTTTTGCTGGACTTCTCCTCTGTGACACCACCGCCCGAGAGTCTAGCTCCACTCCCACCACGTTACTGGCCTTCTCTACCAACTTGTCCAGTCTGTTTGCATCCCTCACCCACGGCATTCAAGAAAGCGCTCGCCACCACCGTTTCGTAGAACATCTTCAACATCTTTGTACAGACGTTGAAGGATCCTAGCCTCCTGAGGAAGTAGAGGCGGCTCTGTCCCTTCTTCTAGAGGGCCTCAGCGTGTTCCGACCCATTCAACTTGTTGTCCATGTGTACTCCGAGGTATTTATTATCCTCAACCATGTCCACATCGACCCTCCTGATGGAAACAGGGGTCGCCAGAGTACTCCTCCTCCTTCCCAGGTCCACAACCAGCTCCTTGGTCTTCGTCACATTGAGCTGGAAGTGGTTCTTTCCACACCATGTGACAAAGTCCTCCACCAGTGTCCTGTATTCCTCATCATCACCATCGTCAATACACCCCACTATTGCAGAGTCATCAGAACAAGTCAGTAGGAGCTGCGGAAGAGCGATTGTCAGCCTGACATTGATGTGTCTCTGAGAACTGAACACATTTTTATAACTTATAACAAAATGTGTTTATACAGTAACCTGCTCACATGAGTCAGATTACAGCAGGGCTGTCAAACTCATTTTAGCTCACTTCAGATTGTTTTCTTTATTTTATTTCGGCCCGAAATAGAACGAGCACATTCTGAAAATGTACATATCACAAATAATCCTCTTGACAAAACACTTCGTTAGTTAAACATTTACAGGAAGAAAAAAAGGTACATTTTTACAGACACCTTGAAGAACACAATTAATCTAATTAATTGTGCTTTAATTAATTAATTAAAGGTACTAAACTTTAAGTCAAAACCCATGGAGAAAACCACAACAAAAATGAATAGAAACTATTCTATGTATCAACTACCTCATTTGTCATTTCCACATATTAATCCTGTGCTAACTCAACAAACCATACACACTGAGGTAGAAACTATTCAAGGGTGTTGAGTTACTTCCTGTCTTCTAGACATAATGTGTATTGATAGAAAAATAAAAGCAGTGCAATGTGTGAACAATTTCAACAAAGCACGAATAAAAAGTTGAAAGACTGACAGTATTGCAGTAAATCACACACTGTTCACTTTCTTTACATTTGCACAGAAGACAATCATTTTCACAGAACTATATCAGTGTGCAGTGTCTCATGCTGCATTTGAAGTGGGGTTACTGATTGATTATTTTACTCCTCTTTTACGTTGGCTGGAGGGGGAGGAGTCACAGCCCCGCTTTACTGTGTACCTCTTGCTTGGTATACTTGCTATGCTATTTGCTTGCCTAACAGAATTGCTATTGCGACATCCAGTGGACACATTTAGAACAGCAGTTTCTTTCATTAAAAAATGCAGCTGAATTTTGCACTTCGCAAACTCAATTCGCGGGCCGGATTGAACCTGTTATGCCCGAATGTCGAGGGAGGTGGGGGTTGGGTTGTGGGAGTTGTGGGTTAATTGTTCATATGTCTCTGATTTGCACATCAATCAGTCTGAAAAATAAACGTTGGTAGTTAGATAAAAGTATGCCTCCAATAATCCAAGTTTGTATGAATACCTCCGATATTTGTGAAAGAAGCAGTGAGGAGGTCCTGGGTAGGGTGGATGTCGCCACATATGAGCAACATACCACAAACTAAACAGCTAAGTGCTTATTTCCCCTTGTGTGTTCTTGTGTGTTTTACTGCGGCTGCTTTATGTGTGAACCTTTTACAGCACACTGAACAACTAAATGGTTTTTCACCTGTGTGTGTTCTCATGTGTTCAGTCAAACGGTTCTTAATAGAAAAGTTTTCGCGACAAATCGAACAGTTAAATGGTTTTTCACCTATGTGTATTCTCATGTGTTTGGTTAAATTGCTCTTAGTAGAAAATGTTTTGCCACAAACTGAACAGTTAAATGTTTTTTCACCTGTGTGTGTTCTCATGTGTTTAGTCAAATTGGTATTTTGAGAAAAGCTTTTGCCACAAACTGAACAACTGAATGGTTTTTCACCAGTGTGTGTTCTCATGTGTTCAGTCAAATACCACTTAACAGAAAATCCTTTGGCACAAACTGTACAATTGAATGGTTTATCACCTGTGTGTGTTCTCATGTGTTGAATCAAAATGCTATTTTGAGAAAAATGTTTGCCACAGACTGAACACTTAAATGGTTTTTCACCTGTGTGTGTTCTCATGTGTTCAGTCAAACGGTTCTTAACAGAAAAGCTTTTGCCACAAACTGAACAATCAAATGGTTTTTCACCTGTGTGTGTTCTCTTGTGTTTAGTCAAATTGCTGTTTTGAGAAAAGCTTACGCCACAAACTGAACATTTAAATGTTTTTTCACCTGTGTGTGTACTCATGTGTTTAGTCAAATTGCTATTTTGAGAAAAGCTTTTGCCACAAATTGAACAACTAAATGGTTTTTCACCAGTGTGTGTTCTCATGTGTTCAGTCAAATTGCTATTTTGAGAAAATGGTTTGCCACAAACTGAACAACTAAATGGTTTTTCACCAGTGTGTGTTCTCATGTGTTCAGTCAAATACCACTTAACAGAAAATCTTTTGCCACAAACTGAACACTTAAATGTTTTTTCACCTGTGTGTGTTCTCATGTGTTTAGTCAAATTGCTATTTTGAGAATAGCTTTTGCCACAAACTGAAGAACTGAATGGTTTTTCACCTGTGTGTGTTCTCATGTGTCGATTTAAATTGCTCTTGTTAGCAAAACTTTCAGCACAAACTGAGCAGTTCAAACATGTTTTACCTCTCTTCTTTGTAGAGCATTCAAAGTGTTTGTTGTCAGTGTGAGTCCTCATATCACCTTCACAGTCTGTATCGCTGCTCAAAGGTTCTTCAACCTCGTCTTCAGCCTCACTATCTGATAGTGGAGCTAAGAGGTTGTCTACGTGTGGTTTCTCTTCATCATCTTCAGTCTTCACAGAGACAACAGTCAGTGGAAACTTGGTGTAATCAGCTTCCTCTCGTCCTAGAAGACACTCTGCCTCCTGAGTGATGCAGAGTTCCTCCTCTTCCTTTTTAATGCAGGGTGGTTGTGGAGTCTCCTGCTTCAAAGTGGAGCTCCCCCCTGACTGAGGGGAAACTTCTTCTGGATTACCCATCAGCTGCTGGACGTCTGCAAGACAAACACACACTTTCTTCTATGTACTGTATGTGTGTGTAGTAGTGTTGTACAGTATACTGCTATTAGATTCTGATTTACATTTCGACAGTCACATCAAATCCGTAACAAAATCGGCCTACTATCACCTCAAAAATGTAACAAGACTTAGAGGGCTCATGTCAGCTCAAGACTTAGAAAAACTTGTACATGCCTTTATTACCAATAGGTTAGACTATTGGTCTCGATGACTAATGACTAATGGTCTCCTTGCAGGTCTTCCCAAAAAAACTGTCAGGCGGCTACAGTTTGGTCAGAACGCTACTGCTAGCGTTCTAAAAAAGACCCAAAAATGTGAGCACATTACACCAATTGTTAAATCCTTACATTGGCTCTCTGTACATCAGAGAATTGATTTCAAAACCCTCCTGCTCACATATAAATCACGACATGGTCTGGGGCCGAAGTACATCACTGATATGCTCCCACTATATAAGCCCTCTAGATCACTGAGATCCTCTGAGACCAATCTGTTCGCGGTTCCCAGAGTAAACTCAAATCAATCATCATTCAGTCACTACGCAACAAATAGCTGGAATAAACTTCCTGAAAATATCAGATTTTTCCCAACTTTGACTAATTTTAAAACTAAACTGAAAACTTTTATGTTCACCTTACCTTTCAGCTAAATCTTTTAATCTTTTAACGTCCACACTGTTTTTATTTGTATTGTCTGCATTTTAATTTTTCTTTTATTTCACTTTGCTGTCTGTTAAGCACTTGTGTATGAAAAGTGCTATACAAATAAAGCTGCCTTGCCTTGCCTACTAATAAAGTATCAATTGAAATCCGTACCGTAGCACTTTTGAATAGTACCGGTACCGTTCTTTCATCTGAATGCCGCTGTGTGGCGGTGACTACAGAGCCGAGGCGCATGATGTTGAGTGTGTCAAAACGCACACACAAAGTGCATACAAGCAATAACATCGTGGAGAGGAAGAAAGGCAACAAAGGACAATTCTACTGGTTAATAAAGAGGGTGTGTGAAGTGCAATATGGAGGTATTTGGGCTTCTAAACTAACAATAAAGGTGACACTTTAAACAGGGAGCCGCCGCTCTGCAAGGGTTGCTTTACACCTTTCCTGTTTGTGGGCTCCCAGACCGTGGTCGAGGAGCGCAGGGGAGACCTTCCCTCCAGGGCCCATGTTTTGTCGGGGGTAACACTGGGTCCATAAAGCTCCGCTCTTTGATCGGAAGGACGAGGCCGTCGATTAGTTACAACTTGCTCACTTTATTTATTATTTCCACAGGGCACAAGCAGACATCCACCATGCTATTAACACTCCTGCACATGCTACCACTACCTCTCCTTACTCGCCCACTCACTTACAAAGGCTGTCCCTGGCAATGGAAGGCCTGGGTCGAGCTGTGGGATCACAGACTGTGGCCATTTCTGAACTAAATCACAAGATGGATGACATCATAGAGAGGCTTGCTGGATTGGAAAAAATTGGATTGAGAGCTGACATGGACGATTAGAGCAGACAGGCCATGAAAATGTCTGCTCGTTTGGAAAACAACATTCCTAATCCACGATCTGACTCCCTAGCATGGCCTTGGCGCTGCTCAAAAAGAAAAAAAAGGCTGTTGGGGAAACATCCCCGAAGGACACCTCAGCGAGGGACACTCTGACTATCCTCACTCCCCCCTCAACAACACCCGGGAGTTGAACTTTGCTTGCACTGCCTGCAAAGCGACTCTGGGCCTATAGACACAACAACTCCGTTCTTTGGTCAAAATGACACAGCCGTCAAATAGTTACAACCTGCAGCAACTAACCGATTAAATTGATTAAAATCGATTATAAAGATAGTTGGTGATTAATTAAATCACCAATTCGTTGGATCTATGCTATGTGCATGCGCTGCGGCTACGTCTAATGAGGTGAGAGTCAGCCAGCCAATCATGTGTCATGTGCAGATCACGTGACCACGCCGTCTCCTTTAAAGTTAAAGTAGCACTGATAGTCTCACACGCACACTAAGTGTGGCAAAATTGTTCTCTGCATTTGACTCATCACCCTTGATCTTCCCCTGGGAGGTTCCATTGCTTTATACAGGCATGTGATTTGAGCACATAAAATACTGGAAAGCATAGAAATGTAGTTTGTCTCTTTTATTCGATTTTTAATTGATTCATCTAAGTTATAATTAACACATTTATTGAGTATCAAATTAGTTGTTAGTTGCAACGCTATTGTTCACTTTATTATTTCCACAGGGCACAAGCGGACATCCACCATGCTATTAACACTCCTGCACATGATACCACTACCTCTCCTTACTCGCCCACTCACTTACTCACCACACATACTGCCACTCTTAAAGGGGAACATTATCAGCAGACCTATGTAAGCGTCAATATATACCTTGATGTTGCAGAAAAAAGACCATCTATTTTTTTAACCGATTTCCGAACTCTAAATGGGTGAATTTTGGCGAATTAAACGCCTTTTTGTTTATCGCGCTGGAGGCGATGACGTCAGAATGTGACGTCGCCGAGGTAACACACCCACCATTTTCATTTTCAACACATTACAAACACCGGGTCTCAGCTCTGTTATTTTCCGTTTTTTTGACTATTTTTTGGAACCTTGGAGACATCATGCCTCGTCGGTGTGTTGTCGGAGGGTGTAACAACACTAACAGGGAGGGATTCAAGTTGCACCACTGGCCCCAAGATGCCAAAGTGTCTGCCGCCAGACCCCCATTGAATGTGCCAGAGTGTCTCCACATTTAACCGGCGATGCTAAGGCAGAAATGGCACAGAGATGTATGGATAACCTGCAGATGCATTTGCAACGATAGTCAACGAAATCACAAAGGTGAGTTTTGTTGATGTTGACTGCCAGCTAATCGATGCTAACATGCTACGCTAATCGATGTTAACATGCTATTTACCGGCGGTGCTAAAGCAGACATGGCACAGAGATGTATGGATAACCTGCAGATGCATTTGCAACTATATTACGTTCACATATAATGCGAAAAAAACACTTACCAATCGACGGATTTAAGTTGCTCCAGTGTCAAAAGATGCGAAAGTCCTGATCGTTTGGTCCGCACATTTTACCGGCGATGCTAACGCAGCTATTCGGCCATGCTATGGCTATGAATAGCGTCAATAGCTATTCGCTCAATAGCTTCAGTTTCTTCTTCAATACTTTCATACTCCAGCCATCTGTTTCAATACATGCGTAATCAGTTGAATCGCTTAAGTCGCTGAAATCCGAGTTTGAATCCGAGCTAATGTCGCTATATCTTGCTGTGGTATTCCCATTGTTTGTTTACATTGGCAGCACTGTGTGACGTCACAGGGAAATGGCCAGTGTCTTCGCAGAGAGCGAAAATAAGGCACTTAAAAGCTTTATTTAGGGATATTCCGAGACCGGTAAAATTTTGAAAAAAACTTCAAAAAATACAACAAGCCACTGGGAACTGATTTTTATTGTTTTTAACCCTTTTGAAATTGTGATAATGTTCCCCTTTAAAGCAACCGCTACAATGTAAGATGTTCTGTTTAAAATAAAGCCAATATTGACCATTTTTGTTGTGCCATGTATTTGTAAAAGTATCTATACATTTAGTACCGGTACTAAATGATTGGTATCGGGACCACCCTAGTGTGTAGTGTTTCACGGCCATTCATTTAGTGCCTTGCCAGAAGGATGGATCAATGTTGACATGACTTGTCATAGACTCAGAAAAGTTCAGCTAGAATCACAGAAAGTAGAAAACATCTGCTTCCATGGACATTAGGATCCGAAAAGATAATATCTACTTCAAAGAAGTCTGTAGATAAGAAGTAGAGGACGTTTTTTTGATATTAAAAGCAATACATTTGATCCACTTTCTGTACAATTGCAATGATCATTGGAATGACTTTGTTTTCCACACAATTTGTGCAATAAATGATAACTTGCATCTAGTGTACAACATGTACTTTAAGCTGTTTTGTTTTTACATTTTTCAATGACTTTATAAAATGGCAGTAAAACTCAAGTACTGTGATACATAGTTTATCATGAAGTCCTCTCCAATACCACGTCTAGGGCTGGACAAGTGAAGTGAATTATATTTATATAGCGTTTTTCTCTAGTGACTCAAAGCGCTTTACATAGTGAAACCCAATATCTAAGTTACATTTAAAGCAGTGTGGGTGGCACTGGGAGCAGGTGGGTAAAGTGTCTTGCCCAAGGACACAACGGCATTGACTAGGATGGCGGAAGCGGGACTCGAACCTGCAACCCTCAAGTTGCTGGCACGGCCACTCTACCAACCGAGCTATACCGCCCAATTATGGCAAAACGTAATAATGACAATTATTTTGAGGGATTTTGGAATCACAATAAATAACACAATTATTTATTATTTTGAAAATGTAAAATTAATACCACCAAAACTAAATTTTAAATATAATCTAAAAGATCACCCAGATATACATTAGTAACAAATAAATAACACGTAAAAAAACAAACATAGTAACAATGAATTAAAATGATTATAGCATGTTTTTCCCAGCTCTTGACTAACAGTCTATTTTCTCTCTTTGTAGCGTTTGATGGACGCTACGTCACTACATGGGGCGGAAAATAGCCAAGCTACAGGAATCACTACGGGTTCAAAAAGGAGCGAGGCTAACGCCACGCTACTGGGAACTGTAGTTAAGCTACATAGCGTCGCTACTTGTTGTGTACTGATTCTAACTCATAAATAAAGGCTAATAAAAGTCAGCTAACAATGCAGGTAACGGGGACGCACTTTATTTCCCCTATAAAAAACTCTAAAAAATATCCAAAAACTTCCAGCAACGTTTTATATACACACTGTAAGTATATATGTAGTGTAATAACAGGCACATTCATAATAACATGTAATATTTATGTCATTTCATCATTTTAGGCAAAACGGTGATGCATTATTTTCACAGACGCATCACAACGCTCACTATTTCCTTCAACAACACCACCAACTATTACTAATAAAGGCAGACTTCATGAGTTCCATCAAATAATACTTTGGGGACAAATTATGATCCAGAACCTTATATTTTTGAGCCTGAATATAAGGAGGATGAGCTACGAGTTTTAGGAGCCGAGTGATAAGCAGATCGAGCAATTAGCTCTATTGCTAAGTGCTAGAGAAAAAAAAAAAAGTATATACCATCCAATCTCGATTGATATCACTTTTTATTTGAATTGGACGGATTGTCCCGTGCAGGATAACAGCGAGTACAGTTGCATCCCTACTATTTACTAGCACAGTATCTTGTAACAGACATTTCCGCCATGTTTGATGGAGGTAATATATGCTCACGGCTGACAACTGTTAGGCGGTTTAGCTCGGCTGGTAGAGTGGCCATGCCAGCAACTTGAGGGTTGCTGGTTCGATTCCCGCTTCCGCCATCCTTGCCGTTGTGTCCTTGGGCAAGACACTTTACCCACCTGCTTTCAGGGCTACCCACACTGGTTTGAATGTACTCAGATATTGGGTTTCACTATGTAAAGCGCTTTGAGTCACTAGAGAAAAAGAGCTGTATAAATATAATTCATTTCACATCATATTAAGTATATGCTACTGTTGGACGTTTCGGACTAACGGTGTGAGTTTTCCTTGCCCTCATGTGGGCCTACCGAGGATGTCGTAGTGGTTTGTGTTGTGGTTTGTGCAGCCCTTTGAGACACTAGTGATTTAGGGCTATATAAATGAACATTGATTGATTTATATCTATAATGGTTTTACTTGAGGTGTAACGGTACAGGTAACCCACGCTTTGGTCCGTAGCTGGTTTTAGGACCACGATTTTCCTTCTTTTCTGTACATTTTGTACCTTTGTTTGCTTGTCATCACAAACATTCTGCAGGAGACAAAGTATCAGCGGTGTACTGAATACTATAACATTTGTATTTCAGTTTAAAATTACCAAACAATATTTTAAAAGTTTAATGATTATTTCAGGGACAAAATGGTTTTAACCACAAACTCAAAAATGAGAGAAAAAATGGGTCTGCAGAGTTTTTTTTAGTCCATGTTGTATCAGAGGATGAGAAACTTTGCAAACACAAACAAAAAGTCTGATCGAAAAATATTAAAACGCAGGATCACGGTCAATAAAGTCGTATTCACGAAGGATTATAGCAAGTATCGTTGCTTGCCTACTGTTTACTACTGCGGTAACTTCTAACAGACATTTCCGCCATTTTGGATCGAGGTTCGTTGTTTACATTGTTCAACAAAGTCGACTAATTTCTATTTTTAGGGCTTTGAAATCGAATAACTTTAAAATTAAGGAATGCAACACACTCACCTTCATCTTCGCTTTTCAGATTGTTCTCCGTTGGTGGCGCTGATTCTCTTTCACTTTCTCTTTGACATGACGTCGCCATCTTAGCATAGCAGTAGTCGTCCATCTTCTATCACGTCTTCAATCTTCACTTCAGCTAACACGCCGTCGCTCCACACTCAAAGTCCGTGTGGTGGGCTTAAGAAAAGGTGAATAGTTGAGGTATTGGAAGCTCTTTTTGAATCTATAAGATCGTAAATGTGAAACTTCTACAGAAAGCCACGTCGCTTAGTCCGCCATCTTTGACTTGGACAGTGGTCGATGTGTTTGCGCATGCGCCAGAAATGTGCAACTTCCGGTCAACAACTGCACTTTAAAAAATAAAATACCTTTTAAATAACTAGCGGCCCTTTTTTCATCTTTTCTTACATTTATTACTCATAATTGAAGTGCTCCTTATCGCCAAAACTGTTTTGATATCAAAATATTTTGGAGATAGAAATTCAACAAAAATGGACAAAGTTGTATCCTGTCTTTTAGTGGGTTCAAGCAAACGGCAAGTTGTTTGACAAAGTAAGTCTTGTGAAAGTGTGAAAGTCACACTACCCCAGTATACATTTTCAACATTACAACATTTCACCCTTTTGACGTTTTTCTCCTCTTGACTTTTATCAGTAATATCCTCATTGAAGGATGACTTGCAGAGGTGGGTAGTAACGCGCTACATTTACTCCGTTACATCTACTTGAGTAACTTTTGGGATACATTGTACTTCTAAGAGTAGTTTAATGCAACATGGTTTTACTTTTACTTGAGTATATTTATAGAGAAAAAACGCTACTTTTACTCTGCTCCATTTATCTACATTCAGCTCGCTACCGATTTTTATCGATCTGTTAAAGTACGCTTTGTTTGTTTTGGTTTGTCAGACAGACCTTCAAAGTAGGATCTATCACATCAATCAATCAATCAATGTTTACTTATATAGCCCTAAATCACTAGTGTCTCAAAGGGCTGCACAAACCACCACGACATCCTCGGTAGGCCCACATTAGGGCAAGGAAAACTCACACCCAGTGGGACATCGGTGACAATAATGACTATGAGAACCTTGGAGAGGAGGAAAGCAATGGATGTCGAGCGGGTCTAACATGATACTGTGAAAGTTCAATCCATAATGGATCCAACACAGTCGCGAGAGTCCAGTCCAAAGCGGATCCAACACAGCAGCGAGAGTCCCGTTCACAGCGGAGCCAGCAGGAAACCATCCCAAGCGGAGGCGGATCAGCATCGCAGAGATGTCCCCAGCCGATACACAGGCAAGCAGTACATGGCCACCGGATCGGACCGGACCCCCTCCACAAGGGAGATGCCTGCGTTTCATCAATCAAATGCAGTCACTGGTGACGTTTGACTCCGTTTCACCAATCAAATGCAGTCACTGGTGACGTTTGACTCCGTTTCACCAATCAAATGCAGTCACTGGTGACGTTTGACTCCGTTTCACCAATCAAACAGAGCAAGGCAGTCACTTTATTAACTTACCACTTTTTTTTTTTTTACAAACCTTTATTTATAAATTTTAACATTTACAAAGAGTTGAAAATAATAATCAAAGTAAGTACAAAAACAGTACAAAATAGTATAAAAACCATACAAAACAGAGCCGGGGAGGTTGTAAAATCAAAGTAACAAAAATAGAATGCAAAAAATATATCAGGACTTTCGCATCTTTTGACACTGGAGCAACTTAAATCCTTCGATTGGTAAGTGTTTGTTTCACATTAAATGTGGGTGGAAGGAAACGTAATATAGTTGCAAATGCATCTGCAGGTTATCCATACATCTCTGTGCCATGTCTGCTTTAGCACCGCCGGTAAATAGCATGTTAGCATCGATTAGCGTAGCGCATCGATTAGTGTAGCATGCTAGCATTGATTAGGTGGCAGTCAACATCAACAAAACTCACCTTTGTGATTTCGTTGACTATCGTTGCAAATGCATCTGCAGGTTATCCATACATCTCTGTGCCATGTCTGCTTTAGCATCGCCGGTAAATAGCATGTTAGCATCGATTAGCGTAGCGCATCGATTAGTGTAGCATGCTAGCATTGATTAGGTGGCAGTCAACATCAACAAAACTCACCTTTGTGATTTCGTTGACTATCGTTGCAAATGCATCTGCAGGTTATCCATACATCTCTGTGTCATGTCTGTCATCGCCGGTCAAATGTGGAGACACACTGGCACATTCAATGGGGGTCTGGCGGCAGACACTTTGGCATCTTGGGGCCAGTGGTGCAACTTGAATCCCTCCCTGTTAGTGTTGTTACACCCTCCGACAACACACCGACGAGGCATGATGTCTCCAAGGTTCCAAAAAATAGTCAAAAAAACGGAAAATAACAGAGCTGAGACCCGGTGTTTGTAATGTGTTGAAAATGAAAATGGTGGGTGTGTTACCTCGGCGACGTCACATTCTGACATCATCGCCTCCAGCGCGATAAACAGAAAGGCGTTTAATTCGCCAAAATTCACCCATTTAGAGTTCGGAAATCGGTTAAAAAAATAGATGGTCTTTTTTCTGCACCAACAAGGTATATATTGACGCTTACATAGGTCTGCTGATAATGTTCCCCTTTAAACCAGCGCTACCAGAGATCCAGTGCCAGGACGTAGCGACTTGTACATCGTCTCAAGCTCCCTCGTTGCCTTTTTCAAAGCCTGATCTCTGTTTTCCCTGCGTTATTGTCGTGTCCTTCCTCGCAGTTCCTTGTGTGCGTCCCTGAGTCAAACTTTGTGTCTTGTGATCCTGGATCTTCCCTGTCTTCCTCGTGCTTTATACTAACTCACCCTGGAACAAACTATTTGCTTGCCTAACAGAATTGATATTGCGACATCAAGTGGACACATTTAGAACAGCAGTTTCACTTTTTTTACTCTTTGCAAACTAATCTAACAGGCCGGATTGAACCTGTTAGGCCTGAATGTTGAGGGAGGTGGGGGTTGGGTTGTGGGTGTTCATTGTTCATATGTCTCTGATTTGCACATCAATCAGTCTTACGAGTAAACATTGGCACTTTTTTTATGAGATTGATTGATTGATTGAGAAGTTTATTGACATCTTAAAGAATTGAATCCATGTAATGCTTTAATAAGCCAAATGGCTTGTTTCCATTGTGGGAACAGTTACCCAGCATCACTTATGCGGCAACTTCAGTTTTGATACATCTCAACTTTGCAGTGAAAAAGGGTGTAGTGCAGGTTTTTGAGCGTGCACAAACTTGACACATGAGGCCCCAGGTCTCTGGACTGAAGAAGGAGTAACCAAGCACTTGAAGCATCATCTATCTTACTGTTCAGGAAGGTTTCAGATACAGAGAAGACATGGGGTCATGAGTGGATAAGATTATGCTTCAAATAATCCAAGTTTGTATAAATACTTCAGATATTTGTGAAAGAAGCAGTGAGGAGGTCCTGGGTAGGGTGGATGTCGCCACAAACATCCACAAACTGAACACTTCAATGTTCTTTCTCCTGTGTGTGTTCTCATGTGTTGAGTCAAATGGCTATTTTGAGAAAAGCTATTGCCACAAACGCAACAAATAAATGTTATTTCACCTGTGTGTGTTCTGTGTTGACTCAAATTGCTACTTATAGAAAAGCTTTGGCCACAAACTGAACAATTAAATGTTTTTTCTCCTGTTTGTGTTCTCATGTGTTTAGTCAAAATGCTATTTCGAGAAAAGCTTTTGCCACAAACGCAACAATTAATTGTTTTTTCTCCTGTGTGTTCTCATGTGTGGAGTCAAAGAGCTTTTTTGAGAAAATCTTTTGCCACAAACTGAACAATTAAATGTTTTTTCTCCTGTATGTGTTCTCATGTGTTCAGTCAAATTGCCATTTCGAGAAAAGTTTTTGCCACACACTGAACAATTAAACGGTTTTTCCCCTGTGTGTGTTTTCATGTGTTCAGTCAAATGGCTATTTTGAGAAAAGTTTTTCCCACAAACTGAACACTTAAATGTTCTTACTCCTGTGTGTGTTCTCATGTGTTGACTCAAATTGCTACTTAGAGAAAAGCTTTTGCCACAAACTGAACAATTAAATGGTTTTTCTCCTGTGTGTATTCTCATGTGTTCCGTCAAATGGCTATTTCGAGAAAAGCTTTTGCCACAAACTGAACAATTAAATGGTTTTTCTCCTGTGTGTGTTCTCATGTGTTCAGTCAAATGGCTTTTTTGAGTAAAACTTTGACCACAAACTGAGCAGCTCAAACACGTTTTACGTCTCTTCTTTGCAGAGCATTCAGAGCGTTTGTTGTCAGTGTGAGTCCTCATATCACCTTCACAGTCTGTATCGCTGCTCAAAGTTACTTCAACCTCATCTTCAGCCTCACTATCTGATAGTGGAGCTAAGAGGTTGTCTACTTGTGGTTTCTCTTCATCATCTTCAATCTTCACAGAGACAATAGTCAGTGGAAACTTGGTGTAATCAGCTTCCTCTCGTCCTAGAAGACACTCTCCCTCCTGAGTGATGCAGAGTTCCTCCTCTTCCTTTTTAATGCAGGGTGGTTGTGGAGTCTCCTGCTTCAAAGTGGAGCTCCCCCCTGCAAGACACAAACAACAAAAACACACTTTCGTCCATGTGTGTGTAGTAGGGTTGTACAGTATACTGCTACCAATAAATCATCCTGGTACTAATCAATTGAAATAAGTAGTATACCACCTTTGAAAAGTACGTGTACCGTTCTTTCATCTGAATGCTGCTGTGTGGCGGTGACTAGAGAGCCGAGGCGCATGATGTTGAGTGTGTCAAAACGCACACACAAAGTGCATACAAGCAATAACATCGTGGAGAGGAAGAAAGGCAACAAAGGACAATTCTACTGGTTAATAAAGAGGGTGTGTGAAGTGCAATATGGAGGTATTTGGGCTTCTAAACTAACAATAAAGGTGACACTTTAAACAGGGAGCTGCCGCTCTGCAAGGGTTGCTTTACACCAGGGGTCTCAAACTCAATTTACCTGGGGGCCACTGGATGCAGAAACTGGGTGAGGCTGGGCCGCCAGAAAATATTTCTTAAAAAATCTAACATGCACTTTTTAATGAATTCCCCTTCTATGAATGGCTTTGCCGCCCTAGCAACATACTTGCCAACCCTCAAGATTTTTCCAGGAGTCCCCTGAATTTCAGTGCACCTCCCGACAATCTACAGGTGCAACAATTTTCCCAAATTTGTCCCAATTTTCACCCGGCCGACCTTATTAAGGGCTGCCGTGACTGCACTGCCGTGACTGCACTGCCTTTAACGTCCTCTACAACAGTGGTTCTCAACCTTTTTTTCAGTGAGGTACCCCCCTGCGAACATTTTTTTAATTGAAGTACCCCCTAATCAGAGCAAAGCATTTTTGGTTGAAAAAAATGAGATAAAAAAGTAAAATACATGTCATTAGTGTCTGGTTTATTTAATTGCATAACATTGCAAAATATTACTCATTTGTAGTCGTCTTTCTAAAACTATTTGGAAAAAAAGAAAATAACTAAAAAACTTGTTGAAAAATAAACAAGTAATTCAATTATAAATAAATATTTCTACACATAGAAGTAATCATCAACTTAAAGTGCCCTTTTTGGGGATTGTAATAGAGATCTTTATTTTAAACATTTCTTAACAAAAAAGAAATCTTTAACATCAATATTTATGGAACATGCCCATAAATCTATCAGTCGACACTCAATATTGCATTGTTGCATTTCTTTTCACATTTTATGAACTTACATTCATATTTTGTTGAAGTATTATTCAATAAATGTATCTATTAAGTATTTATGAATCGCTGCTATTTTTTAGAACAATTTTAATAAATCTTACTTGACATACCTTCACGTACTCTCAATAAGAGGACTACTGCTCTACAACTTGTCATCGCGCTCGATTCTATATCACTCAACTAAAGTGACTGCTCAGTATTATGTTGTGTGAGACTTGTGCAGAACAACGTACGTGGCGGCAAGACGTACTTGTTCAACATTCACACAGGTCACACTGAGGGTGGCCGTATAAACAACTTTAACACTGTTACAAATATGCGCCACATTGGAACCCACACCAAAAAAGAATGACAAACACATTTTGGGAGAACATCCGCACCCTAACACAACTTAAACACAAGAGAACAAATACCCAGAAGACCTTGCAGCCCTAACTCTCCCGGGCTACAATATACAACACCTCAACCTACGCAAGTAGAAAAGGTAGGGGTGCGGGGGATTGGTGGTAGCAGGGGTGGGGGGTAGGGGGGGGGGGTATATTGTAGCCTGGAAGAGTTAGGGCTGCATGGGATTCTGGGAATTTGTTCTGTTGCGTTTATGTTGTATTACAGTGCGGATGTTCTCTTGAAATGTGTTTGTCTATCTTGTTTGGTGTGGGTTCACAGTCTGGCATATAATTGTAACAGTGTTAAAGTTGTTTATACAGCCACCCTCAGTGTGACCTGTATGCCTGTTGATCAAATATGTCTTGCAATGGCATTCGTGTATACTGCACAGTCAAATGAAACATATAACTAGGCTCGCACGCTGTCGGTACAGGGTGTAGAGGGCATTAAAGGCAGTGCCATTATGGCACCCCCTGGATATTTTTGAATGAGTAAAACTCGGCAGGGATTTCGAGAGAATGGATGCCCTGAAATTCATGGGACCAAAATTGGGGACGTTGGCAAGTATGACGCTGTCAAGCGCCGTTCATATTAAACTCGCGGGCTGCACCAACATTAAATTGTCTTATTAAAGTGCGGGCAGCAAAATAACGTCTCCCGGGCCATAATTGGCCCGGGGGCCACTTGTTTGCGACCCCTGCTTTACACCTTTCCTGTTTGTGGGCTCCCAGACCGTGGTCGAGGAGCGCAGGGTAGAGACGTTCCCTCCAGGGCCCATGTTTTGTCGGGGGTAACACTGGCCCCATTCCACCCCGGGCACAGCCACCTGGAACTACTACCCTCAGGCAGACGCTACAGGGTGCTAAAAGCGAGCACCAATAGACTAAAAAACAGCTTTTGCCCAAGAGCCATAGTAGCATTAAACAGGCACTGAGTGAGCACAATATGTCCATCATATCCTTATGTGTCATGCTCAATTTTTTTTCTTCTATTTTTTCAGACTACATTGTGCAATAATGTTATATGTATGTGTATATATATATATATATATTCATATGGATGCATATATGCATCTGTGTGGATATATATACACATACATGGATTCATCTCTCATCTCTATCTTTTTTTTACTATTTATACTACCATATTTCATATGCACCTTAGGAGGATCGGCTCCAATTTCGTTGTTCTTTGAACCTGTTCATTGCAATAATGACAAAAAAACTCTATTCTATTCTATTCTATTCTAAAGCTCTGCTGTTTGGTTGGAAGGAAGAGGCTGTCGATTAGTTACAACTTTCCCACTCGGGCTGCAACAACTAATTGATTAAAATCGATTATAAAATAAGTTGGCGATTAATTTAGTCATGGATTAGTTGGCTCAATGCTATGTGCAAGCGCTGCGGCTACGTCTCATGAGGTGGAAGTAAGCCTGCCAATGACGTGTCATGTGCAGCTCACGTGACCACGCCCTCTCCTTTAAAGTTAAAGTAGCAATGATAAACACACACACACACACACACACACACACACACACACACACAAACTCGGTGTGGCGAAATTATTCCTTGCATTTGACCCATCTCCGTTAATCATCCCCTTGGAGATGAGGGGAGCAGTGAGCAGCAGCGGTGGCCGCACTTCAATCAATCAATGTTTACTTATATAGCCCTAAATCACTAGTGTCTCAAAGGGCTGCACAAAGCACAACACAAACCACTACGACATCCTCGGTAGGCCCACATAAGGGCAAGGAAAACTCAAACCCAGTGGGACGTCGGTGACAATGATGACTATGAGAACCTTGGAGAGGAGGAAAGCAATGGATGTCGAGCGGGTCCAACATGATACTGTGAAAGTTCAATCCATAATGGATCAAACACATTCGCGAGAGTCCAGTCTAAAGCGGATCCAACACAGCAGCGAGAGTCCCGTTCACAGCGGAGCCAGCAGGAAACCATCCCAAGCGGAGGCGGATCAGCAGCGCAGAGGTGTCCCCAGCCGATACACAGGCGAGCAGTACATGGCCACCGGATCACTTGATGCCAAATATTAGCGCAGTTAAAACTGCCCAATTATCAGTCAACTAATGCAAGTGAAATGACTACATTTTGTAACAAATTCCTACCATTTGTGTTTTGTCTTTAATAAATGTGTTTTATCTGCTACATGGCTTGTCTGTGTACATTTATCCTTTGTTTAGTTTTTAGTACTTAATTACTACTTAACACTTGTATTTTGCTTAAAGCACAGACCAGGAGTTAATCATTCAATGTTTACTTATATAGCCCTAAATCACGAGTGTCTCAAAGGGCTGCACAAGCCACACCGACATCCTGTGGCAACCATAAAGTACGAATAATTGAATATAATGTCAGTGAAACTTTGCTCTATTCTAATCTACTCCTTGATTATAGCAGACTATATGTAATATGGAATATTGTAAATTGTTCTTTGAGTGCAACAAGAAAAGTTGAATGCCTTTGACTGTGAGTGTTTAATGTAGTGTTGTTGCGTTTGTAACGCAAAGACGAGAATGAGTGACTGCTGTAAGTCTCCTGACGGTCACTTAAAGGGGAACATTATCACAATTTCAAAAGGGTTAAAAACAATAAAAATCAGTTCCCAGTGGCTTGTTGTATTTTTTGAATTTTTTTTCAAAATTTTACCGGTCCCGAAATATCCCTAAATAAAGCTTCCATCCATTTTCTACCGCTTATTCCCTTTCGGGGTCGCGGGGGGCGCTGGCGCCTATCTCAGCTACAATCGGGCGGAAGGCAGGGTACACCCTGGACAAGTGGCCATCTCATCGCAGGGCCAACACAGATAGACAGACAACATTCACACTCACATTCACACACTAGGGACCATTTAGTGTTGCCAATCAACCTATCCCCAGGTGCATGTCTTTGGAGGTGGGAGGGGCCTATCCCCAGGTGCATGTCTTTGGAAGTGGGAGGGGCCTATCCCCAGGTGCATGTCTTTGGAAGTGGGAGCTTTAAAGTGCCTTATTTTCGCTATCTTCGAAACCACTATCCATTTCCCTGTGACGTCATACAGTGCTGCCAATACAAACAAACATGGCGGATACCACAGCACGATATAGCGACATTAGCTTGGATTCAGACTCGGATTTCAGCGGCTTAAGCGATTCAACAGATTACACATGTATTGAAACAGATGGTTGGAGTATGGAGGCAGATAGCGAAAACGAAATTGAAGAAGAAATTGAAGCTATTGAGTGAATAGCTATTGACGCTTTTCGGCCGTAGCGTGGGTGTACCCAATGAAATGGCCCATAGCATGGCTGCCTTATTAGCATCGCCGGTAAAATGTGCGGACCAAACGATCAAGGACTTTCGCATCTTGTGACACTGGAGCAACTTAAATCCGTCGATTGGTAAGTGTTTGTTTCGCATTAAATGTGGGTATCTAGTTTCAAATGTACATACAGCTAGCGTAAATAGCATGTTAGCATCGATTAGCGTAGCATATTAGCATCGATTAGCTGGCAGTCATGCCGTGACCAAATATGTCTGATTAGCACATAAGTCAACAACATCAACAAAACTCACCTTAGTGATTTCGTTGACTTAATCGTTGAAAATGCATCTGCAGGTTATCCATTCATCTCTGTGCCATGTCTGTCTTAGCATCGCCGGTAAAATGTGAAGACTGCCCTCCAAAATAGTTTCTCTCATTTTGAGGAAATAACATTAGACAAATTGTTACAACGTGTAAATGGAATAAAACAAACAACATGTTTATTTGACACACTTCCTGGGAAACTGATCAAGGAGCTCTTTGTATTATTAGGTCCATCAGTACTAAATATTATAATTTATCACTTTCCTCGGGCACTGTTCCCCTGGCATTCAAAAAAGCGGTTATTCATCCTCTTCTTAAAAGACCTAACCTCGATCCTGACCTCATGGTAAACTACCGACCAGTGTCTCACCTTCCCTTTATTTCAAAAATCCTCGAAAAAATTGTTGCGGAGCAGTTAAATGAACACTTAGCGTCTAACAATCTATGTGAAACCTTTCAATCCGGTTTCAGCGCAAATCACTCCACGGAAACAGCCCTCGCAAAAATGACTAATAATCTATTGCTAACGATGGATTCTGATGCGTCATCTATGTTGCTGCTCCTCAATCTTAGCGCTGCTTTCGATACTGTCGATCATAATATTTTATTAGAACGTATCAAAACACGAATTGGTATGTCAGACTTAGCCCTGTCTTGGTTTAACTCTTATCTTACTGACAGGATGCAGTGTGTCTCCCATAACAATGTGACCTCGGACTACATTAAGGTAACATGTGGAGTTCCCCAGGGTTCGGCCCTTGGCCCTGCACTCTTCAGCATCTACATGCTGCCACTAGGTGACATTATACGCAAATACGGTGTTAGCTTTCACTGTTATGCTGATGACACCCAACTCTACATGCCCCTAAAGCTGACCAACACGCCGGATTGTAGTCAGCTGGAAGCGTGTCTTAATGAAATTAAACAATGGATGTCCGCTAACTTTTTGCAACTCAACGCCAAAAAAACGGAAATGCTGATTATCGGTCCTGCCAGACACCGACCTCTATTTAATAATACAACTCTAACATTTGACAACCAAACAATTAAACAAGGCGACACGGTAAAGAATCTGGGTATTATCTTCGACCCAACTCTCTCCTTTGAGGCACACATTAAAAGCGTTATTAAAACGGCCTTCTTTCATCTCCGTAATATCGCTAAAATTCGCTCCATTTTGTCCACTAAAGACGCCGAGATCATTATCCATGCGTTTGTTACGTCTCGTCTCGATTACTGTAACGTATTATTTTCGGGTCTCCCCATGTCTAGCATTAAAAGATTACAGTTGGTACAAAATGCGGCTGCTGGACTTTTGACAAGAACAAGAAAGTTTGATCATATTACGCCTGTACTGTAGATACCTTTATATACATATATACATACATATATACCTATACTGTATATACCTTTATATACATATATACATACATATATACCTATACTGGCTCACCTGCACTGGCTTCCTGTGCACTTAAGATGTGACTTTAAGGTTTTACTACTTATGTATAATATACTACACGGTCTAGCTCCATCCTATCTTGCCGATTGTATTGTAACATATGTCCCGGCAAGAAATCTGCCTTCAAAGGACTCCGGCTTATTAGTGATTCCCAAAGCCCAAAAAAAGTCTGCGGGCTATAGAGCGTTTTCATTTCGGGCTCCAGTACTCTGGAATGCCCTCCCGGTAACAGTTCGAGATGCCACCTCAGTAGAAGCATTTAAGTCTCACCTTAAAACTCATTTGTATACTCTAGCCTTTAAATAGACTCCCTTTTTAGACCAGTTGATCTGCCGTTTCTTTTCTTTTACTCCTATGTCTCACTCTCCCTTGTGGAGGGGGTCCGGTCCGATCCGGTGGCCATGTACTGCTTGCCTGTGTATCGGCTGGGGACATCTCTGCGCTGCTGATCCGCCTCCGCTTGGGATGTTTTCCTGCTGGCTCCGCTGTGAACGGGACTCTCGCTGCTGTGTTGGATCCGCTTTGGACTGGACTCTTGCGACTGTGTTGGATCCATTATGGATGGAACTTTCACAGTATCATGACTCTCCAAGGTTCTCATAGTCATTATTGTCACCGACGTCCCACTGGGTGTGAGTTTTCCTTGCCCTTATGTGGGCCTACCGAGGATGTCGTAGTGGTTTGTGTAGCCCTTTGAGACACTAGTGATTTAGGGCTATATAAGTAAACATTGATTGATTGATTGATTAATTGATGGTACATTCAATGGGGGTCTGGCGGCAGATTTCTTGCCAGTGGTGCAACTTGAATCCCTCCCTGTTAGTGTTGTTACAACCTCCGACAACACACCGACGAGGCATGATGTCTCCAAGGTTCCAAAAAATAGTCGAAAAAATGGAAAATAACAGAGCTGAGACCCGGTGTTTGTAATGTGAAAATGAATATGGCTGGTGTGTTCTGACGTCATCGCTAAAAGACCGATAAACAGAAAGGCGTTTAATTTGCCAAAATTCACCCATTTAGAGTTCGGAAATCGGTTAAAAAAATACATGGGCTTTTTTCTGCAACATCAACGATTATATTGACGCTTGCATAGGTTTGGTGATAATGTTCCCCTTTAATGGTGCCGGTGTATACGATTGCCTTGTCTGGCTTTCTCTTCATTGTCTTGGCGGATGTGAAGTTAATGTCCTGTATGGTCTTGTACCCAACTTTCTTGACTGCCGATGGAAGTAGCCAGTAAGATTTTTCCTGTGTGACTGTGGTGTTGTCCCGCATCTTGACGCTCGCTTCAATGGCAAACAACAATGCAGAAACATGTGGACATATTTCGCCAGTGCCTGCCATACACGTACAGTGTCCTGATAAAACACGACCCGTCTTCTCTGATATGACCCATGGCACCAAACACGGATCAGTTGATCTCTGAGAGTGACCAACACCAGCGATGAGCACACATTTATCTTCCATTGTAGCATGGCCGGCTCTACGCAGGGGCAAGAGGGGGCAGAGCCCCCTTAAATAAATGTCTTGCCCCCTCAAATCAAAATTTGAGAAAGCAAATTTGAATAAACTCACAAAATTACTACATTACAAGTTGACAAAATTATCTGCACTAGCGGAAAAATCCGCCGAAAAAGGGACACACACGATATAGTAGTGTCGGCGTCCCTCTCATCCCTCCCTCCGCTGTGCGTGTATTCACCATTCCACAGGCTGTGCAGCAGACACACACCCACACACACCCCTCAGCCCTCAGTAAACATCCAATCACTGTCGCAGTATGAAAGTAAAAGAAAAGGAAAAGTTGTCTACATTTATCATATACTTGTTAGGATGGGGGTATTTGTGTAGTCTTATCCGTCATAAACACGTTTATCGTCGCGGACTTTCGTTTCTACGTAGTTCCTTTTTTTTTTTTTACAACTTGACGAGAGCAGTGACAGCGGAGGCTCTGAGCAGCAGTGGTTTGGAAGGCAGAGAGCCTCCACTGTCCCTGTAACAAGCTACAAGTCATTTATGATACTGTTAATGGGGGTAAAAATGAAACATATGGTATATATCCTGCTTAGCAGTCCTCCTCTGCTGTCCTCTGTTCAGAGCGGCGTCCCTAGCAACGGTCCGTTTTACTTAGCAACGGTCTGGCAATCTGCTGCTGGAATTCTTTTTCTTGTAATTCTACACAGTCAACCTTTAATGTTTCAATCTACATTTTGTAATAAACAAATTATAAGTTTCATTTGATACGACCAAGACACCTAAAAACAAAAACACAGCCGTTTTCATCAATTTACAAGCAAGTGGGCAACACACATACATTGGAGTGAATGAATTTTGTGCCCAGATGAGTGCCCATGTTTTTTTTTATAAATTAGTTTGAGATTCTTTTTTATCATTATTCATCAGACTACCTTTCAGTTTTGTAAATATTGACTGTAGTGTGTGAAGTCCTACTTTGGGTCAACATTTATTTGAGAGTTAGGCCATCCAGTTAGGATAAATGTTTTGTTGTTGGTGGATAAAATCTGGATGAAGGATGCTTTATTTTATTTGTTTATTTTTATTTTTCAGTTTCCCCCCCTGAGGGATTGCCACCTTATTGTGGTCAGGGGGTTTGCGTGCCTCAGTGACCATAAGAGCTATATCAGCAGGAGCTTAGTCTTCAGGTGGGACACCCAAGTTGGACAGGTCTGAAGGTAGAGGCCTGACAAAGTGCAATCCACTACTCCAGGTTGGGGTTGGACACATAGCTAAAGACCTATTTCAATGAGGAAAGCATCGTTACTATAAGCACAGAAAAAAAAAGTGCTGGTGCATGATGTGTACACATGATGCCCCCTTCACATTTCTGACTGCCCCCTCATATAAGCATGCCTAGAACCGCCCCTGCATTGTAGCCAGTTTCATTTCCTGTACCCATCCACACACAAAGTAATTGTACGCTTCGAGCGACTTGTAGCCCTTGAGCTCATCCAGAGTGTAGGCACTAACATTGTTCACCAAATAGTTGACGATGTCGGGGTAAGTTATATCAGGATAACATTTCCGTAGTCCATTCCTGCTTTCCCATCTCATACGGATCCTTCAATTTCTGTAAATACCTGGCTTTGCAAACCCCATCTAGCGTCTGTCTGTAGGGAACTTTTACGACTTCTTTCAAATAACCCGAAGTGGACGTCATTGTTGCTGCAAAAGTGTGGAAATATATTTAGAAAACTGCCGCAGACGAGTAAACAAAGTTTAGACACACAAGATGGCGGCTGCCTCGAAGGATTATGGATAATCGTCGCTAGCGGAAACCCATCAATAAAGGCGGATCCATGCAGGATTATACCAAGTACCGTTGCTTGCCTACTAGGGCTGCAAATCTTTGGGTGTCCCACGATTCGATTCAATATCGATTCTTGGGGTCGCGATTCGATTATATATTGATTTTTTCGATTCAACGCGAATCTCGATTCAAAAACCATATTTTTCCGATTCAAAAGGATTCTGTATTCATTCAATACATTTCAGCAGGATCTACCCCAGTCTGCTGACATGCTAGCAGAGTAGTAGATTTTGTTTAAAAAGCTTTTATAATTGTAAAGGACAATGTTTTATCAACTGATTGCAATAATGTAAATTTGTTTTAACTATTAAACGAACGAAAAATATGACTTATTTTATCTTTGTGAAAACATTGGACACAGTGTGTTGTCAAGCTTATGAGATGCCATGCAAGTGTAAGCCACTGTGACACTATTGTTCTTTTACTTTTATTTTTATAAATGCCTAATGATAATGTCAATGAGGGATTTTTAATCACTGCTATGCTGAAATTATAACTAATATTGATACTGTTGTTGATAATATTCATTTTTGTTTCACTACTTTTGGTTTGTTCTGTGTGGTGTTTGTGTCTCCTCTCAATTGCTCTGTTTATTGCAGTTCTGAGTGTTGCTGGCTCAGGTTTGGTTTTGGAATTGGATTGCATTGTTATGGTATTGTTGTGTATTGTTTTAATGGATTGATTAAAAAAAAAATCAATGAGAATCGATTTTGAATCGCACAACGTGAGAATCGCGATTCGTATTTCGAATCGATTTTCCCCCACACCCCTATTGCCTACTGTTTACTACTGCGGTAACTTCTAACAGACATTTCCGCCATTTTGGATCGAGGTTCTTCGTTTACATTGTTCAACAAAGTCGGCTAATTTCTATTTTTAGGGCTTGGAATTTTAAATAACTTTCAAATTAAGGAACGCAACACACTCACCTTCATCTTCGCTTTTCAGATTGTTCTCCGTTGATTCTCTTTCACTTTCTCTTTGACATGACGTCGCCATCTTAGCATAGCAGTAGTTGTCCATCTTCTATCACGTCTTCAATCTTCACTTCAGGTAACACGCCGTCGCTCCACACTCAAAGTCCGTGTGGTGGGCTTAAGAAAAGGCGAATAGTTGAGGTATTTGATGCTCTTTTTGAATCTATAAGATCGTAAATGTGAAACTTCTCCAGAAAGCCACGCCGCTTAGTCCGCCATCTTGGACTTTCCGCTTTACCGAGGTGTTTGCGCATGCGCCGGAAATGTGCAACTTCCGGTCGACAACTGCACTTTAAAAAATAAAATACCTTTTAAATAACTAGCGGCCCTTTTCATCTTTTCTTACATTTCTGGCTCATAATTGAAGTGCTCCTTATCGCGAGAACATTTTTGATATCAAAATACTTTGGAGATAGAAATTCAACAAAAATGGACAATGTTGTATTCTGTCTTTTAGTGGGTTCAAGCAAACGGCAAGTTGTTTGACAAAGTAAGTCTTGTGAAAGTGTGAAAGTCACACTACCCCAGTATACATTTTCAACATTATAGCATTTCACCCTTTGGGTGTTTTTTTCCTCTCGACTTTTATTAGTAATATGCTCCTGTGATTATTTCAACCTTAAATTAGGTGAGTGGGACTGGTCCCGGGCTTCACGGTGGCAGAGGGGTTAGTGCGTCTGCCTCACAATACGAAGGTCCTGCAGTCCTGGGTTCAATCCAATCCGTGTGGAGTTTGCATGTCCTCCCTGTGAATGCGTTGGTTCCCTCCGGGTACTCCGGCTTCCTCCCACCTCCAAAGGGGATAGGCCCCTCCCACTTTCAAAGACATGCACCTGGGGATAGGCCCTCCCACGTCTAAAGACATGCACCTGGGGATAGGCCCCTCCCACTTCAAAAGACATGCACCTGGGGATAGGCCCCTCCCACCTCCAAAGACATGCACCTGGGGATAGGCCCCTCCCACTTCAAAAGACATGCACCTTGGGATAGGCCCCTCCCACTTCCAAAGACATGCACCTGGGGATAGGTTGATTGGCGACACTAAATGGTCCCTAGTGTGTGAATGTTGTCTGTCTATCTGTGTTGGCCCTGCGATGAGGTGGCGACTTGTCCAGGGTGTACCCCGCCTTCCGCCCGATTGTAGCTGCGATAGGCGCCAGCGCCCCACGCGACTCATAGGGAATAAGCGGTAGAAAATGGATGGATGGATGGATGGGACCGGTCCCCTGTGCTCTTGAGCAAGATGGTTGAAGATGCTTGGGATCGCTTCCAAACAGCGTTCCTAGCGATACTAAATGATATGGCTAAGGTGAGAACAGTCAGGATCAAAGTCCGCTCTGAACCATGGATCAATCCAGACCTATTAGCTGCCATAAAAGACGGAGACAGAAAATACTTTGAATACCAAAAGTGTAAAACCGAAGTGAAGTGAATTATATTTATATAGCGCTTTTCTCTAGTGTCTCAAAGCGCTTTACATAGTGACACCCAATATCTAAGTTAGATTTAAACCAGTGTGGGTGGCACTGGGAGCAGGTGGGTAAAGTGCCTTGCCCAAGGACACAACGGCAGTGACTAGAATGGCGGAAGCGGGAATCGAACCTGCAACCCTCAAGTTGCTTGAACAGCCACTCTACCAACCGAGCTATGCCGCCCCAAGTAGATAAACAACCCACTAATAATAACCTCAAATCACTCCTTTCAACACTTTATTTTTCTTTTTTATAGTTTTTTTCGAACATGACATACCTACAACATTATACATCAGGCAATTTCATCATTTCATCATTTCACAACACATCATGTCCGAAAAGGAGTAGGAAGAAGCAAAGCTTATTTAATCCTAGCGTCAGAACGCCCACAAATATTTACATTCATTCCCTGACCTTCTTTACAGCAAAATAGCAAAATGGCAAAATGACACTCGTGAATGAGTAACACAACAGTTTTGTAATATGTACTTAAAGGCCTACTGAACTGAGATTTTCTTATTTAAACGGGGATAGCAGGTCCATTCTATGTGTCATACTTGATCATTTCGCGATAGTGTCATATTTTTGCTGAAAGGATTAAATAGAGAACATCCACGATAAAGTTGGCAACTTTCGGTGCTAAGAGAAAAGCCCTGCCTCTACCAGAAGTCGCAGACGATGACGTCACAAGTGTGAGGGCTCCTCTCATATTCACATTGTTTATAATGGGAGCCTCCAACAAAATCAGCTATTCGGACCGAGAAAACGACAATTTCCCTATTAATTTGAGCGAGGATGAAAGATTCGTGTTTGAGGATATTGATAGCGACGGATTACAAAAAAGAAAAAACGCGATTGGGACGGATTCCGATGTTTTTAGACATGTTTAATAGGATAATTCTGCGAAATCCCTTATCTTTCTATTGTGTTGCTGGTGTTTTAGTGAGTTAAATAGTACCTGATAGTCGGAGGGGTGTGGCCACGGGTGTGTTGACGCCAATGTCTCAGGGAAGTCGACGGCAGCTGCATGGACGGCACAAGCTCAGCTGATCTCCGGTAAGAAGCCACTTTTTACCACAATTTTCTCACCGAAACCTGCTGGTTGACATTCGGTTGGGATCCATGTTCGCTCTGATCCATAGTAAAGTTTCACCTCCAGGAATTTTAAACAAGGAATCACTGTGTGTTTGTGTGGCTAGAGGCTAAAGCTTCCCAACTCCATCTTTCCACTGTGACTTCTCCAATATTAATTGAACAAATTGCAAAAGATTCAGCAACACAGATGTCCAAAATACTGTGTAATTATGCCGTTAAAGCAGACGACTTTTAGCTGTGTGTGTGCGCAGCGCTCATACTTCCTAAAAACCTGTGACGTCTTGCGTACACGTCATCATTACACGACGTTTCCAGGACGAAACTCCCGGGAAATTTAAAATTGTAATTTAGTAAACTAAAAAGGCCGTATTGGCATGTGTTGCAATGTTAATATTTCATCATTGATATATAAACTATCAGACTGCGTGGTGGCTAGTAGTGGCTTTCAGTAGGCCTTTAAAGGGGAACATTATCACAATTTCAAAAGGGTTAAAAACAATAAAAATCAGTTCCCAGTGGCTTGTTGTATTTTTTTGAAGTTTTTTTTTTAATTTTACCGGTCTCGGAATATCCCTAAATAAAGCTTTAAAGTGCCTTATTTTCGGCTCTCTGCGAAGACACTGGCCATTTCCCTGTGACGTCACACAGTGCTGCCAATGTAAACAAACAATGGGAATACCACAGCAAGATATAGTGACATTAGCTCGGATTCAAACTCGGATTTCGGCGATTTAAGCGATTCAACAGATTACGCATTAGATTAGATTAGATAGTACTTTATTTATTCCGTCAGGAGAGTTCCTTCAGGAAAATTACAATTTTCAGCACAATCCCATTCAAGATCAGACAAACATTAAAGGGAGACAGAACAGGTTCGCTGACGGGTCTGCCGGCTTCCAGCGCCCCTTACAAAAAAAGATGAGATACAGGTAAACAAGGGGGGGGGGGGGGGGGGGGAATAGAAGATTAAAATAAAATAAAAAAATCGGTCTTAGCCTGGGCCCTGGAGAGGGGGTGCAGACTGAGGCCAAGGGATAAAAACAACAACTCATAGCCATAGTACACATCCCTCTTACATGTGTGTAAGAGGGAAACATCAAACATCAAAGAACACATAGGACATTAAAGACATGTATTGAAACAGATGGTTGGAGTATGAAAATATTGAAGAAGAAACTGAAGCTATTGAGTGAATAGCTATTGACGCTATTCATAGCCATAGCATGGCCGAATAGCTGCGTTAGCATCGCCGGTAAAATGTGCGGACCAAACGATCAGGACTTTCGCATCTTGTGACACTGGAGCAACTTAAATCCGTAGATTGGTAAGTGTTTTTTTCGCATTAAATGTGGGTGGAAGGAAACGTAATGTAGTTGCAAATGCATCTGCAGGTTATCCATACATCTCTGTGCCATGTCTGCTTTAGCACCGCCGGTAAATAGCATGTTAGCATCGATTAGCGTAGCATGTTAGCATCGATTAGCTGGCAGTCAACATCAACAAAACTCACCTCTGTGATTTCGTTAACTATCGTTGCAAATGCTCTGTGCCATGTCTGCCTTAGCATCGCCGGTCAAATGTGGAGACACTCTGGCACATTCAAAGGGGGTCTGGCGGCAGACACTTTGGCATCTTCGGGCCAGTGGTGCAACTTGAATCCCTCCCTGTTAGTGTTGTTACACCCTCCGACAACACACCGACGAGGCATGATGTCTCCAAGGTTCCAAAAAATAGTCGAAAAAACGGAAAATAACAGAGCTGAGACCCGGTGTTTGTAATGTGTTGAAAATGAAAATGGTGGGTGTGTTACCTCGGCGACGTCACATTCTGATGTCATCGCTTCCAGTGCGATAAACAGAAAGGCGTTTAATTCGCCAAAATTCACCCATTTAGAGTTCGGAAATCGGTTAAAAGAATAGATGGTATTTTTTCTGCACCATCAAGGTATATATTGACGCTTACATAGGTCTGCTGATAATGTTCCCCTTTAATTAATTCAGTCATTATTAACATACTGAGAAGAAGAATATCTTATTTTCAATGAGGTTGAAAGTGTTTCTCATATTTCTTATTCTTTGTTCTTTGTAAGCACTATTAATTTGAACAGCCTCTTAAAGTGGATCATATCAGTACGACGTTTAACTTCTTTACTTAATCCAGTCCATCATTTAATTCCACATACTGATATGCTAAAGGTTTTAAGTGTTGTACGTGCATACAAATGTTTTAAATTAGATTTTCCTCTAAGGTTATATTTCTCCTCTTTAGTTGAGAAGAATTGTTGAACATTCTTTGGTAGCAGGTTATAGTTTGTTTTGGACATCATTTTAGCTGTTTGCAATTTTACCAAATCACCAAACTTTAATGTTGTTGACTCAATAAATAAAGGGTTTGTATGTTCTCTATATCCCAAAAATTTAGCGCACATTTGTAGTTATTTCCCCATATTTCTGCACAATAACTCAGATATGTAACACTAACGAGCAGTAGAGATTATAAAGTAATTATTTTGGCCCAGGACGTGTTTTGCTTTATTCATTATTGAAATGTTTTTTGCCACCTTATGTTGTATGTTTGTTATGTGAGATTTCCAGTTCATTTTCATCTAAGAGTACTCCCAAAAATCTGGTTTCTTTTACCCTTTCAATATCTACTCCATCTATTTGTATTCTTGTCTGATGCTCGTTTCTACTGTTACCAAATAGCCTTATTTTAGTTTTACTGAGATTCAAAGATGATCTGTTTTTATCAAACCACTTTTTTTAATTTGTTCATTTCTTCCGTTATTATTTGTATTATCTTCTGTGTTCTCTCCTGAACAGAAAGCAGTTGTGTCGTCTGCAAATAAAACTAACTTCAAGTGCTTTGTAACTTTAAAAATGTCGTTTGTATAAATGTTGAACAATATTGGTCCCAGTATTGATCCCTGGGGTACACCACAAGGTACATATTTTCACCCATCTTCACATATTGCTTCCTGTTGGTTAAATAGCTTCTTACCCAGTTCAATACCAAACCTCTGATGCCATATCGTTCTAGTTTTTGTATTAAAATATCACGATTAATTGTGTCAAATGCTTTTGTTGAATCCATGAATACTGCGGCTGCACATTCTTTACCGTCTATTGCATTGGTCATTTCCTCTGTTATTTTGATTAATGCTATTGATGTTGGCTTCACGGTGGCAGAGGGGTTAGTGCGTCTGCCTCACAATACGAAGTTCCTGCAGTCCTGGGTTCAAATCCAGGCTCGGTATCTTCCTGTGTGGAGTTTGCATGTTCTCCCCGTGAATGCGTGGGTTCCCTCCGGGTACTCCGGCTTCCTCCCACCTCCAAAGACATGCACCTGGGGATAGGCCCCTCCCACCTCCAAAGACATGCACCTGGGGATAGGCCCCTCCCACCTCCAAAGACATGCACCTGGGGATAGGCCCCTCCCACCTCCAAAGACATGCACCTGGGGATAGGTTGATTGGCAACACTAAATGGTCCCTAGTGTGTGAATGTGAGTGTGAATGTTGTCTGTCTATCTGTGTTGGCCCTGCGATGAGGTGGCGACTTTTCCAGGGTGTACCCTGCCTTCCGCCCGATTGTAGCTGAGAGAGGCGCCAGCGCCCCCCGCGACCCCGAAAGGGAATAAGCGGTAGAAAATGGATGGATGCTATTGATGTTGAGATATTTGTTCTCCACGAGCGTCCCACTTTTGTTGACACATTTATCTAATGTGCGATTGAATAGTTTTTCCATGATTTTGGATTGTGGAAGTAATGAAACTGGTGTGTAGTTAGTGTACTGGTGTGTGTCGCCATTCTTATGAATTGGTACAGCTTTTGCAATTTTCATTTTGACAGGTAATTTGCCGGTTAGAAATGATACGTTAGTGATGTATGTAAGAGGTTCTGAAATGTCTTCTATAACCTTTTTTTATCGTTACCTTATCTATTCCATGACAGTCGGTTGAGGTCTTAGATTTACAATTGTATTACTTCTTCTTTTGTCACCTTCTTAAGAAACATGGAATTGGGATTTCTGTCTATGAGCTCACTCAAGTTCTCAACTGACTCATCATCTGTATTTGGAATTCTTTGTTCCAGATTTTTTCTGATATTAACAAAGTAATCATTAAAACGTTCAACTATTTGGTTCATATTGTCATTTTTTGTATACCCATCTAGAAAGTATTGGGGGTAATCTTTCTTAGCACCATTTTTGATGATGTTATTTATGATGCTCCATGTTGCTCTCATGTTGCTTCTGTTCTTATTTAATAATTGACTGTAGTATTATTCCCTCTTAGATGTTCGTAGTATACCAGTTAGCTTGTTTTTTTTTTTCATTTAAAAAGCAATACAATAAATTAAGAAATAAGACAAACAACCTGACTAAATCCTTTAAAAAAATTACATCAACGACAAAATAGAGGAAAACACAAATATGCAAGTATATAAAGTATATAAAAACAGTTTGTATAGTATGTAAAAACCCCGTTTCCATATGAGTTGGGAAATTGTGTTAGATGTAAATATAAACAAAATACAATGATTTGCAAATTATTTTCAACCCATATTCAGTTGAATATGCTACAAATACAACATATTTGATGTTCAAACTCATAAACTTTATCTTTTTTTGCAAATAATAACCAACTTAGAATTTCATGGCTGCAACACGTGCCAAAGAAGTTGGGAAAGGTGGCAATAAATACTGATAAAGTTGAGGAATGCTCATCAAACACTTATTTGGAACCTCCCACAGGTGTGCAGGCTAATTGGGAACAGGTGGGTGCCATGATTGGGTATAAAAACGGCTTCCCAAAAAATGCTCAGTCTTTCACAAGAAAGGATGGGGCGAGGTACACCCCTTTGTCCACAACTGCGTGAGCAAATAGTCAAACAGTTTAAGAACAACGTTTCTCAAAGTGCAATTGCAAGAAATTAAGGGATTTCAACATCTACACTCCATAATATGTTCAAAAGGTTCAGAGAATCTGGAGAAATCACTCCACGTAAGCGGCATGGCCGGAAACCAACATTGAATGACCGTGAACTTCCATGCCTCGGACAGCACTGTATCAAAAACCGACATAAACCTCGAAAGGATATCACCACATGGGCCCAGGAACACTTCAGAAAACCACTGTCACTAAATAAAGTTAGTCGCTACATCTGTAAGTGCAAGTTAAAGCTCTACTGTGCTTTTTATCAACAACATCCAGAAATGTCGCCGGCTTCCCTGGGCCTGAGATCATCTAAGATGGACTGATGCAAAGTGGAAAAGTGTTCTGTGGTCTGACAAGTCCACATTTTAAATTGTTTTTGGAAATATTCTACATCGTGTCATCCGGACCAAAGGGAAAGCGAACCATCCAGACGGTTATCGACGCAAAGTTCAAAAGCCAGCATCTGTGATGGTATGAGGGTGCATTAGTACCCAAGGCATGAGTAACTTACACATCTGTGAAGGCACCAATAATGCTGAAAGGTACATACAGGTTTTGGAACAACATATGCAGCCATCTAAGCGCCGTCTTTTTCATGGACGCCCCTGCTTATTTCAGCAAGACAATGCCAAGCCACATTCAGCACGTGTTACAACAGTGTGGCTTTGTTAAAAAAAGAGTGCTGGTAATTTCCTGGCCTGCCTGCAGTCCAGACCTGTCTCCCATCAAAAAAGTGTGGCGCATTATGAAGCGTAAAATACGACAGCGGAGACCCCGGACTGTTGAACGACTGAAGCTCTACATAAAACAAGAATGGGAAAGAATTCCAATTTCAAAGCTTCAACAATTAGTTTCCTCAGTTCCCAAACGTTTATTGAGTGTTGTTAAAAGAAAAGTGGTGAACATGCCCTTTCCCAACTACTTTGGCACATGTTGCAGCAATGAAATTACAAGTTAATTATTATTTGCAAAACAATAAATACATTTTATGAGTTTGAACATCAAATATTTTGTCTTTGTAGTGCATTCAATTGAAAATGGGTTGAAAATGATTTGCAAATCATTGTATTCCGTTTATATTTACATCTAACACAATTTCCCAACTCATATGGAAACGGGGTTTGTAGATCTCCACCAGGACCAATCCTATAGTTTACCTGCTACTAAATTGTGTGCCATCTCATGTGTATCGTGTGCTGCTATGACAATAAACTTCCATGAATCCTGTAAAACAGCAGACAGTTAGTAATATGGTTTCACGTCAAAATGTTGGTGAAACTGCTCATTTCTACCTGGCGATAGGTGGCTCTAACTGTAGTGCTAATCACTCAGCAGCAGAAAGCCCTCATCGCACTGCTAATCAATAACTACCATCTTAGGCACTTAACATCACTAATCACCAGTTAACAAATGTCAACTATCTTAAATGCAAACATGAAAACAAGACACATTAACGTCTTTCCCCATTACAAACATCATAACACAATCTAAACTTATATAAACACATTACTGTCTGAGCATATAAGATATTCAATTGTGTTACATCGCAATTTATTATATTGCAATTAGCCATGTGATTAAGATCGGCACGGTCTGACCAATCACAAGTCAGCAGGAGCTGCTTTGTTCTCGTGTTTGGAGAAAGCGGAAGAGCGATTGTCAGCCTGACATTGATGTGTCTCTGAGAACTGAACACTTTTTTATAACTTATAACAAAATGTGTTTATACAGTAACCTGCTCACATGAGTCAGATTACAGCAGGGCTGTCAAACTCATTTTAGCTCACTTCAGATTGTTTTCTTCATTTTATTTCGGCCCAAAATAGAACAAGCACATTCTGAAAATGTACATATCACAAATAATCCTCTTGACAAAACACCTCAAGTTAGTTAAACATTTACAGGAAGAATAAAAAAGGTACAATTTTAAAGACACCTTGAAAAACACAGTTAATCTAAAAAATTGTGCTTTAGTTAATTAAAGCAACTAAACTTTAAGTCAAAACCCATCGAGAAAACCAAAAGAAAAATGAATAAAAACTATTCTATGTATCAACTACCTCATTTATGATTTCCGCATATTAATCCTGTGCTAACTCAACAAACCATACACACTGAGGTAGAAACTATTCAAGAGTGTTGAGTTACTTACGACTATACTAGACATAATGTGTATTGATAGAAAAATAAAAGCAGTGCAATGTGTGAACAATTTCAACAAAGCACGAATAAAAAGTTGAAAGACTGACAGTATTGCAGTAAATCACACACTGTTCACTTTCTTTACATTTGCACAGAAGACAATCATTTTCACAGAACTATATCAGTGTGCAGTGTCTCATGCTGCATTTGAAGTGGGGTTACTGATTGATTATTTTACTCCTCTTTTACGTTGGGTGGAGGGGGAGGAGTCACAGCCCCGCTTTACCGTGTACCTCTTGCTTGGTATACTTGCTATGCTATTTGCTTGCCTAACAGAATTGCTATTGCGACATCCAGTGGACACAATAAGTACAGCAGTTTCTTTCATAAAGAAATACAGCTGACTTTTACACTTCGCACACTCATCTCGCGGGCCGGATTGAACCTGTTATGCCCGGATGTCGAGGGAGGTGGGGGTTGGGTTGTGGGTGTTGGGGGTTAATTATTCATACGTCTCTAATTTGCACTTCAATCAGTCTGAGGAGTAAACTTTGGCAGTTTTTTTTATGCAAACAGTTACCCAGCATCAGTTATGCGTAAATGTCAGTTTTGATACATCTCAACTTTGCAGTGAAAAAGGGTGTAGTGCAGGTTTTTGACCTTGTACACAAACCTAACACATGAGGCCCCAGGTCCCTGGACTGAAGAAGGAGTAACCAAGCACTTGAAGCATCATCTATCTTACTGTTCAGGAAGGTTTCAGATACAGAGAAGACATGAGGTCATGAGTGGATAAGATTATGCTCCAAACAATCCAAGTTTGTATGAATACCTCAGATATTTGTGAAAGAAGCAGTGAGGAGGTCCTGGGTAGGGTGGATGTCGCCACATATGAGCAACATACCACAAACTAAACAGCTAATTGCTTATTTTCCCTTGTGTGTTCTCATGTGTTGCACTGCGGTTGCTTTTTTTGTGAACCTTTTACAGCACACTGAACAACTAAATGGTTTTTCACCTGTGTGTGTTCTCATGTGTTCAGTCAAACGGTTCTTAATAGAAAAGTTTCTGCCACAAATCGAACAGTTAAATGGTTTTACACCTGTGTGTGTTCTCATGTGTTTAGTCAAACAGCCACTTTGAGAAAAGCTTTTGTCACAAACTGAACAATAAAATGTTTTTTCACCTGTGTGTGTTCTCATGTGTCCAGTCAGATTACTTTTTATAGAAAAGCTTTTGCCACAAACTGAACAACTAAATGGTTTTTCACCAGTGTGTGTTCTCATGTGTTGAGTCAAATACCACTTAACATAAAATCTTTCAGCACAAACTGAACAATTAAATGGTTTATCTCCTGTGTGTGTTCTCATGTGTTCAGTCAAATGGCTATTTTGAGAAAAACTTTTGCCACAAACTGAACACTTAAATGGTTTTTTACCCGTATGTGTTCTCATGTGTTTAGTCAAAGTGTAATTAAAAGAAAAGCTTTTGCCGCAAACTGAACAATCAAATGGTTTTTCACCTGTGTGTGTTCTCATGTGTCCAGTCAAATTGCTCTTAGTTGAAAAGCTTACGCCACAAACTGAACATCTAAAAGTTTTTTCACCTGTGTGTGTTCTCATGTGTTTAGTCAACTTGCCATTTTGAGAAAAGCTTTTGCCACAAACTGAACAACTAAATGGTTTTTCACCAGTGTGTGTTCTCATGTGTTCAGTCAAATTGCTATTTCGAGAAAAGCGTTTACCACAAACTGAACAACTAAATGGTTTTTCACCAGTGTGTGTTCTCATGTGTTCAGTCAAATTGCTATTTTGAGAAAAGCTTTTGCCACAAACAGAACAACTAAATGGTTTTTCACCAGTGTGTGTTCTCATGTGTCCAGTCAAATACCACTTAACAGAATATCTTTTATCACAAACTGAACAATTGAATGGTTCATCCCCTGTGTGTGTTCTCATGTGTTTAGTCAAATTGCCATTTTGAGAATAGTTTTTGCCACAAACTGAACAACTGAATGGCTTTACACCTGTGTGTGTTCTCATGTGTTCAGTCAAATTGCTATTTTGAGAAAAGCTTTTGCCACAAACTGAACAACTAAATGGTTTTTCACCAGTGTGTGTTCTCATGTGTTCAGTCAAATTGCCATTTTGAGAAAAGCTTTTGCCACAAACTGAACAACTAAATGGTTTTTCACCAGTGTGTGTTCTCATGTGTTCAGTCAAATTGCTATTTTGAGAAAAGCTTTTGCCACAAACTGAACAACTAAATGGTTTTTCACCAGTGTGTGTTCTCATGTGTTTAGTGAAATTGTTTTTTTGAGAAAAGCTTTTGCCACAAACTGAACAGATAAATGTTTTTTCACCTGTGTGTGTTTTCATGTGTTGATTTAAATTGCTTTTGTTAGTAAAACTTTCAGCACAAACTGAGCAGCTCAAACATGTTTTACCTCTCTTCTTTGCAGAGCATTCAGAGTGTTTGTTGTCAGTGTGAGTCCTCATATCACCTTCACAGTCTGTATCGCTGCTCAAAGGTTCTTCAACCTCGTCTTCATCCTCACTATCTGATAGTGGAGCTAAGAGCTTGTCTACTTGTGGTTTCTCTTCATCATCTTCAGTCTTCACAGAGATAATAGTCAGTGGAAACTTGGTGTAATCAGCTTCCTCTCGTCCTAGAAGACACTCTCCCTCCTGAGTGATGCAGAGTTCCTCCTCTTCCTTTTTAATGCAGAGTGGTTGTGGAGTCTCCTGCTTCAAAGTGGAGCTCCCCCCTGACTGAGGGGGAACTTCTTCTGAATTACCCATCAGCTGCTGGACGTCTGCAAGACACAAACAACAAAAATACACTTTATTCTATGTACTGTATGTGTGTGTAGTAGGGTTGTACAGTATACTGCTACTAATAAAGAATTGTGGCACTAATCAATTGAAATCGGTACCGTAGCACTTTTGAATAGTACTGGTACCGTTCTTTCATCAGAATGCTGCTGAGTCGAGGCGCATGATGTTGAGTGTGTCAAAACGCACACACAAAGTGCATACAAGCAATAACATGGTGGAGAGGAAGAAAGGCAACAAAGGACAATTCTACTGGTTAATAAAGAGGGTGTGTGAAGTGCAATATGGAGGTATTTGGGCTTCTAAACTAACAATAAAGGTGACACTTTAAACAGGGAGCCGCCGCTCTGCAAGGGTTGCTTTACACCTTTCCTGTTTGTGGGCTCCCAGACCGTGGTCGAGGAGCGCAGGGGAGACCTTCCCTCCAGGGCCCATGTTTTGTCGGGGGTAACACTGGCTCCATAAAGCTCCGCTCTTTGGTTGGAAGGACGAGGCCGTCGATTAGTTACAACTTGCGCACTCGGGCTGCAACAACGAATCGATTAAAATCGATTATAAAATGAGTTGGCGATTTATTTAGTCAAGGATTCGTTGGATCTATGCTATGCACACGCAGAGCGGCTACGTCTCATGAGGTGGAAGTAAGCCAGCCAATTATGTGTCATGTGCAGCTCACGTGACCACGCAGTCTCCTTTAAAGGCCTACTTTCATGAAAGCCACTACTAGCGACCACGCAGTCTGATAGTTTATATATCAATGATGAAATATTAACATTGCAACACATGCCAATTCTGCCAGTTTAGTTTACTAAATTATAATTTTAAATTTCCCGCAGAGTTTCCTGTTGAAAACGTCGCGGAATGATGACGCTTGTTTGTGACGTTATTGGTTGGAGCGGATGTCTTAGCTCAGCTCCACACACAGCTAAAAGTCGTCTCTTTTCATCGCGCAATTAAACAGTATTTTGGACATCTGTGTTGCTGAATCTTTTGCAATTTGTTCAACTAATAATGGAGACGTCAAAGTAGAAAGGTGAAGGTGGGAAGCTTTAGCCTTTAGCCACACAAACACATGGTGATTCCTTGTTTAAAATTCACAGAGGTGAAGCTTTACTATGGATCAGAGCGGTCAAGCGAACATGGTTCCCGACCACTTGTCAACCGGCAAGTTTCGGTGAGAAAATCGTGGTAAAAAGTCGCCTCTTACTGGAGATCAGCGGAGCTTCTGTCCTGCTGCAGCTTCATGACTTCCCTCAGAGACTGGCGTCAACACACCCGTGGACACACCCCTCCGACTACCAGGTACTATTTAATTCACTAAAACACTAGCAACACAATAGAAAGATAAGGGATTTCCCAGAATTATCCTAGTAAATGTGTCTAAAAACATCGGAATCGCTCCCAATGCAATGACCTTTTTTTTTTGGTAACTTTATTTATTATTATTTTTTTTTGTAGTCCTTCACTATCAATATCCTCATCCACAAATCTTTCATCCTCACTCAAATTAATGGGGAAATTGTCGCTTTCTCGGTCCGAATAGCTCTTGATGCTGGAGGCTCACATTATAAACAATGTGAGGATGTGAGGAGCCCTCACACCGGTGATGTCATCGTCTGCTACTTCCGGTAAAGGCAAGGCTTTTTTATTAGCGACCAAAAGTTGCGAACTTTATGGTCGATGTTCTCTACTAAATCCTTTCAGCAAAAATATGGCAATATCGCGAAATGATCAAGTATGACACATAGAATGGACCTGCTATCCCCGTTTGAATAAGAAAATCTCATTTCAGTAGGCCTTTAAAGTTAAAGTAGCAATGACACACACAGACACACACTCACACACACACACACACACACACACACACACAGTGTGGCGAAATTATTCTTTGCATTTGACCCATCATTCTTAACCACCCCCTTGGAGGCGAGGGGAGCAGTGAGCAGCAGCGGTGGCAGCACTTGATGCCAAATATTAGCGCAGTTAAAACTGCCCAATTAGCAGTCAACTAATGCAAGTGAAATGACGACATTTTGTAACAAATTCCTACCATTTGTGTTTTGTCTTTAATAAATGTGTTTTACCTGCTACATGGCTTATCTGTGTACATTTATCCTTTGTTTAGTTTTTAGTACTTAATTAATACTTAATAATTGTATTTTGCTTAAAGCACAGACCAGGAGTCAATCAATCAATGTTTACTTATATAGCCCTAAATCACGAGTGTCTCAAAGGGCTGCACAAGCCACACCGACATCCTGTGGCAACCATAAAGTGCGAATAATTGAATATAATGTCAGTGAAACTTTGCTCTATTCTAATCTACTCCTTGATTATAGCAGACTATATGTAATATGGATAATTGTAAATTGTTCTTTGAGTGCAACAAGAAAAGTTTAACGCCTTTTAATTCACATTTTAACCTTGTAGATTTGTTCTTTGACTGTGAGTGTTTAATGTAGTGTTGTTGCGTTTGTAACGCAAAGACGAGAATGAGTGACTGCTGTAAATCTCCCGACGGTCACTTAAAGGGGCCGCTCCGAACTGAGCAGCTCAAACATTTTTCACCTCTCTTCTTTGAAGAGCATTCAGAGTGTTTGTTGTCAGTGTGAGTCCTCATATCACCTTCACAGTCTGTATCGCTGCTCAAAGGTTCTTCAACGTCGTCTGGTTTCTCTTCAGTCTTCACAGAGACAATAGTCAGTGGAAACTTGGTGTAATCAGCTTCCTCTCGTCCTAGAAGACACTCTCCCTCCTGAGTGATGCAGAGTTCCTCCTCTTCCTTTTTAATGCAGGGTGGTTGTGGAGTCTCCTGCTTCAAAGTGGAGCTCCCCCCTGACTGAGGGGAAACTTCTTCTGGATTACCCATCAGCTGCTGGACGTCTGCAAGACACAAACAACAAAAACACACTTTCTTCTATGTCCTGTATGTGTGTGTAGTAGTGTTGTACAGTATACTGCTACTAATAAAGTATTGTGGTACTAATCAATTGAAGTCGGTACTACACCACCTTTGAAAAGTACCGGTACCGTTTTTTCATCTGAATGCTGCTGTGTGGCGGTGACTAGAGAGCCGAGGCGCATGATGTTGAGTGTGTCAAAACGCACACACAAAGTGCACACAAGCAATAACATCGTGGAGAGGAAGAAAGGCAACAAAGGACAATTCTACTGGTTAATAAAGAGGGTGTGTGAAGTGCAATATGGAGGTATTTGGGCTTCTAAACTAACAATAAAGGTGACACTTTAAACAGGGAGCCGCCGCTCTGCAAGGGTTGCTTTACACCTTTCCTGTTTGTGGGCTCCCAGACCGTGGTCGAGGACCGCAGGGGAGACCTTCCCTCCAGGGCCCATTTTTGTCGGGGGTGACACCGGGTCCATAAAACTCCGCTCTTTTGGCCGTCAATTAGTTACAACTTGATCACTTTAATTATTATTTCCACAGGGCACAAGCGGACATCCACCATGCTATTAACACTCCTGCACATGCTACCACTACCTCTCCTTACTCGCCCACTCACTTACAAAGGCTGTCCGTGGCAATGGAAGGCCTGGGTCGAGCTGTGGGATCACAGACTGTGGCGATTTCTGAACTAAATCGCACGATGGATCACATCATAGAGAGGCTTGTGGATTAGAAAAAAATTAGATTGAGAGCTGACATGGACGATTAGAGCAGACAGGCCATGAAAATGTCTGCTCGCTTGGAAAACAACATTCCTAATCTACGATCTGACTCCCTAGGAAAGAAAAGCTGTTGGGGAAACATCCCCGAAGGACACATCAGCGAGGGACACTCTAACTGCCCTCCCTCCCCCCCTCAACAACACCCGGGAGTTGAACTTTGCTTGCACTGCCTGCAGAGCGACTCCGGGCCTATAGACACAACAACAACTCACCCTGAACGATGGACATATGCACACACTGCAAAAACTGTAATCTAAGTAAGATTAAATATCTCAAATAAGGGTGATATTTATTTTCTGTCTAATAAGATAAGTCTTCTCACTAAGCAGATTTTATGTTAGAGTGTTTTACTTGTTTTAAGTCCTAAATGATCTCAGTAAGATATTACAGCTTGTTGCTGAGATGTGATGACCTATATTGAGTAAAACATGCTTGAAACTAGAATATCAACTGTTGCAAGGCTGTGTCATCGAATATAAAAGTAGTTTTTCAAAGTAAGAATTTCTTATTTCAAGCATGAAATAAAAAAAATCATGACTTTGACACAATTGTGTCTCATAAATTAAACAGATGACAGCCAAATGGACTTTGCTGTTTTATTTTCAATGAAACATTAGAACATACGTACTCATATAGTAGTACAGTTGGCACAGTACAGTAAACTGATAGTTAATATTTAAACATTTAAAATGTGACATTTCAAACTATTTTGAACAGAAATAGTTCATTTACATTCAGGTAAATTCTTCAAAATTTTGGCCGGGGGCCGGGCTGTATATATGCACACTAATTGACTGAAAGAGCACCAAGTCAGCGTGATGATGTCATGTTGTCGATGGGAAAATGCATTTTTAGACCATATGATTTGCCTGAGCGGCTGTTAGTGTTACGACCGGGTTGGCATGGTGATGCGGGGTTGGTTCTCCCAGGATGCAATCGGACGACTCCGGACAGGACTTGCAGGTAGAAACATGATTTAATAGTAAAATAACACTCAAAGAGGTGCAAAACAGAAAAAAAACCGACGGAACAAGCTGCCGAACGCACCTGAAGCTAAGGCTACTACTTAGCAGAGACTAGAGATCACTACCAGGGGCTAGGAAACAAGACAAACTTACGTAACAGTAGCGTGAGGCAAACAAAGAAGCCAGACCGACTGACTGGCAAAAGCAGGCTTAAATATTGTCTCTGATTACGGTATAGCTCGGTTGGTAGAGCGGCCGTGCCAGCAACTTGAGGGTTGCAGGTTCGATCCCAGCTTGCACCATCCTAGTCACTGCCGTTGTGTCCTTGGGCAAGACACTTTACCCACCTGCTCCCAGTGCCACCCACACTGGTTTTAAATGTAACTTAGATATTGGGTTTCACTATGTAAAGCGTTTTGAGTCACTTGAGAAAAGCGCTATATAAATATAATTCACTTCACTTCACAAACAGGTGCGCGTCCCGAACACAAGCGGCAGGTGAAAATAATAAGTAGCTATAGCAACCAACTAAGAGGTGCACAAACAAGAACGGAAGGAGTCCAAAACTAACATAAAACATAAGTGACTGGAAAAACTTAGACTATGATCTGGGCTGTAGATCATAACAAGTAGACCCCGAGAGTAACAAGCGGTGCCTTGTTGCCTTTCCATTAAAAACAATGAACTACTTTTTAGTATAAGTTTGCTGGTTTCAAAAAAATTAAATGCCACCACATATGTCAAAACAATGGTACTAGCATTTACTTCATTTAAGAATATTTTTTTAACATATTAAGCAAAAAAGTATTTTTTTTCTACCAAGAAAAGTGCACTTGTTATTAGTGAGAATATACTTATTTCTGTCACGTTTGGGTCGTGCGGGGTCGTTCTCCCAGGAATGCAGACGGACCACTGCGGACAAAGCCTTCAGGTAAAAACAGGACTCAATCTTGAACAAAAACTCAAAGAGCTACAAACAACTGAACACAAGGTGAAGGAACAAGATGCCGATCGCACTTGAAGCTAAATACTTAGCATAAACTATGGCCTGGGACACTCAGGGAAGTGTGGCATGAAACTAGCAAGACTTACTTGGCAAGGTATCAAAACATAGGTGGACACGGCATGAATCAAACAATGACGCCAGGCCGACTGACTGGCGAAAGCAGGCTTGAAAAGCGCCCGATTAGACACAGGTGAGTGTCCCGAACACCAGAGGCAGGTGAAAATAATAAGCTGCCATGGCAACCAAACCAAACTCAGGAGGTGTCAAACAGGAACTAAAAGAGTCCAAAACTAACAGAAAAATAACTCAACAAATCATGATCTAGAGCAGTGGTTCTCAACCTTTTTTCAGTGATGTACCCCCTGTGAAAATTTTTTTTAATTTAAGTACCCCCTAATAAGAGCAAAGCATTTCTGGTTGAAAAAAAGAGATAAAGAAGTAGAATCCAGCCCTATGTCATCAGTTTCTGATTTATTAAATTGAATAAAAGTGCAAAATATAGCTGATTTGTAGTGGTCTTTCTTTAACTATTTGGTAAAGAAAATATACAAATAACTAAAACCTTGTTGAAAAATAAACAAGTGATTCAATTATAAATAAAGATTTCTCGACATAGAAGTAATCATCAACTTAAAGGGGAACATTATCAGCAGACCTATGTAAGCGTCAATATATACCTTGATGGTGCAGAAAAAAGACCATATATTTTTTCAACCGATTTCCGAACTCTAAATGGGTGAATTTTGGCGAATTAAACGCCTTTCTGTTTATCGCTCTTTCTGCGATGACGTCAGAATGTGACATCTCCGAAGTAATACAGCCGCCATTTTCATTTTCAACACATTACAAACACCGGGTCTCAGCTCTGTTATTTTCCGTTTTTTTGACTATTTTTTGGAACCTTGGAGACATCATGCCTCGTCGGTGTGTTGTCGGAGGGTGTAACAACACTAATAGGGAGGGATTCAAGTTGCACCACTGGCCCGAAGATGCCAAAGTGTCTGCCGCCAGACCCCCATTGAATGTGCCAGAGTGTCTCCACATTTTACCGGCGATGCTAAGGCAGACATGGCACAGAGATGTATGGATAACCTGCAGATGCATTTGTAACTATAGTCAACGAAATCACAAAGGTGAGTTTTGTTGATGTTGACTTATGTGCTAATCAGACATATTTGGTTGCGGCGTGACTGCCAGTTAATCGATGCTAATATGCTATGCTAATCGACGCTAACATGCTATTTACCGGCGGTGCTAAAGCAGACATGGTACAGAGATGTATGGATAACCTGTAGATGCATTTGCAACTATATTACGTTTCCTTCCACCCACATTTAATGCGAAACAAACACTTACCAATCAAAGGATTTAAGTTGCTCCAATGTCACGAAATGCGAAAGTCCTGATCGTTTGGTCCGCACATTTTACCGGCGTAGCTAACACAGCTATTCGGCCATGCTATGGCTATGAATAGCGCCAATAGCTATTCGCTCAATAGCTTCAGTTACTTCTTCAATACTTTCATACTCCAACCATCTGTTTCAATACATGCGTAATCTGTTAAATCGCTTAAGTCGCTGAAATCCGAGTCTGAATCCGAGCTAATGTCGCTATATCTTGCTGTGGTATTCGCCGTTGTTTGTTTACATTGGCAGCACTGTGTGACGTCACAGGGAAATGGATAGTCGCATCGCATATAGCGAAAATCAAGCACTTTAAAGCTTCTTTTTAGGGATATTCGGGGACCGGTAAAATTTTGAAAAAAAATCAAAAAATACAACAAGCCACATGGAACTGATTTTTATTGTTTTTAACCCTTTTGAAAGTGTGATAATGTTCCCCTTTAAAGTGCCCTCTTTGGGGATTGTAATAGAGATCCATCTGGATTCATCAACTTCATTCTAAACATTTCTTCACACAAAAAGAAATCTTTAACATCAATATTTATGGACCAAGTCCACAAAAAATCTCAAACAACAAACAAACAATGGCGAATACCACAGCAAGATATAGTGACATTAGCTCGGATTCAGACTCGGATTTCAGCGGCTTAAGCGATTCAACAGATTACGCATGTATTGAAACAGATGGTTGGAGTATGAAAGTATTGAAGAAGAAACTGAAGCTATTGAGCGAATAGCTATTGACGCTATTCATAGCCATAGCATGGCCGAATAGCTGCGTTAGCATCGCCGGTAAAAAGTGTGGACCAAACGATCAGGACTTTCGTATCTCGTGACACTGGAGCAACTTAAATCCGTCGATTGGTAAGTGTTTTTTTCGCATTAGATGTGGGTGGAAGGAAACGTAATATAGTTGCAAATGCATCTGCAGGTTATCCATACATCTCTGTGCCATGTCTGCTTTAGCACCGCCGGTAAATAGCATGTTAGCATTGATTAGCGTAGCATGTTAGCATCAATTAGCTGGCAGTCACGCCACGACCAAATATGTCTGATTAGCACATAAGTCAACAACATCAACAAAACAAACTTTAGGGATTTTGTTGACTTTATCGTTACAAATGCATCTGTAGGTTATCCATACATCTCTGTGCCATGTTTGTCATCGCCGGTAAAATGTGGAGACACTCCAGCACATTCAATGGGGGTCTGGCGGCAGATTTCTTGCCACTTTGGCATGTTCGGGCCAGTGGTGCAACTTGAATCCCTCCCTGTTAGTGTTGTTACACCCTCCGACAACACACCGACGAGGCATGATGTCTCCAAGGTTCCAAAAAATAGTCGAAAAAAAGGAAAATAACAGAGCTGAGACCCGGTGTTTGTAATGTGTTGAAAATGAAAATGGCGGGTGTGTTACCTCGGCGATGTCACATTCTGACGTCATCGCCTCCAGCGCGATAAACAGAAAGGCGTTTAATTCGCCAAAATTCACCCATTTAGAGTTCGGAAATCGGTTAAAAAAATATATGGTCTTTTTCTGCACCGTCAAGGTATATATTGACGCTTACACAGGTCTGGTGATAATGTTCCCCTTTAAATATAATCTAAAAGAACTAGCAGATATAGATTAGTAACAAATAAATAAGATGTAAAATTTAAATTATACTACCAATAAATTAAAACGACTATAGCAATATGAAAAACAAATCTAATTCAGGTTTTCTGTTTAAATTTTTCTGAATTCCGTTTCTTGAATACTCGTGTCATACCACGACTTACCATGAATTGATTAACGTGGACCCCGACTTAAACAAGTTGAGAAACGTATTGGGGTGTTACCATTTAGTGGTCAATTGTACGGAATATGTACTGTACTGTGCAATCTACTAATACAAGTATCAATCAATACCCTCCTGGAAGTTCCATCCATTTTCTACCGCTTATTCCCTTTGGTTTTGCGGGGAGCGCTGGTGCCTATCTCAGCTACAATCGGACAGAAGGCGTGGTACACCCTGGACAAGTCGCCACCTTATCGCAGGGCCAACATTCACACTCACATTCACACACTAGGGATCATTTAGTGTTGCCAATCAACCTATCCCCAGGTGCATGTCTTTGGAGGTGGGAGGGGCCTATCCCCAGGTGCAAGTCTTTGGAGGTGGGAGGGGCCTATCCCCAGGTGCATGTCTTTGGAGGTGGGAGGGGCCTATCCCCAGGTGCATGTCTTTGGAGGTGGTAGGCCTTATCCCCAGGTGCATCTCTTTGGAGGTGGGAGGGGCCTATCCCCAGGTGAAGGTCTTTGGAGGTGGGAGGGGCCTATCCCCATGTGCAGGTCGTTGGAGGTGGGAGGAAGCCGGAGTACCCGGAGGGAACCCACGCAGTCACGGGAAGAACATGCAAACTCCGAACAGGTAGATCTCGAGCCCGGGATCAAACCCAGGACTGCTCAGGACCTTCGTATTGTGAGTCAGACACACTAACCCCTCTTCCACCGTGCTGCCCCCTCCTGAAAGTTGTCTTTTCGAATTTGGGGCTTTGTTTAATTTCCGGCACATTTTTAACATAAACTATCTGTTATTAAAACATATCATACCAAACCACCACCGAAGGAATTCAATACAATTTTATTTTAGAATAACAAGAAGGTAAGAACTAGAAATAAATATAAATATTTAAAGAGGCTCAGGTGTTTGTAACTTAGACTTACTTATTTTTATTGTCATTCAAATTTGAACTTTACAGTATAAGAAAAAGACTACCAGCTAGCTTACTTCACTATTAGTGTTTGAACAAAGCATACATTTGTTATTTCTTGTTCTTTATTATATTTCACATCATTTTATATTTTGCTCTTCCACTTTCTTCATTTGACTTTTGCATTCTTTCATCTCCTCTGATGTGAACTCCACTGCCTTCTTCAAGCTAACAATCATGGCGGCTATTTCTTTACATTCTTCAACTAAGTCGGCTAATTTCACATTTTAAGGACTTGAATTCAATCAACTTTCAAATGACAAAACGTCAAGTCACTCACCTTCATCTTCCGTCTTTATCTCCGTTGGTGATTTGCTGGAATGTTCTCTTTGACATGACGTCGCCATCTTAGCATAGCAGTAGTCGTCCATCTTCTATCACGTCTTCAATCTTCACTTCAGATATCGCTCCAAACTCAATGCACGTTTCGTGGCTTTGGGAAACGCGACTTGAGATAAGTGTTGCTATATTTGCTGTCAATCATATGACTTTAAGATCGTCAATTCCAAAATTCTCCGAACGACCTCGTCTTTTTGCTTGGCTTGAAGTACATTTGCGCATGCGCTAGAAGCCAGTAACTTCCGCTTCCTACTCTACAGCAGTTTTTTTTTTCAAAATAAAGGCAAATTAATTTCGTTTCAAAGCAATGGTTGGCAACAGTATCTAACATCAAATAATCGACTACTACTCTTTGAAAATACAGAAAATAAATATATACAAGATCCTGCATAGACACCAGGGTTTTTTTTCATCATAAAGGCTATTTAATCTTGTTTTAAAGGGGAACATTATCACAATTTCAAAAGGGTTAAAAACAATAAAAATCAGTTCCCAGTGGCTTGTTGTATTTTTGGAAGTTTTTCTCAAAATTTTACCGGTCTCGGAATATCCCTAAATAAAGCTTTAAAGTGCCTTATTGGATGTAAATATAGTTTCAAATGTACATACAGCTAGCCTAAATATTATGTTTGCATTGATTAACTGGCAATTATGCCGCGACCAAATATGTCTGATTAGCACATAAGTCAATAACATCAACAACAGTCACTGTAAGTGTTGTTGAAAACTTACACTTAATATTTTTTGTTTTAAGGATTAACATTTTTTGTTGTAAATTATTATGGTTCTGAAGTCATGTTATATTTTTTGTAAATAAGACACATTTGGGTTACTATAAAAGGGGCAATTTATTTTCTTTGTCACACCGCTATTCTCGCGAGATTTGGTGTGCTGTTTGGAGTTGCAGACATGCAAAGGACTTTGGGCCATCAGCAGCATTGGGGAACATTTGGCTAGCTGAACAAGGTATTTTTCATATTGTGTTATAATCTTCTGTATTTTTGTGGCGTGCATTGGTTTGATTTTGTTGACTTTATCGTTGGGAATGCATCTGCTTTGAGTGTCGCAGTATATCCAGACATTCTTGCCATCTCTGTCGTAGCATCGCCGGTAAAAACCAAACGAGGGACTTTCGCATCTCTTGACACTGGAGCAACTTAAATACGTCGATTGGTAAGTGTTTGTTTGGCATTAAATGTGGGTGGAGAGAAAGGCCGGCTGTAAATATAGCTACAAATGAGGCATAATGATGCAATATGTACACACAGCTAGCCTAAATAGCATGTTAGCATCGATTAGCATGCCAAGATAATCAATGCACATTCTACTTAAATCAACTTGAATCCGTCCCTGATCGTGTTGTTACACCCGACAAACAACTGACCAACTGAACAATTAAATGTTTATTCACCTGTGTGTGTTCTCATGTGTCGATTTAAAATGCTCTTGTTAGTAAAAGTTTCAGCACAAACTGAGCAGCTCAAACATGTTTTACCTCTCTTCTTTGTAGAGAATTCAGAGTGTTTTTTGTGAGTCCTCATATCACCTTCACAGTCTGTATCGCTGCTCAAAGTTACTTCAACCTCATCTTCAGCCTCACTACCTGATAGTGGAGCTAAGAGGTTGTCTACTTGTGGTTTCTCTTCATCATCTTCAGTCTTCACAGAGACAACAGTCAGTGGAAACTTGGTGTAATCAGCTTCCTCTCGTCCTAGAAGACACTCTCCCTCCTGAGTGATGCAGAGTTCCTCCTCTTCCTTTTTAATGCAGGGTGGTTGTGGAGTCTCCTGCTTCAAAGTGGAGCTCCCCCCTGACTGAGGGGAAACTTCTTCTGGATTACCGATTAGTTGTTGGACGTCTGCAAGACACAAACAACAAAAACACACTTTCTTCTATGTACTATATGTGTGTGTAGTAGGGTTGTACAGTAAATTGCTACTAATAAAGTATTGTGGTACTAACCAATTGAAGTCGGTACTACACCACCTTTGAAAAGTACTGGTACCGTTCTTTCATCTGAATGCTGCTGTGTGGCGGTGACTACAGAGCCGAGGCGCATGATGTTGAGTGTGTCAAAACGCACACACAAAGTGCATACAAGCAATAACATCGTGGAGAGGAAGAAAGGCAACAAAGGACAATTCTACTGGTTAATAAAGAGGGTGTGTGAAGTGCAATATGGAGGTATTTGGGCTTCTAAACTAACAATAAAGGTGACACTTTAAACAGGGAGCCGCCGCTCTGCAAGGGTTGCTTTACACCTTTCCTGTTTGTGGGCTCCCAGACCGTGGTCGAGGAGCGCAGGGGAAACCTTCCCTCCTGGGCCCATGTTTTGTCGGGGCTAACACTGGGTCCATAAAACTCCGCTCTTTGGTCGGAAGGACGAGGCCGTCGATTAGTTACAACTTGCTCACTTTAATTATTATTTCCACAGGGCACAAGCGGACATCCACCATGCTATTAACACTCCTGCACATGCTACCACTGTCACGCTTGGTAAACGGATTGGACTCAGATGCAGAGCTGTGACTTTAGACAGGCTTTTATTTTGACAACTTCCTTTTACCTCCAAAGTCAAGAAATAACAATATGACCCTGCCCCAAGTGGAGGAGTTCAAGTACCTAGGAGTCTTGTTCACGAGTGAGGGAAGAGTGGATGGTGAGATCGACAGGCGGATCGGTGCGGCGTCTTCAGTAATGCGGACGTTGTACCGATCCGTTGTGGTGAAGAAGGAGCTGAGCCGGAAGGCAAAGCTCTCAATTTACCGGTCGATCTACGTTCCCATCCTCACCTATGGTCATGAGCTTTGGGTCATGACCGAAAGGATAAGATCACGGGTACAAGCGGCCCAAATGAGTTTCCTCCGCCGTGTGGCGGGTCTCTCCCTTAGAGATAGGGTGAGAAGCTCTGCCATCCGGGAGGAACTCAAAGTAAAGCCGCTGCTCCTTCACATCGAGAGGAGCCAGATGAGGTGGTTCGGGCATCTGGTCAGGATGCCACCCGAACGCCTCCCTAGGGAGGTGTTTAGGGCACGTCCAACCGGTAGGAGGCCACGGGGAAGACCCAGGACACGTTGGGAAGACTATGTCTCCCGGCTGGCCTGGGAACGCCTCGGGATCCCCCGGGAAGAGCTAGACGAAGTGGCTGGGGAGAGGGAAGTCTGGGTTTCCCTGCTTAGGCTGTTGCCCCCGCGACCCGACCTCGGATAAGCGGAAGATGATGGATGGATGGATGGATATGCACAAAAAAAAAAATACTCGGCGAAAAGGTTCCAGAAAAAGAAGGAACGACCGAAAATCACTCCGAACAGAGGAAAACACAAAAGTATAGACAAACTATAATTGACGCCGTATATGCAATAAAAAGTTAACAAAAAACGCTCCAACAGGAGGACCAAAACAACAGCTATGAAAATTTCTACACTACCTAATCTAATAAAGTTTTAACAAAAATAGTCACTCAAAAAGTTGAGGAATGAATGGAAAAATTTAACAGAAACTTACCACTGCGGCTGAATAACGAAATAATCAAAATCACTCTGCTGAGGAGGAAGAAAGGAAAACTCTAAATATTCACAAAGGGGTTCAGGATCAAGGGACATAAGGACGAGACAAGGCAAGGCATGGACAAGAACATGGACGCTAGAGAGCACGAACAAACGAGACAATCTGGCACAGAACAAAGGAAGGAGTGAGCTTATAAACCACATGAAGGTAATAGGGAACAGCTGGAAACAATCAGAGAACAGGGATGACGTCAGACTGATGACACAAAAGGAAGGACAAGTGACCTGAAACGAGAGGAGAGTTACTTTTCAAATTAAAACATGCAAACCATGAAACAGAAAAACCCAAGACAAGACATCCCTCACCGCGGTGTGACGATCACTACCTCTCCTTACTCGCCCCACTCACTTACAAAGGCAGTCCCTGGCAATGGAAGGCCTGGGTCGAGCTGTGGGATCACAGACTGTGGCGATTTCTGAGCTAAATCAGGAGATGGATGACATGGAGAGGATTGCTGGATTGGAAAAAAATGGATTGAGACCTGACATGGACGATTAGAGCAGACAGGCCATAAAAATGTGTGCTCGCTTGGAAAACAACATTCCTAATCCACGATTTGACTCCCCCACATGGCCTTGGCGCTGCTCAAAACCAGAAAAAATGCTGTTTGGGAAACATCCCCGAAGGAAACCTCAGCGAGGGACACTCTGACTACCCTCCCCCTCCCTTCTCAACAACACCCGGGAGTTGAACTTTGCTTGCTTGCACTGCCTGCAGAGCGACTCCGGGCCTATAGACACAACAACAACTCCGCTCTTTGGTCGGAAGGACAAGGCCGTCAAATAGTTACAACCTGCAACAACTTAAATTGATTCAAATTGGCGATTAATTAAGTCATCAGTTTGTTGGATCTACGTCTAATGAGGTGAGAGTCAGCCAGCCAATGATGTGTCATGTGCAGATCATGTGACCACGCCGTCTCCTTTAAAGTTAAAGTAGCAATAATAGTCACACACACACTAAGTGTGGCAAAATTATTCTCTGCATTTGACTCATCACCCTTGATCACCCCCTGGGAGGTGGGGGGAGCAGTGAGCAGCAGCGGTGGCCGCGCCCGGGAATCATATTTGGTGATTTGACCCCCAATTCCAACCCTTGATGCTGGGTGCCAAGCAGGGAGGTTAATGGCTCCCCTTTTTATAGTTTTTGTGCCTGGAAACATTCAAAAAATGACAGAGGAAAGCAGTACCGATAGTTCAGCGGAGAGATATCTTGAGGTTATTGCTTCAGTGGAGAAAAGTGTAGGACCTAAATCCTCAAAAGTGCGCAGACACTTTACTTTAAAGGGGAACATTATCACAATTTCAAAAGGGTTAAAAATGATAAAAATCAGTTCCCAGTGGCTTGTTGTATTTTTTGAAGTTTTTTTCATAATTTTACCGGTCTCGGAATATCCCTAAATAAAGCTTTAAAGTGGCTTATTTTCGCTCTCTGCGAAGACACTGGCCATTTCCCTGTGACGTCACACAGTGCTGCCAATACAAACAAACAATGGGAATAGCACAGCAAGATATAGCGACATTAGCTCGGATTCAAACTCGGATTTCAGCGACTTAAGCGATTCAACAGATTACGCATGTATTGAAACGGATGGTTGGAGTATGAAAGCATTGAAGAAGAAACTGAAGCTATTGAGCGAATAGCTATTGACGCTATTCATAGCCATAGCATGGCCGAATAGCTGCGTTAGCATCGCCGGTAAAATGTGCGGACCAAACGATCAGGACTTTCGCATCTTTTGACACTGGAGCAACTTAAATCCGTAGATTGGTAAGTGTTTTTTTATTTCGCATTAAATGTGGGTGGAAGGAAACGTAATATAGTTGCAAATGCATCTGCAGGTTATCCATACATCTCTGTGCCATGTCTGCTTTAGCACCGCCGGTAATTAGCATGTTAGCATCGATTAGCGTAGCATGTTAGCATCGATTAGCTGGCAATCAACATCAACAAAACTCACTTTTGTGATTTCGTTGACTATCGTTGCAAATGCATCTGCAGGTTATCCATACATCTCTGTGCCATGTCTGCCTTAGCATCGCCGGTCAAATGTGGCGACATTCCAACAACATCCAGTGGGGGTCTGGCGGCAGACACTTTGGCATCTTGGGGCCAGTGGTGCAACTTGAATCCCTCCCTGTTAGTGTTGTTACACCCTCCGACAACACACCGACGAGGCATGATGTCTCCAAGGTTCCAAAAAATAGTCCAAAAAACGGAAAATAACAGAGCTGAGACCCGGTGTTTGTAATGTGTTGAAAATGAAAATGGTGGGTGTGTTACCTCGGCGACGTCACATTCTGACGTCATCGCCTCCAGCGCGATAAACAGAAAGGCGTTTAATTTGCCAAAATTCACCCATTTAGAGTTCGGAAATGGGTTAAAATAATAAATGGTCTTTTTTCTGCACCATCAAGGTATATATTGACGCTTACATAGGTCTGCTGATAATGTTTCCCTTTAAAGACTTCAAAGAAGAGCGTTTCCTGCAAAATGTGCAGCGTGGACCTCGCCTGGCAGGGAAGTACAACATTGCGCCGAGAGCACATGAAGAGGAAACATGTTGAGCCATGAATGAAGGGAACTCACGGTACGGAATTTTTTAAGTCCATAGTCCGGGTACATTGATCCCTTGTGACCGTCGTCGTGTGTTTTTAATCTTTTGTCAACGAGGAGATTTTCTTTAAAGGGGAACATTATCAGCAGACCTATGTAAGCGTCAACATATACCTTGATGGTGCAGAAAAAAGACCATATGTTTTTTTAAACGATTTCCGAACTCTAAAAGGGTGAATTTGGCGATTTAAAAGCCTTTCAATTGATAGTCTGTTGGAGCGATGACCTTTCACCCGTGACGTCACAACATGAAGCAATCCGCCATTTTCTCAATCTTATTACACGCACCAAGTCAAATCAGCTCTGTTATTTTTCCTATATCTACACAAGAATGTGTGGCTATCCTGCGACATTCAAAGCAGATGCATTTCCAGCGATAAAGTCAACGAAATCTGCAATATTGGAAAATAGACCACCTCTGAATGTGCCCAAGTGCGAGCTATTCAGAGACGGCGGCAGTTTCTTCCCGCAGACGAGCGAGGTAAAACCCCCTGGATATGATTTATGCCACTTCTTTTTCTGTCTCATTTTGTCCACCAAACTTATAACGTTGTGCATGAATGCACAAAGGTGAGTTTTGTTGATGTTATTGACTTATATGGAGTGTGCTAATCAGACATATTTGGTCACGGCATAACTGCAAGCTAACTGATGCTAACATGCTATTTAGGCTAGCTGTATGTACATATTGCATCATTTGTTGCTATATTTGCATCCGGCCTTTCCCTCCACCCACATTTAATGCCAAACAAACACATACCAATCGTTGGTTGGAAGGCGATCGCCGAATTCGTCCTCGCTTCCTCCCGTGCCGCTGTCTGTCATGATATGGCTCAATAGCTTCAGTTTCTTCTTCAATTTCGTTGTCGCTACCTGCCTCCACACTCCAACCATCCGTTTCAATACATGCGTAATCTGTTGAATCGCTTACGGCGCTGAAATCCGAGTCTGAATCCGAGCTAATATCGCGATACCTTTCTGTGCTATCCGCCATGTTTGTTTCAGTGTGATCACGCTGTGACGTCACAGGAAAATGGACAGGTGGATATAACGACGGTTAAAATCAGGCACTTTGAAGCCGTTTTTCGGGATATTGCATGATGGGTAAAATTTTGAGAAAAACTTCGAAAAATAAAATAAGCCACTGGGAACTGATTTTAATTGGTTTTAACCCTTCAGAAATGGTGATAATGTTCCCCTTTAAGGAAGCGCAGCAGCAACTGTTGTGTGTTAACTTTTGGAGTGTTAGGAACTTTTTGGAGAGTGCGACGACTTCAGTTTCTTTGTTGTTTTGAGTGGCAACAGGCATTCATGAGTTCAGCACGCCGGCTCTTTTTTTGTGAGTAAGGTTAACGTTATCCCTTTGTTGAAACGCGGGGCTGATAATGTGTCTCCGGCAGATTTGACTCCGTTTTGAGAGAGAAAACGCACGGTTACCAATTTGGAAATAATCATAACGGACAGAAACATCTCAGGTTGGTTTCATAATGGATCGATGTAGCCGGGCCCAATAAAGTTATATAGATATATTTAGATTTGAGTGACGCTTTAGTATAACTGAACGTTATGAAGGTGCTGGAATATTTCATGCTATTATTCAGAGGCAGCCTAAAATGAATCCTTTATTATTAATGTGTACAACATCTGATCCAGTTCTGATCTGATGAGTTACATTTCTGTGTTATTATTGGTGTATGCTGAACCCCCAATGTCCATTTATTCAATTTAGCTTTTTTTTCTTTATGTGGTGGCGTATTTGCCTTTTACGTCAGAAATGATTAAATAAATCAATTAGGTATGTATGAAGTTACCTGTAAATGATGCTACTATGAATGTTCTTTATATGGTTTCTCTCATTTCAGAAAGAAACAACCCAACATTAGCTGGTTACACTCTTCCCTCGAGGACCCATTTTAACCAGAGTGATGGAGAGGAAGTACGAGCAGACATTCAAAGCAGTGTAGACTGACCTAAAAGCCAACCAGAGCAAAATTGCTCTCACTACTGACGTGTGGACAAGTGTAGCCACCTTGGCAATACATGCCATTACATTGGAGAGGAATGGAACATGAAGTCAATCTGCCTTACCGCCAAGGAAAGACATTCAGCATCCAACATTACAGAATGGTTGGAATAGGTAGTAGCCAGGTTTACAATTCCCCCAAGCAAAATTATTGCTATTGTGTAGGGCTGGTCGATATATCGATATCCTCGATATATCGCGGGTTTGTCTCTGTGCGATATAAAACATGACTATATGGTGATATTGGAGTATACGTTCTCACACAGTTGCTTTTAGCTGCTGGCATTACACTACAGGCTCTTTCCACTCTTTCTTGTCTCTCCTTCTCACAGACAGCAAGCGCACCTTCTTACATACGTCACATACTGTCACGTCATACGTCACATACGTATACGCCCTCGCGGAGCATAGAGGTAATAGCATGGGTAACGTTAGCTGTGGTGCGAGTGGTAATACGAGAGAAAGAAGGTTTGAATCTGGTAAGAAATGAAGGAACAATTATTCCCAAGAAAAACAGCAGGGGGTCCATCGTCTGGCGGTGGTTCGGCTTAAAGTGGGAATATGTCGAACAGACAACCGTAATTTGTCAAGTTTGGGGCAAAAGTGTTGCTACAAAAAAGTAGCATTAATGCTAGTATGTAGAATCTTTTGAAAAGTCACCTGCTAAAGAATGAAGAGTGCTTACTCCGCATGTCAACTTCTCCGTTCGGTGCCACGCCCAAAAATGTCGAGGTCAACATTTCCAGATCAGCACCGTATGAAAAAAATAGTCAACAACAAAAGGAGATAATGTCCGCAGGAACCTACCACGTAGTGAAAGACATACACTATTTGATTTCCTATTATGCAACTCATTTTTACTATCATCAAAAAGTTCAGAGAATCTGGAGAAATCACTCCACGTAAGCGGCATGGCTGGAAACCAACATTGAATGACCGTGACCGTCGATTCCTCTCAATCAATCAATCAATGTTTATTTATATAGCCCCAAATCACAAATGTCTCAAAGGACTGCACAAATCATTACGACTACATCCTTGGAAGAACCCACAAAAGGGCAAGGAAAACTCACACCCAGTGGGCAGGGAAAATTCACATCCAGTGGGACGCCAGTGACAATGCTGACTATGAGAAACCTTGGAGAGGACCTCAGATGTGGGCAACCCCCCCACCCTCTAGGGGACCGAAAGCAATGGATGTCGAGCGGGTCTAACATGATACTGTGAAAGTTCAATCCATAGTGGCTCCAACACAGCCGCGAGAGTTCAGTTCAAACCAGATCCAAGACAGCAGCGAGAGTCCCGTCCACAGGAGACCATCTCAAGCGGAGGCGGATCAGCAGCGTAGAGATGTCCCCAATCGATACACAGGCGAGCGGTCCATCCTGGGTCCCGACGAGCGGTCCATCCTGGGTCTCGACTCTGGACAGCCAGTACTTCATCCATGGTCATCGGACCGGACCCCCTCCACAAGGGAGGGGGGGACATAGGAGAAAGAAAAGAAGCGGCAGATCAACTGGTCTAAAAAGGAGGTCTATTTAAAGGCTAGAGTATACAGATGAGTTTTAAGGTGAGACTTAAATGCTTCTACTGAGGTAGCATCTCGAACTGTTACCGGGAGGGCATTCCAGAGTACTGGAGCCCGAACGGAAAACGCTCTATTGCCCGCAGACTTTTTTTGGGCTCTAGGAATCACTAATAAGCCGGAGTCTTTTAGGAAGGGATAGTAGTTCTTCTTGGAGTTGGGACACGATGGACAGATTCTGGCCAGAGAATCCTTACATCATCTTTATTACTGAAAGGTAGATGTGAATGTGTGTGTGTGTGTGTGTGTGTGTGTGTGTGTGTGTGTGTGTGTGTGTGTGTGGTCTAAACAAATAGAGAAAAGAGGAAAAATTACAATACAATCATATACACAATATGTAGCAATACATGAATGTGCATACATTATATAATATAAAAGTGTGCATAACAACAAATACAAACTGCACTTAAAGGCCTACTGAAACCCACTACTAAATATTAACATTGCAACACATGCCAATACGGCCGGCTTAGTTTACTAAATGGCAATTTTAAATTTCCCGCGGAGTTTCCTGTTGAAAACGTTGCGGAATGATGACGTGTGCGTGTGACGTTATTGTTTGTAGCAGACATATTAGCCCAGCACCGCACACGGCTAAAAGTCGTCTCTTTTCATGGCATAATTACACAGTATTTTGGACATCTGTGTTGCTGAATCTTTTGCAATTTGTTCAATTAATAATGGAGACGTCAAAGAAGAATGCTGTTGGTGGATTGCAGCTGCCTTTAGCAACCGAAACACAGCCGATGTTTCTTTGTTTGTTGTGAAGCTTTAACACAGAGCGGTCAAGCGAACATGTTTCTCTACGTCAACCAGCAGGTTTTTGGATTGGAAAATTGTGATATTAAGTCGGCTCTTGTAGGAGACTTGAGTGGATTATGTGACCTCCTCCTGCAGCTCAAGAAGGCAGCTGTGATCTTGGCTCCTCGGCTTCTCTCAGAGACACTGGCGTTCCCGTCAGCCACCCGACTTTCAGGTACGACTTTATAATCTCACTAAAACACTATTAACACAATAAGCAGATAAGGGATTTTCCAGAATTATCCTAGTAAATGTGTCTTATTACATCTGAAACGGTCCCACAGCCGTCGCCTCTTTTTTTTTTTCAAGTGCTTCACTCTAACTTTCCTCATCCACGAATCTTTCATCCTTGCTCAATTTAATGGGGAACTCGTCGCTTTCTCGGTCCGAATAGCTCTTGCTGCTGGAAGCTATGATTATAAACAATGTGACGTCACGCACACATCGCCTGCTGCTTTCGGTTAAGGCAAGACTTTTTTATTAGCGACCAAAGGTTGCGAACTTTATCGTCAATGTTCTCTAATAAATCCTTGGGATGGCGTAGCGCGGTGGAAGACTGGCCGTGCGCAACCTGAGGGTCCCTGGTTCAATCCCCACCTAGCACCAACCTCGTCACGTCCGTTGTGTCAGAAGCAAGACACTTCACCCTTGCTCCTGATGGGTGCTGGATAGCGCCTTGCATGGCAGCTCCCTCCATCAGTGTGTGAATGTGTGTGTGTGAAAGGGTAAATGTGGAAGTAGTGTCAAAGCGCTTTGAGTACCTTGAAGGTAGAAAAGCGCTATACAAGTACAACCCATTTATCATTTTTTTATTTTAGCAAAAATATGGCAATATTTCGAAATGATCAAGTATGACACATAGAATGGAGCTGCTATTCCCGCTTAAATAAGAAAATCTCATTTCAGTAGGCCTTTAACTATGCATGAACTTCAACAAGTTCTAAGCTTCAGAGCCGTAAATGGCGAATATGTGGTCTGTCTCCATCTAGAGGCCAAACGACGCCATCGCAACTGCAATGACGTTAAATAAACTGAGCGTGAAAGGAAACGCCGTCAACGAGACTAATTATCTCTCGATTGACCCAAAAATACCGGAACTTAGCATAGAATGCACCAAACATGCAGAAGTAGCAAGGCATGA